>NW_008238664.1:8526759-8549927 GCF_000691975.1 Corvus brachyrhynchos
GGGCGCGGTTATGCGCTGCAAACGCTCGTTTGGTGTCTGCTGAGCTGGGCGCGATGTGTGAGGGTAAACTGGGGGCTGGGGAGCACCTCCCCCGGCTAAGGCTGAGGTCGCTGGGTCTGCTCAGCTGGGAGAAGAGAATGCTCGGGGGGGTTCTCTGCAAGTAGCTAAAGAGAGAGTGCAAAGAGGATGGAGCCAGACTCTCTTCAATGGTGCCCAGAGAGGTTGTGATATCGTGTGTGGATATCTGCACTTCTGGAGATACTCAAAACCTGCCTGGACGTGGTTGTGGCCGACCAGCTCTGGGTGGCCTTGCTTGAGTAGGGAGGTTGGACTAGATGGACCCCAGAGGTTCCTGCAAGCCTCGGCTGTTTTGTGTTTCTGTAATGATTTAATGTGTATGTACACAGCACATACATACAGTATGCATGGTCATAACAATAACAAAAACCCCTTCCTCGCCTGTTTTTAGTGGATTTTTCTTCTCTTCTCTTGACTCTACCATAGTGGGTGTGAGTCAGCTTACAAGAAGGACTGAGTCATGAAATATTTTCTTTGCTTTGTAAAATTCAGCTGATTTCTGAATATTTTTAAAGATATATAACTAAAATCATAGTGTAATTTTTTTTAAATATTAAAGGTTTATAAATCTGTGAAACTTTAATATAAATATTTTGCAGATTGTGATGGTCCTTTTCAAGCAACTCAGCTGTGGAATAGTATTATACATGCCCTTCACAATCAAGTGGAAATCAAAAGACGGAGACAACACCTGAAAACATATAGAAACTGTTTCACTGGCTCCAATGCTGTTGATGTGGTACTGAGCCATCTTATGCAAAGCATGTACCTAAGCTGCAATGATATTTCTCGGCTGAAGGGAGTCCGTGTATGCCAAGCGTTGATGGATCACAAAGTGTTTGAGCCAGTTGGAGCCAAGCTTTACTTATTCAAGAATGGGAAAGAAACAGAGTTTGAAGACACAGACACTAGTCTCTATAGATTTGTAAATAGCAGTCTTGATTCTCTTCTTCCAAGAAAAAATAAGGACAATGAAAGCTTCTCTCCTGAACGAATCTGCAAACAGAAAACAAAAAGATGTTCCAAGTGAGTTATTCTGATGTATTCTTTCTCTTTTTTCTTTAATAAATTAAGGAGGGTTACCTGTAGATGAAGTTACGTCTGTCTAAACAAGGTGTTATGCCAAAATTGTAGATGCTACCACATATTTTTGGGTAGAGTGCTTGCTCTGCCCTTTGTTATTTGGAATAGAGTCTGGCAGAGTAGCATAAGCCTAGGAGTAATTTGATTTTGCAATCAATTGTGCTGAAATCTGGGAATTAGTAGGAATGAGCTAGTTATTGAAAGCTGGTAAAAGAAGTGGAACTAGCAAACAGTATTTGGAATCAATATCCTTGCCCTTTCCACAAAGCAGATTTAGATGATAGGAATTCTACTAGCAGGATAGACTCCAGATATAATGAAGCCCTAAAATTCTGATTTAAGAACAATTTAGTAACAGAAAGACAAATGTGTCCTAATAGTATTTGTTATACACCTAACCTTTTCTTCACTCCCTAAGCAGAATAAAGTGTGACACAACACTTTCAAACCCCTTAGCATTGGAAGTAGCTGATAAAAAGAGGGTTGAGGAGCTTCTTCAATCAATATACGTTCACGCATCTTCACCTCCGAAGATCATGGTTAATGAACCAACTCGCCTGCTTTCAAAAGGAGGTGAGGACTGAATTTTTTCTTTTTACGACTTGATTGTTCTTCACTGTATCTTGGATTGAGTGCCCCATTTCTTTAAACAATGCTCCACAGAGACCCAAATTTAACCTGTCACTAATGACAAAATATCTAAATGAGTGTTAAAGGACTTAATGCTTGTAGTAACTAAACAGAAGGAAACACAACAGGGTTATGTTTTTGCATAATTGTGCTATTTATGCAAATACTACTTCAGAAGGAAATAGGTTTTAAGACTAAGAATATCTTTTATTATATGATTCCTTTGCTTTTCACTTGTCTTTTTTTTTTTCTTCTACTAATTAGAGTAGATTATTCTGAATCCTAATATGATGGGGGAGACTTTTTTTTTTAGTGTTCGTATTTTGATCCCTTCTTTCCTGACACAGCAACTGCACACTACACTGTTACTCTGTTTTCTTTGAACACGTAAAATATTCTTGTGTGCATAAAAACAAAGGTTAGCTGTTTACATAAGATCTTATTTCTGAGGGTTTTTTGTTTGTTTATGGTATCAGTAATAGAAGATGTCTGGAAACAGCAAACTCTGCTACGACTGCTGCAGTTAATTGATGTTCCCCTTCTAGAAGATATCTTGGTGTCTTCAGTGAAGACAAAATCAGACAGTTTTGGCAAAGAAGACGACATGATTATCTCAAATACTTTCCTGGACAGAGAGGTTACATGTAGCTTAAACTTGCCCGAGTAAGTTATACATCTATAAAATGAATTTATTAGTGAAGGCTTTATTTTACTCTGGATCAAAGATTGTGTTAAGTGAACAAACAGACATAATTATGCTTGTATACTTGTAGACAGGGGTGGCAATAATGTGATTGACCTATTTTCAGAAGTAGTAAGTGATTTCACAGGAAGTATATGTTTAGAGTTGGACATTTGAGCATTTTAAGTAAACATTAAAACTTTAAGCTCAAGTGTTGTAAACACTCCTAGTTTCTAGACCAGATTCTTTACTCTTAGGTCTCTGTAACAGATAGTAGGACTTCAAAAATTTTATTCTGAGGCTTTTTGTTTGTTTGTCACAGTTCCTGGTGGCCATGCTGTGAAGATACAAAGTCAATAAGTCATCTTTTGTTAGCAAGAGAAGAGGAGAAACTAAGCTGTAGCACTGAAGAATGTTTATGTAATGAGAGTATAAAAGCAAAAGTGGCTGCATGTTGTCAGTGCTCTTTTCCTTAAATCTTCTCTTACTTTTGTCATGTTCCTGTTTACTTAAACTAATCTCTTATCTTGCATTTTCTTTGAATGAATATGTCAAGGCTCATGTGAATGCCTTTAGGAATTATTATTTGTGTCAAATCAATACAATTTTTATCTGCAATTTCACAAGCTTTGTTTCTGCTCTTCATGATAAAAATAAGATTCTATGGATCTTAAATAATATTTGCAACCTGTCATTGGTTCAGATCAACTTATTTTACATCCAGAATCATATAAAATTACTTGTCCCTCTGCCCCACACATTTCTATAATTTTATATTGTTTCTGTACATGGTTGAGACTTTTTCCTCTGATCTTCTGGCTTCTTTCAACAATGAATTATCCACCTGAATTTCAGTTTGTTCTTACATTTTCTTCCCTTAGTTAAGATATACAGACAACAGATACTTGTGAAAACTTATGCCTTTGTAGTAGATCATATAGTAAACTGCTTCTGTAGTCTTCTGGAATTTAACCTACATTTTTTTTTCTCTTTTTTCAAACTGTCTTTTTTCTCTTCTGTAAAGATCCAGTCCCTTGGTTTTTTTCACCCTGGTTAGCCCTGGTGAATTCTCAGTGTGTGTGTTGGAGTAATGGTGGGGTGGTGTTTGGTTTTTAAATACTAGCTGAATTCCTGGGTCAGTGACAGTCTGGCATGATTGCAGCTTGATCTGGGATTATCTCAGGTGTATTGCCTTTAGCATAGGAAGAACATGGAAGTTGCTCATTTTGAGCAGGTCCTTGAACTGCTGTAGTGAAATAAGTTACATAAACTGCTTAATAAACCAGTTCAGCATTGTGGTTCATATATGTGACTATACCTGCATGGTTATGTCTATCTAGTTTTCTTTAAAGGATTAAATGGACCCTGAGATAGCTCAGTTGTTTAGAGCATGGTACTAATTACGCCAAGGTTGTGGATTCAATCCCACTTACTTAAGAGTTGGGCATGATGACCTTGTGTGTCCCTTCTGACTCAGAATATTCTATGAACCTGTGAAAATAAAAATAAATAGAGCATTTTAAAGCAAGCACTAAAACTAACTTTTCCTTCTACAGGCTTGACCGATGGCTCTATGCTGCCATTGAATGCTTGGAGTATTTTCCTGACCAGTTCCTAGTGATGGTTAGTCAGCAGTTACCTCAAAGCACTAACAACCCCAGCAGTCTGAATACATACAAAAAGATCCTTTTTGATGTTATAATGAAGTATTACACTCAAAAGAAGGACTCTCTTCTTGCCACTCAGGATCTTGATATTCACTTAGGAATTATAGAACTTATAGGTAAGAGCAACCTGGAACAAAAAATACAGGTGAAAGCTGTGTAGAGGATGTCACTAAGCAACAATTGACTGAATCATGACACCATTTGCAGTGCCATTGCAGGTGTACTTTTTGGGTTGGACAGAAATGCTCAAGATCACTATTAAGAACCTCTACTCAAGACAAGAACAAATTTCAAAGTTAAATCAATTTGCTTAGGGCCTGGTCCAGCTGAATTTTGAAAATCTGAAGGATAGAGATTCACCAACCTCTGTGGGTAACTCTTTCAATATGTAACTACTCTCGTTGTGGAAGTTCCTTACCCCAAGTCAGAATTTCCCTTATTGCTACTTCTAACTAATAGCATAAAACTAAAATCGTTGCTATGAAGTTTTTCATGTTAACCAGAATAAGGTTTTTAAAGTTCTGGACTTAGGGTCTTTTTTAGTAACAGAAGTTATTTAAAATGATAAAAGGGACTATTGAGAACCCTCCCATCATATGCATACAAGTAAACCAGAAGGGTTTCATTTAAATACAAGTTTAAGATAAATCCTACCCTAAATAGGCTTTGTTGCTACTTCAGTCCTATTGGGTTGTTGTGCCTTAACCCCAACTGCCAACTAAGTGCTACAAAGCTGCTCACTCACTGCCTGCTGCCACCCTGCTCCTGGTAGGGGAGGAAAAAGTAAAATTTATGGGTTGAGAAAAGAATCCTTTAATAACTGGAACAAAATGAAATTTTGTTTGGAAGGAAAACCTCCCAAAAGTTGAATTATTATTGGGATTTAAATAAGTACTCATGACTCTGAAAATGAATAGTAACATTGGATGTGCTGTTTTACTCCATTGCAGAAAAAGGAAAAACAGATCACGCTCTAGAGGCATTACAACTTTATTTAAAATTATTAGCACCAAATATTAGTGAAGAACTACACAGGCTCCTTACATTCCTAGCCATTGCGTCGGAATCTCATGGCTACAGATTGCAAAAACAAGTAAGTATCTGTTCTGCTTAATGTGAAGAATAGCACTTTTTCATAGTAAAGCTATCATTTTTGTCCAGTTAGAAGTATTCTGTTTACTGCCTTTCTGTGTGATCTGTTTTAAAACAAATATCAAGGTGTTCTTCCCACTGCTAGCATCCTGTTATACTTAGTCTTTGCTAGGACACTGCAATTCTATCTAATGCCAAATCTGGGTACTGCTTTTTCTAGTTTGAGAACAGATTTGTGATCATCAAGACTTGTACAAAGTTCATCTTGCAAAACAGGACACTGTCAAAACTACAGGCAGAACTGCTGACTCAGTTTCTTATGGACAATCACTCTGAGCTCTTCAAGGTATCATTCTCTTTACATCATTGGCTTTGTTGTTTTAAATGCTAAATGTCATGAGTTGCCTTTTTTGGAGTATGACAGGTCTGTTCCATTTGTTACAGTTTAACAGTAGAGCCAAACAGGGTGAGAAGTTATTCCAGGCTATAGAGGACAGATTTTTGAGAGCTTTGCAATCCTTTATAAATTATATCCTCTCTTTATTTGCATGATTTGTATTAGGAAAATATTTAAAATACTAAGAATTTTTGAAGGGTCATTTTGGTACCTTGTTCCTAATGACGGCCTACTAAATATTTAGATATCTTAGTGTCTTTTTCCTTTAGAAGTTCACTGTTGTACTCTGAGTGGTATAAAAATGGCATGCCCTTGTACCCCAGTGTATGTGTATAGATTTGACAACTCTAAAAGATCCTTCGGTATTTTGCAATGTTAACTTCTAAATTAAAGAAAACAAATAGAACCACAAAACGGTAATAGCCTTTTTATTAAATTTGATGAATTGTGTAAAGATGTAGACTTTTTATGGTCTCCTTTTTTTATGTTCCATCATATTGTCACATGTGAAAAGATGAGACTTTACCATACCCTATAAAAATAAACTTCACAGGAATTTGGTTTCAGTAAAACACTGGTTTTTATTTTTATGCAACACATCAATTTCCACTTCTGACTTCAGGTCAAGAGACATGGGAGAAGGTACTTTTTATTTTAATTAGCTCCAGTTTAGTTTGAAGTACTAAGTGATTAGTGAGAGTTTTTTTATGTGTTAATATACCAATCCTCTTTTTTTTTTTTTTTTTTTTTTTTTTTTTTTATTAAGGGTTCTGACGGGAGGGTTCGGGTTTTGATTCCCCACTGGAGTTGGGGCCAGAACTGTGTAGCAGTGACAGCAAGTGGGTAGTGGTTCACTGACAGCTGCAATTGAGAGCCTTAGCTGAAATCAGCTTGTTTTACACTACAGTTTTTGCCATGGAAAGCAAAATCTAGAACTTTTTGCTTCCTATTTCTTTGGCCAGAAGATAGGAAATACCAGAAATAAACACATGTATCTTAGTGAAACTATTTGTTCTAGTGCAATTCTGTGAGAGACTTTGAATGTGTACCTAAATAAATGTAGGCATAGATTCTTTTTCATTTAACTAAGTGTTTTTAAATTGGTAATCTGAAAGCTTTAGATTCTCAAAATACAGAAGTATTGCTTTTGTAATTTTTTTCTTTGTTGTGTTGTATTTTCAGGCTCCTTTAACTCTTCTGGAACTAACAAGCAGGAGACTTCAGAGTTTGCTAGAAGGGCAAGATCCAGATATCAATTCAGGTAGATGATGTGATACATTTTTATTGAAATTATTGTATACAAACTGTTTTATCATCACTTGACTATAATTTTGCATAGACTGTTCTTTTCCTTTGTTATAAGTGAAGCATTAAGGGGATTAGTGACTAATGCACTAAATACTAAATTATACGCTATCAACAGAAGTGGTGTGAATATTGAGAACAAGGATTCTATTAATTATTTAGTTTGGATATATTACACTTTATTTATTTATTTATTTATTTACCAAATAATTACTTCTGGAAATAGTAGTGCAAAACATGCTTCCTGAAGTGATTTGCTTATAATTTGGTTTGTGAATTTGATGTGACTTTGTATTTAGGAACAGTATTCTTTTATTTTTGCCACAAGACACCTAGAAATTCTCACAGAACTCAGTAGTTCAAGGTTCTGATAGATGACTTGAGCACGTACTTTGTTTACTGTTTTGACTAAATGTTTTGAAGAACTTTCTTCTTTTTCTGTGTAAGTACAAAGTTTATTAAGAGCTTAGGACTTACACACCAAGTGTCAAATACCTTCCTTTTAGGCTACACTACCCTTCTGTATGTGGGGTTAATGCTTTTCAGCTTATTTCTTTCATGAGCTAACATTCCATCTGGCCTTGCTGCCAAAAATACCTTGCAACACTGATTAAAAGGGTTGGCCTAAGTAACTGAATTTCTCTCTGACTCTTTACTTTCTCTGACTTCTGTATTGCCAGTGCATTGTGTGCTTAAACACTGAAGAGAAACCACTCAGGAACCAAGTAACACTAAGTTATTTTGCTGTGTAATACTATATTTAATACAGCAGCTGCCTGAGAAGTAGTTTTGGTACACTCTTACCATCTGTGTTGGGTTCTGGAATGAGTCCAAATTCCTTCCAGTTCAGTGTTCTGAGAATCACATATTGTGAAGCCAAAGAATCCAGAGGTGAGCAACAGAGGAAAGGCTGCCTGTCTGTAATATTCTTGGAGCCGGGGTGATCTCCATGAGCATGTTGAACAGACAACTGAAGTACAAACCCCATGCTACGTTTTTCCTACTAAGTTTTGGAGTCCCAGTCTGTAAATGCATATAGGTTCCATCTACTTGTTGAAATAGTTAGTTTGATCTGATCGTAAGCTCTCCGGCATGGCATATTCCTGTTTGTCTGTGTGCCTCATAGTCTGGTGCCTCATTTTCCCTTTTCTCATGAAGGAGACAGCAGAAAAATCTTTCCTAGAAGCTGTTGAGCATTCTTAGCTGGTGAACTTCTTAAATCCAGGTGGGAGCAGGAGGGAAGGCTGGGAGACCCAGATAAGAAAAGGGGTCTGTCTATGCAGGAGGGTAATCCTTAGGTCTGCTGGAAATAAAAAAGACTAAAACCAGTGTGAGAACTCTGGGGTTGGTTTGAATCTAGTAAGACACTTGAAACCACAAGACTAAAGGATCCATGCTGAAGTTTTAAGAGTTAAATCTCTTTCCCAGTTGTTAAGCTTCCCCTTTTGAAAGAGCTGTCTTTTTTTCTTCATCTGATTCTACTAAACCATAAAAAATATTGATGTTTGACAAACTTACTGTAAAAGAAGGGGAGGACAGCTCCTTGTGAAAACTCTTGACAGCTCAAGTTAATACTACTATGTGAAGCCTAAAGATGATGGTGTTTGTAAAGAAGATTAGTAAGCATTTTTTCCCCTTTAGGCAACTGACACTTGTTCAACCAAATTGCTCTCTAATATCTATGGGAAGGAAAAGAGTGGAGAAGTAGCTGAATGCCAGTCTTTCCTCAGGCCAGAACTCACCTGCCCAGTGATGGGGCTTGAGTCCTTGCAGGGCAGTACTTTACTGCAGAGATTCACAACGTTTTTATAGCTAAGATATGCTTGAGTTGAGTATTTCTCAGGGTTGTTCCTTGCTCTGCCCTCACCCTGAATCACTGCCTCTTGCATCAGCTCTGCTTCTGCTGCCCAAACCATGCTCAACTGTCTATTCGCCTAGAAGCTCCTAAATTCTATTCCTGATTTTTGAAGTGTGGTTTACAGGCAACTGTTTCTCCAAAGTATTTGTTCACTTGCATTAGATACAAGATCTGATTTACTTACAGGGAATCTTTGGATCCTGACAAATGCAAGGTACCATTCTTGTTGTGTAATGCTCTTCATTGTGGTTTCTGTGTGAGAACTGTATTTGCTCCTTGTCTTGCAGGCCTGTGTGCAATACAGAATCATCTATGATACTGTGCTTGTAACACTGCTTTTCAACTTTATTTTTGCAATTAATGTTTAGATTTCCATCCATTCTCAATGGAGGGCTGTATGTTTCACATTGATTGTAGATGTAATCACATCTGAACTGGAATATCAGTATACCTATGTTGCTTACCATATTTTTTAACATGGCTTTTACATGATGCATGAAACTTAATCTGAACCTCTGATTTCTTACAAAGGCTTCACCTTCTGTCAGCGCATTACACCTAAAGAATATGAAGATCAAAAACAACAAACCAATCAGCATCTTCTAGCACTGATTCAAGAGATGGACAATGACCCTACTGTTCCTTCGAAGCAAAAGAAGAAATTAATCAAAGAATTCCGAAAATACCATTCTCTTGTCTACTGTAGTGGTTGTAAAACTACATGCGAATTTTGTACTCCGAATGGTTAGACTTCAATACAGCCTTTTTTTAATCTTTTTTTTTTTTTTAAAGAATGGAGGAGGCACATGAAAACTGGTCATAAAAAAATGTTTTCTTCTTGTGTCTTTACATCTTCAGTTTCAGGAAATTACAACCATCAAAATTACTATGCTGCTAAAAAGCATTAAATCTAATTAATCTTTTAAGTAGAATACACTTCCTTACTTGTAATTTAGTAATAGCAGCACACTGCTTGGGCTGCCTTCAATTCAGGGTTTGGCACTTTTTTCCATCTGTCCCACAACTCCACGGCTTTCTATCTGAGCCAAGTCTATGTTCTGAGCCATGCTTGGGTTGATAATCAGTAGGGGGTTTTAATCTTTTCTATCCGAATTAATAATAATCTAATCTTAAACTGTAGGTTATGACTCCTGTGGCTATTGTAAAAGTGTACAAAGTGTGTCAAAAATGTTGGAAGCAGGTCAGTGGGTTTTGAATCTGCAGCAGGAAAGATTTATTAGGCAGGGGAGCTGTGTGTGCTTGCAGTCAGTAATTAGAGCCTGTTGTTACTGCCTCCCCACTCTGGCAGACTGAGCTGCTGCTAATTCAAGTAAAAAATTACATTTTGAAGAAACATGAGAAATAATGGTCTTGTTTTAGATCTCTTGGTATATTTGAGTAATTTATTTTAACATGAGAATATTTTTATAGTGTCCAGTTATTTATCATAAATACTTGGGTAATGTTTATAAATTCATAGGGCAAAGCTAGAAAGTATATTGGCCTGTCTTGACACATTGATGGTTAACTGTACATCAACAAGGAAGTGTTGATCCAAATCATTCATAGAATGGTTTGGGTTGGAATGAACCTTAAAGATCATCTAGTTCTAAACCCCCTGCAATGGGCTGGGACACCTTTCACTGACCAGGTTGCTCACAGCCCTATCCAGCCTGGCCTTAAACACTCCAGGGATGGGGCATCCACAACTTCTCTGGGCAACCTGTGCCTCACCATCCTCACAGTGAAGAATATTTTCCTAATATAAAATCTAAACCTATTCTCTTTCAGTTTGAAGCCATTCCCCCTTGTCTTGTCATTACAGCATGCCCTTGTGAAAAGGCCCTCCCCAGGTCTCTTTGTAGGCTCCTTTTAGGTACAGCAAGGCAACAATTAGGGCACCCCAAAGCCTTCTCTTCTTCAGGCTGAACAATTGCAATTGTCTCAGCCTTTTTTCATAATAAATAAATATGCAATATAGTGTGATAGGGGTTGTATTACTTCTTCCATCCTCGCAACAGACATTTAGTCACATATTGGACAAAGACACAAAGAATTGGTATTGGAAGGGACCTCTGGTCTAGTCTCACCACTCAGCTCCAAGTGGAATCGATTAGTGCAGGCTGCTCCATGACTTTTCCAGTTGAGTTTAGAGTATCTCCAAGAACAGAGATGCCACAGTCTATTGGATGAGTCTGGTCCAGACTTTCACCAGTCTCATAGTATTTAAAAACAAGCAAACAAACCCTGCAATAAAGCAAAAAAACCCCAACCAAAATAAACTGCCTTATGCTTAGGTAGAACTTCTTGCACTGCCTCCTGTCCTGAAGTGTCTGGCTCAGTTGTCTTCACACCCTCCCCTGAGTATTCTCAAGGCTAAACAATCACAGCACTCTCAGTCTCTTCCTTGTGTGACAGATCCTCCAATTCCTTATCATTTTCATGGCCCCATTGCTGGACTAGCTCCACTATAAGCATGATTTTTTTTGTTGTGAATGTGCTGCTTTAGGTATCTCCATCCTCCCCTAGGCTTCAAAGGTAGTCAAGTCAGCAGGATACCAAAGCTTTCTTAAAACAAGTGCTCTTTTGTTTTATAAATTTAAATAGTTACACTGTTAGATATAAACAACACAATCTCTTACCTGTACACTTAGTTAACTTGCATATTTGAAGTAGCCTTATTTGAATGCCTGGCCCTAGTGGAAGTCAGGGAATGTAGTTGAAATCTCTGTCCACGAATCCCTGTTTATGCACTTGCTATTTAATTGTGACTCACCAGTGTGAAATAAATAATTTCTAGAGGAGGAAGAAAGTCCAAGTTTCACCTTTCAGAGGTGAATGCCCTAATCCCCACAGGGCCATGTATTATTTTTCTAGCTGTGTGTGGGGTTTTGATCATTCTCCTAGAAGAGGGAGCATATACAGAAGCAGCTTATTGGGAATTGTACACAGGAAAGTATTTCCTGACCAAGTGCTTCTGGTGTTGAGTAGTGGAAGAAAGGGGTTTTAGGAAAAAAAACAACTAATCTCTCTCTCTTTCTCTCTTTCTGTCCTTAGTCCCTTTACTGCATCTTACTCAAAATACTAAACCTGGTTAACAGGGAGGGGTGATAACAGGGTCATTTGTAGGCTACACGGGCTGGGAATTGCTTTGGGGAAAACTGTGTTTTTAAAAAACAAACTTGCACTTTGTGACTTGATCAGAACTTTCTTGTGCTAATTTAAAGATAATAAAGAATTGTATAAAAAGTGATGAGTCTTATCATTTCATAGTGTGTTCATAAGGAAGAGGCAGCTCAAGGGGTGTAGAACCAGGTATTAAACAGTAAGGAAGTGTTCCAAGCAGCAGTTTATAGCTGTCATGTGGTTCCCTTCAGTTCATGGGACAAGAAGTTAAGATTGATCTAGTTCTGTAAAGGAAAGGAAGAGCTCAAAACATACTCTGTCACATACTCTGACAAGAGGATCTACTAACCTTTAATCTTCTGTTGACAGAAGCCTGTTATTTTACATCTAAGGGCCCACTGAACAGAACAGGTTTGGTGAACTAGAGACTACTGATTTTCAATCAAATTCCAAAATGATAAAAATTTTATTGGACTTAAGAAAGTTCTGTCACATATTTTTCACAGTATTTGACACAGAATCATGTGGTAGGGAAACTTGGGACCTGTCACTCATTTCTGTTTATGATTTCTAGCATAGAGCTATCATATTAATTGCCAGTATGAATTTGTTTGAAGTAGAAAATTTTCAGAGTGAAGAGTTTAGTTGATTTGGTAAGATTTGACTTTTCAGTACACTCCTATCAAAGCACAAGTGATGATGCCACCTTTAAAGGAGGCTTGCTTCTATTCATAGAGCATTCATGTTTGCTCCTACCAAGGAAAAAGTTCCATTAGTGCTTTCATGGGAACAATGAATATGTTTCTTTAAGTCCCAGCTAAAGCATGCTGATATTTTCATGAAGCAGTTCATTAAAAAAACGAGAGCTTGGACACAAGGACTTCTCCACATGGCTATCAAAGTAACAGTGTACCAGAATTACTCATGTCCTACACAGTCATATAATCTCTGTCCAACAATTTGTAGGTGCTGGTCTCATGCCTTCACACCCTAGCTGCCTCCTTTGTGGCTCATGTAGCTGCTAACAGCAGGAGGAAGGTAGCCCTTTCATTCCTTTCAGCAGGTTATAGAGTGTCTCGGGGTGACTTTATGATGTGTATCCCATATCGCTGCCCTATGCCCAGAAATTAATTTGTGTACCTTTCTATGCCTTTAAACCGAGGCTGAGAGGGGGAAGGAAAAACTGAGCAACACTTTTTCAAAGCAGTTTGTAGCTTGTTCAAAGTCACACAGAGATAGAGACTTTTTTTTCAGCTGCAGCAGGAGAGGAGGGAAGGGAAGCACCCAGCTAGCTTTCCTTTCCAGCCAGCTTTCGGCAGTTTTTTCCTCAGCTCGTTTTCCTTAGGAGAATTGAACTTTCATTTTCCTGGGACTTTGGTTTTTTTTCCTTTTTTTCTCTGCTGGACTGTTTCAACATCAGAATACATTGGGAGGACTTTCCACCAAGGCCTTGGCCCTGGAGGTGGGCTCACCACCGTCTCAGCTCCAAGGAGGGGGAGAGAGAGACTACGGAAGGACTCTGAAATCTTCCCAGGTTTCTCTCAGTAGGGCGAGGGGTTTTATTATTTGGCATTATCATCCTTTTCCTGTGTGTTTGTTAAATAAATAGTTTTTGTCTCTTTCCTTCAAGGAAAATTTATTTTTCCCGAACCTGGTGGGGGAGGGGTGGTTGTGCCTTCTCTCAGAGGATATATTTCTAAATTTGACCAAACTGGCACATGGAGGAAATCAACCATGAGCTGGCAGTCCAAGTAAAAAAGATCATATTTAAGAAGAAAGATTATCTCCCATTCTCTGAAGCACTGGCTACTCTTTGATGTTGCCCTTAAGGAAGGTAGCCAGGTAAGTGCACTGTGTATGAATACTTACTGGTTTTATGTTAGGGCGGACATGACAGGGAGTATGAGACACAACAGGATATTCCTCTGCAAATCTGAGACCACCAAGTATCACCAGACCTACTCCAAAGGCAATTTTCCTGCAGCCAGGTCAAGGTCAGTGTCAGCACCAGTGTGTCCATTATCCACCCTGTCCAAGTGCCCATCTCTGTCCCAGCTATCAAGCAAGCCAGCTGGGGCACCCCTAATGAGCCTGGCCCCCCCAGCCTTCTCTCTGTAGCCCAGGCTGTTGCTCTTCCCTCTCCTGCATGCCGTGCTGTACAGACTGATGGCAGAGTAACAGAGCTTTTGCTGCCAGAAATAACAAGTACTGGGGTATTTGTGTTTATCTAGGATGCGTGGATCATCACCCAGGACACAGCTGCAGGTTTTGTTCACCTTTGTGGCACCTTTTTTCAGAAAGGTGAGGGGAGTGACAGGAAGCTTATTTGCTCAGCCGTTGTTTAAAACAAAAAACAAACAAAAAACCCCACAACCTACTAAACTAAAAACCCTTTAGAAAAACGGAATGTTCAAATTACTGTTTTCTCAAAGCCTAAGTGTATTGTCAATAGCAGTGGTCACATTTCAAGTATATTTCTCTCATAGCTACTCACTAAAATAAGCAAAAATAAAATTCATTTATTTCTTTTCAGGAGAGGCAACATCAAAGGCTCCGTTTGAGATGTGTTTAATGCCCTTTTAGTTGCATGCATAAGTTAAAATAATGTTAATTTTGAAAGAAAAAAACCAGAATCATTTCTTCTCACTATGTATTAGCATCACACCAGTACAAGCATTTGATATTTTTATTGCCTCATGCACTGAGGTTTTCTGCAATAAAAATAAAATGAAGCTATCAGAAAAGATGAGAACATAATGAAATCACAATGAACATATTATTTCATAGTATTACACTTGTAAAACTTTACTTCTAAACTATTAAAATTATTTTTTCTCAACCCAATTCAATACAGGAAAGCTAAAACACAATCCTAGCTGATGGAAGAGAGGTTGTAGTACAAAGAATTCCATTCTAAGTAAATCAATGGAATAACAACATATTCAACTATGCTACCTATATATCAAATTTCTCTTCACAGATATTGTGTCCATGTTCTTCATAGTCTTCTCTAGTTACTATCATGTCTTCAAAATCATCATTTTCAGAAATGAGCTTCCCACCTTCCCAAGAATAAGTAATAGGGCTGGAAAATGAATAAAGTTATTGTTACTCATCTATAAAATCATGTAAAATAGAAGTATGCAGTGATGATTTCCAGGACTTTTATTTAGCCATACCTATTTAAAACTACATTTTTGATTGCTAAATCAAACCATTCCACTCCAGAGAAGTTATGAGACAAAGATTGAAATTTTAGCAGGGCTAGTTGACTTGGTTTTTAAAAAAGGGCCTCTTTGAAGGCAGGTGTGAAGAGGGAACAACATGGGTATGTCTTTGTATTTACTTTGCACAGATCATAATTCTTTAATAGTATTTAAAAATACTCCTTAACAACTTTTTTAAAAGTAGATCTTTTTTTTGTGCATTCAAATTATACTTGTTTTGTCTCCACTCCTGCAAAAATGTTACCCCTTCCTAATCCCCGAAGTGGCACATTAATAATGACATGAAAGCATTCGGACGCTGCTGTCAATTCTTCTAAGTAAAAGACTAAGCTCTAATCTTACATACTTATATCCCACCTAATGACAATACAGTCTTATTTATCTGTTTACAATAAAAAGGCTGACCCTAAAAACACTTCCTCAACTTTATTAGCTTAAGTACAGAACAAGCAGGTGATTTCTAATTTATTTGGTTTGTCTGAAAATACACTGATTTAAAACATTCTTCGTGCACAATTTTTGTTCACTTAATATTTAAATGAATGCCTTTACTCAATCTATCTTTTTAAAAAATCAGCAGAAGGAACCCTACTTCACTGTTTGTTCCACTAGAAAGATAAACTCCCTTTTATTTAGGAGCTTAGAACTCACTTCTCAGGAAGAACAACGGAAACATCGTAGTCAGTAGGAGTTAGACATCGAACTTCAGAATAAACCCGATCTCTGAAGCCTGGAAAAAGGGTGTTTCCCCCAGTCAGAACTATGTTCTTGAAGAAATGAGGCTGCATTTCTGTAAAATAATTAAGTAAATAGGTAGTTAGAGACTGAACATGTATCTAAAGATTAAAGGTGGTGTTTTTTCCAATTTTGTTATGAATTAGAGCAGAAGTAAGAAATATGCATACAAAAAATTTATGATCATCTAATAAGCGTATTAGTTAAATCACCCTGTGTTCTTCCTGATTTCAGAATTTGGTTTTGGTAACTGCTGTTTTCTTATATTGTCTATTAAATTTCATGTTTGCCAACACTATTCCCCTTTCAAAAGGGATTTTAAGTGACACAGGGTTTTTAAGAATACATTAATAGCCTAAATGCTGCCATACTTACATGGTATCATAAAACCTATGAAAGTCTTCTTTGTAATAATAACAATAATCCCCTCTACATAATCTATGAAACGAAAGCCTTAGTATTACTTCTGACAAACAGCAGTCAGAAAGATTTTATTCTTTGATGCTTAAATTACTGAATTTTGGTCAGTTTCACACCAAACTAAACCAACCCATCACAACATCCCTCCTTCTCCCACCCCAGCCTGTCCTTTTCAAAATACTTTCAGGATATACCTTCAGGTAAATTCTGAATAGAATAAACAATGGCTTCAGGAATTCCCATCTCTTGAATGCCAATATCCGAAGGATGGAAAAGTATTTCTGGAACTGCAAATCTTTCATTTGTTAGACGAAGTATTTGTTCACCAGTCTTGTATTTTCCACTTAACACCATCTCTTCCCTTGGCTAAATTAAAGACATAAATAGTACCCACTGCTTAAGAAAAGAAATCACATTCTAGAATATTCAGCTAATCTATTTCATGTCCTGCAGAGGTAGGCAGTGTATGCTACACTGTCATATTATCTATCAGCAAATCTTTTAAGAATAATGCATTCTCTGGTATTAAATCTGAAGTGACTTTGCTCTTACCAACTGTAGTTTTGTCCAAAGCAAAATAAAACTGGTATGCCTGAGAGTGGCCTTAAAATATAGGACTGCTTTCAAAACTATGGCTGGGTCAGTAAATGAGATAAAACTGCTAAATCGTCTTCATTGGTATTTCAGGCTCTTCTATAACATGACTTTGAACCTTCAACCTATTAGGTTATTTAAATCTAATTGAGAGAAACTTTAAAAAAAAATCAAAGCAGAGAAAACATTTCATAACTTAAGGTTAAAAAACCCAAATACTGATATGGGTAAGTTGTAGGACAGAGCACAAACAGACAAAGTGACAATTGTTGAACAATAGAACATAAAATGCTATGCTGGGAAAACAGCATTTTGTTTTCATCCCAACTTACTAAGGAGAAACTTTACCAATTAATGCGTAGCACAGAAAGATGTTACAATACAGCATTAGAAAAAAGGGAGTATTTCTAACCTCTCCAATAGACTTGTGCAGGGGAACAGTCCCAAAAACTTCAAACCTATCATTACCTTGCAAAATCCCTTTTTGATTGTGCTGAAGTCTGGCAAAACATAATCCACCATTACAGTATTTTCCTCTCCTTTCAATCTGAAAAAGAATGTAAAATTCAACAGAATAAAGAACAAGTTCTAAATTCCAGCTATTTATACTGACAAGACTTCTTTAACTGGGAAATTTTCTGATTAAGAGTATAGTTTTATTTGTTTGTACAAACAGATTATTCAGAAGTACCAACTTTTACATTTAGTACCATTGTATACATACTTGGCAATGTCCATGTCTTTGTAGAAGTCTTGAGAAACGTAACACACATCTTCTTTCACTTGATTAATTACGTGTGTTTCATCCATAACATGTAGCTGCCTGTGAACAACAAAAACCAAAACCACAGAAGTTTGAGAATAATTGAGTGTTCCATTTCCTGTGCCGTTTTCCACTGGAATTGAGCAACCATTGTTTTCCAGCCACAGGAAGCTACTGTCTCAATACCTAAACTTGTATTCAATTTACAAAAGCACTCCTGGCCTACTGGAGCTTAGTATTTTCCTGTTTCAGAGTTCAGTAAATAGATTAACCTCCATTTGCCCATTGTCTTGCTAACAAACATAGCTGTACTCCTGCAATTAGTTCTCTTAGCAAGGACCTTTACCTAGAAAAAGTTCCAAGCTAAAGGATCCTAATGAAAGGTTGATCCTACTGCATTTTATTTGCAGTATTGATACAATCAGTCAGCAAAATGACTGATGATCTACTGAGACACCTCAGAAAATATGTTAAGAATTGTGTAATTGTGAACACACAGGTAACCTCAGCAACTTCAAAAGCACTGGCACTTTGAAAAATAACAGCCTAATTCCTGAAAGGGTTTAAATTCTTCTTAATTCATCTTGATCTTAAGGTCAAGATGGTAGCTATCAGATAATAACAGACAAAAAATTCCCTTCTCCTTTAAACAGCAATTAATCTAAAATTCACAGAACCAGTAAGAACACCCCACATTCATACCAAGTTTTAGAGTGAAAAAATTAGCATGCTTTACCTGTAAGAGATGATCTCCTTTAGATGGTTGGTTAAGAGTTTCCCTCCAACATTAATCCTACAGAAAAAGAGTAACATGAGGAATTCTGTCATTAACTTCAGGCACAGCAAACAGTTTTCTAGAAAACATATATTGTATATATCAGTATACCTGATGATTGCCTCTTTCTTCTTCTTACTTCTGCAATAAGGTACAATGTGGGTAAAAGAGTATCCGCTATCCACAATGATACAGCACAGCTCAGATGGATTATCCCGGAAATACCTGTGTGCACTAAGAGCCCCAGCTGAAATACAAGAAATTTAATTCCATTTTTATATGAACATTTAGAATTTACAGTGATATGAAGGTGTACTTGCTTCATATTTTAAATGCCTTTGACAGACTTTCAAGACCTCAATACAAAATACTATGGCCAACGCCTGAATTCATTTTGACAGTGGATAAAACTGTTGTATATGGCCCCATTTGATCTTTTTCAGGAATTACAGTCCATGTTCAGTTTCCCCTAAAGTCCAAGCACACTGATCACGCTACAAACTTATCAAACTTATCTAAAGGAGTATCCTATGTCCAGTTATCGTTCAGAGGGGGGGTATTGTTGTTTACACATTCCCTGTCAGATACATTTCAGGATTGTAACACTGCATTTTATTTGCTAACACATAACAAAACTAAACAAAAAACCAATCCTATCCCCCAAAAAATGGAAAGCTATCAAAGACTTCATGCAAATTTCTGGCAGATTTTTTTAAAATGCTGTCCCATTTCAAAATCCATCTGTTATTTCTGTCATCCTTACTGTCCTCAAATTTCCTGTAACTATATACCATGACACTCTTTAGAAAGTAGTACAAGAGTACAGATGGAATTTATAAAAGAAGTAATTTTTAAAGTGTTTAATCTGCTTTTACTCAAGAGCCAGGAAGCAACTGAAGTAATTTTTTTACTATGTATATATATGTGTGCATGTGTGCTTGTTTATTCATTTATTTAAAGGGTTATGCTTCAAAATACAAAAATGAAAACTAGAAGGAGATATACTCACCATTTACTCTAAGAACTGCTTGAAATTGATATTCTTCAAATAGAATTTCATTCATAGACTCTTGTATTGAACTGAAGTTAAAATAAGGTTCGGTAATAATAATATTGGTATCTACAAAATCCACCTATGAAAAACACATTATGATTGTCATTGCATAAAACTTAGAAATTAATAATCCCTTACCACCTTTAGCAGCAGTGGAAGATCATGTAAATCTGAAGACATGATTACTACTTGCCATATCTGTTTGTAGAAGCTAAACTTAGAATGTTTTAGCTTTTTTAAAGGCTTCATAAGCAGTGATACAAGTTTATCTAATTAATGGGTAAAATACATAATAGAAGGGAACACTTTCATGCATATCCTGATTCTGTTCCCATCCTTACAGATTGTAATCCAGCATTTTAAAGAGACACCACAAAGGAACACTACAATTCTAATGTAAAATACTTTACACTAATCCTGTCAAATACAGAAAGTCTCCTTGACAGCTCAGCACTTGCACCACGAAATTACTCGTTTAATAACCAAAGTCCTGTACAGTGAAGAACCTGTAATAAAGTTCCCAGTGACCTCCACCGAGGCCAGCAAAAGATCCTGGACTTTCCGTGTTTATCAGTATCTGAAACACTCCTTTAGAGAGGACTTCATAGGGTTACTTCAATCATAGCTGGATATGGCCCTAAAAATATTACCAGCCCTATCTCTCTGTAGTCTTCATTAATGAATTAAAAAAAAACCTCCTCAAATCCATGACTACATTGAATACAGTTCCAAAACTACAATGAAATTTATGTATCAAAACCCAGCTCTCTATATTGTTGTGTACAGAGACTAAGCTAATTTGAGGCATTACTTTCATTCTCAGTATGTAGGTGCTAGAAAAAACCCAAGAATTTCCAGAGAACATAACATTTTTAAAAGAAAAAAATAAAGGAAAGTCTTAATACACTTCCGGTGCTAAATCCAGCTTGTGTGATATGAAAAATAAAGTATCAGATATTTATATTTTATACCTTTAAGTTATTCATGGGTAGGAAATGGCTAGCCAAAGATGATTACTAAATGTGTATGTATTTTGGCCTACTGACCCAGCTTTTGACCCAGCTTATCCCTCCCTATTTCTTGATCTCTTAACTACATTGTATCTGTCTGTGATTATTTTTTATTAACTTGAATTCTTAATCATATTGATACAAATTTCTTATGGGAGCTGCACTCAGTAACAGTACATACATACAAGACTAAAAAATTTAAATGTTTTTTAAATTCTACACCAGAACTCAAAAACGCTTTCAAAAACACAAATTCCTATGATTTCTAATTGAAGGCATTTTCAAAGAGAACAGTAAGATCACCCGTCCTACTTAATATTTGTTAATTCCATTAGTCAGTATTTAATCTACACAAAATATGTAATTAAGAAAAGGCTCTTACTTGATACATTTCTTTTCCAAAGAGATAATCCCAAACCTGTCTCTGAACATCCCAGTTCACCAAGTAACCCTGTAGGAATTTAGAAACATATTTACACTGTTTAGAAAAAATAAAATCATACTTTAAAAAAAAAGTCGAACAACAAATAATTGAGACCAATAATATAAAAACTTGAGAGTTAAAATGTCTAAATTTACATTTTTACGCTAAGGACTAAACGTTACATAGGATTAAGGTATGTCACAAATACTCCCGATTGATATGTTGATTACTGCACTACAAAACCAATTTACATTGTGTTTTCTGTATACATTATTCTTTTTGTCAGAAGCTTGTCAGTGTTCCTCAGTGCCAGGGAAGGTTATGGAGCAGATTACTTGGAGTGCCATCACCCAGCATGTAGAGGACAAACAAGTGATAAGGTCCAGTCAGCACGTGTTTATTAAAGCTTGACTAACTTGCTCTCCTTGTATGACAAGGTGACCCACTGAGTGAGGAGGGAATGGATGTGAATGTTGTCTACCTGGACTTTTTAGTAAAGTCAGTCAAGTCCCTGACACCATTTCCCACAGCATTCTCCTGGAGAAGCTGGCTGCCCATGCCTTGGATGGGTGAACTCTTTGCTGGGTAAAAGACTGGCTCAGTGTCCAGGTCAGAGAGTGGTGGTGAATGGTGCTACATCCAGTTGGCATCCCCTCACCAGTGGTGTTCCCCAGGGCTCAGTATTGGGGTCCCTGTTATCAACAGTCTGGACAAGGGGATTGGGTGTACCATCAGTAAGTTCACAGAAAGCACAAAGTTGGGTAGGACTGTTGATCTGCTGGAGGGTAGGAAAGCTCCATAAAGATTGCTGGACAGGCTGGATTGATGGACTGAGGACAATCTTATGATGTTCAGCAAGGCCAAGTGCTGGGTCCTGCACTTGGGTCACAACAACACCATGCAGCACTATGGGCTTGGGGCAGAGTGGCTGGGAAGTTGCCCAGTGGAAAAGGACCTGACGTTCCTGGTTGACAGCAGCTGAACATGAGCCAGGTGTGCTCAGATGGCCAAGAAAGCCAATGGCATCCTGGCCTGTATCAGCAATAGTGTGGCCAGCAGAACCAGGGTAGTGATTGCCCTCCTGTACTCGGCACTGGTGAGGCCACCCCTCGAATCCTACTTTCAGTTTTGGGACCCTCACAACAAGACATTGAGGGACTGAAGCAAGTCCAGAGAAGGGCAACAGCTGGTGAAAGGTTCAGAGAACAAATCCTGTGAGGATCATCTGAGGGAGACTGTCTAGCCTGGAGAAAAGGAGGCTCAAGGTGGACCTTATCACTCTCTACAGTGAGCTGAAAGGAGGTTGCAGTGAGGTGGTGGTCAGTCTCTTCTTCCAGGTAACAAGTGACAGGACCAGAGGGAATGGCCTCAAGTTGCACGGGGGAGTTTTAGATTGGAAACATTTTCTCACCAACAGGGCTGTCAAGCACTTGGCACAGGCTGCCCAGGGAACTGGCAGAGTCACCACCCCTGCAGGTATTTAGAAGATATGCAGATGTGACACTTAAGGACATGGCTAAGTGATGGACTGGACAGTGCAGGGTTAACTGCTGGACTTGATGATCATAAAGGTCTTTTTCAACCTAAACGATTCTATGACTGTTAAACTTCACACTGCTGACTGATTCTTTTATGACACTACATACAACCCTGCAGTTGGGACATGTGGTATGAAAACTATTCCTTAGAACAATTTACATTTGGCTGTAATGTTAAACTGAGGATATCTTACTTACTTTCTGAAAGGGAAGAATATAAAAAAGGCCAGAGGGATCCTTAATTTCATCCAGTTGATTTGCTGTAAAGGTTTTCAGGCGTGCAGTCTTTGATCTGAACTGACAGTTGGGAATAACGCTGGGAAAGATTGGGAAGTCTCCTATTAAACATGGTGTGAGGCACATTCGCTTTCTTCACTCCACTTTCACAAACAAGTGTACTTTCAATAATATTTTTTGCTGCTGTATTTTGGCTTTAGTCCATTAACTGGAACTAGTTAGGAGGGAAAGCTTTGTGCAGAGGAGACACCTTTTGGAAAACCAACCACCACCCCCACCTCCGCCATACACTTCGCTGAGCTGCAACCACCACCCCCTGCCCCCTGCACATTAAGAAGAGCGCCAGGGGTTCTCCGCCCACCCCGGCCGGTGGGGCACGGTGTGACACGGTGTGACATAGTGCAACACAGTGGGGCACGGTGTGACACAGCGCAACACGGCGGGACACAGCGCGACACATTGGGGCACGGAGG
>NW_008238664.1:8550540-8555496 GCF_000691975.1 Corvus brachyrhynchos
CTGCCGTGCGGGAACCCCGCGCCTCGGGAGAAAGGTGATGAGTGGCCGTCACACTGAGAAGTGCGCAGCAACGCGGGCCTGGGCTGTGTAAGAATGGGACAAAATGAAAAGGGAGACAACTCTAAATTCCATCATCATTATTTTACTGTTACCGAATCACAGAAGCAATTCGGTTGGAAAAGACCTGAGATCACCCAGTTCAACCTACGACTGAACACGATATAAACTAGACGGTGGGTCTAGGTTCCATGTCCCGCCTTTCCTTAAATACCTTCAGGGATGGTGACTCCACCACCTCCCTGGGCAGCCCATTCCAATGTCTAATCACCCTTTCTGTGAAACAAAAAGTTCTGCCTGATACCCAGCCTAAACCTCCACTGGCGCAGTTTAAGAGTAAGGCCTCTCATCCTGTCCCTGGTTGTCTGGGAGATGAGATCAATACCCAGCTGGCTACAACCTTCCTTCATGTAGAAAGTTGTTCTAAGCATGCTGTAATTAACACTTTTATTATAAACAGTATGGAAAGCAGTACTACTGGAATTCTTTGTCCCTGACCAGCTTTTGTTTTACTGAAGTCTGTGTAACGTAGCACACACCTTTATAGAATCACAGAACCATAGAACAGGACCAGGTGGAAGGGCCCTTGAAAGATCATCTGGTCCAACCTTTTGTGGTAAAGGGAACCGTGATGAGATAATCTAACACCCTGTCCAACATCATCTTGAAAACATCCAGCAATGGGAACTCCCTGAGGAGAGGTTTTTCCAGTGATTGGTTGTTCTCACTGTGCAAAAGTTCCATATATCAAGATGAAAGCTCTCCTGGTACAAATTAAATTTGTTGCCCTTTGTCTTCCTGTGAAGAACCAGCCTCCATCTTTGTAGTCACTCTTTAAGTACTGCAATACTGCAATGAGGTCCCCCATGAGCTTCTCTAGGCAGAAAAAACTCCATCCTTCAGTCTTTCTTCATAGCGTGTGTTCTTGAGACCTTTGATCATCCTTATGACCTTAATTTGGATGCTCTCCAGTTGTCCACAGATTTTTGAATTGCTGGGAGCAGAAGTAGACACAATACTCAGGTGTGGCCTGAGAAGCACCAAGCAGAGTGGGATGATCAAGTTTCTGTCCCTGCCAGCAATGCCCCTGTGGGTGCAAGCCAGGATCTGCTTTGCCTTCCTTGCTGCAGTGGTGCACTGCCAAGTCCTGTTCAGCCTGATGTCCATCCAGACCCCCAGGTCCTTTTCCACAAGGTTGTTTCCCTGGCACACAGGTCTGAGCCTGCACTGGGCTCTGTGGGTACATCGTCTCATGTGCAGCACCTTGCACTTGTCTTGATGATGAATTTTGCTCTATTTATATGTTTTTACTTAAAATCACTAGTTCCTTTGTTGTAAAATAGAAAGCAAAATAGAAAGAGCGTTACAGTTTTGTATTTGTGTGTAATTGACTTTCCTTAACTTAAAAATGTTACTCTGTATGATGACTCTCTGCCCTAAGAAGTATCAAATGTCTTTCCATGAGCTGGGATGTTCATTGGAACACATGGCAATCTGCTTTTAGACAAATCCTCTTTATGTGCTTGTAAAGGAAGTGTAGCTTAAGGACAGCATCCTTAATCCTGACTCTAGCAGATATGTTATTTGATTCTTGAGAAGAGGTCACAGGAATTATCAAGAGCTTGTTTTTCAAGTTCAGGAGCTCTTGGGTGCTTTTAAGGAACACTGTAGGTTGTTCTCCTTTTTTGCCTACTGACAGGTATAGCCATAGTAAATTTTGGGTTTGTAATTAAAATCCAAAAGACACAAACAGAATAGTAACAAATTATTTAGGTATTCAGCGTTAAAGAGAAATAAAATAAAATAATAAAATATTACTCTTAAAATTGCAAGACTTTTATTTTATCCTTTTATTAATATAAAGTTCTTAGAATAATTGTTTAGATTCAAAAAAACCTAATATCACTAACTTTTGCCTTGTGAAAATAAAAGTGAAAGACCAGAATTTAGTAAATTACTTTTCCCCTTCTAAATACTAGCTCCAGGTTTATGAAGCTACATCTGTTATCATTCAATGACTTGTGTTGGATTTGGAGTTACTTTCACTTTTTTCATATTTTTTTTTAAGATGTAGGACAAGTGAGAGGCTTTTAAGACTTCACTTAGATTTATGTGTAGTGGTTGATACACATAAATATTTAAAATCTCTTTGAACTGAAGTTGGTATATTTACTGTCACTGCTACCTGAGGGCAATTTATACATATTTATTGAGGTTGTTTACACATTCACCCATATATTGATAATACTTTCTGTTGTTGTTGTTAGAGTACATAACACAGACAAAGTCAGCCACACAGCAAGGACGCATACATAGGGCTTTCAAAAGTCCATGTGGTAGCAAACCTTATACGTTGCCCCTTACAATAGTGAGAATTGGTATTTTGTGATGCTCTTTGAATAATGGTCTGTAAGACTACGTAAGCCTTGCACATCTGCATTTGAAGACAGACCATTTTTTGCATTTTTTGCATTATCCATAAGAAGCCATGCCAAATTTCTCATTCTGCAAGTATGATACAAAGCACCCACTGAAACTTAGCTTGAATTTAGTTTGTTTTACTACATCTCTTACTATTTTATCTAATATGAAAAACAAATAGTTTTTTTTATTAATTCTCTGACCTTCATGTTTCTGAAGTTGCTTGAGCCCCAGTTGGTTTTGGTTTCCTCTCAACTCCATTCCAGTTTTACAGTTAAGAAATCCCCATGACCACCTCAAACTCCCTCTGCACACCCTATACAAAGCACAGGTACTTTTTTGGCTCCACTCTGTGGGAACGAGCAGCCTCAGAATGACCAAATTGTGCCAAGTACAGAATTTCCAGGTTGTTTCGAGCATCCAAAGAAAAATATCCTTCAGGAAGAAGTTATTGCACCCTTTGACACAGGGGGTTGTTATCCTGGTCTTCACATCAATGAACTGTACTCCACATACCTTTATCTAGGTGATGGTGAAGGGCAGGTTGGTGGGTGAGATGACTGCCTGATGGAAAACTCTACAGCCATGGCTTCTTCTTGGGTGTTCTGTTGAATTCACAAACTCTGTTGTGTTCACAAATAGGCCCTTAAAATACCTATGGCAAATATAAGGCAAATTTTTTCTTGGGATCACTTTAGTATCCTGGATATGCTCACAAGTGGGGTTCTTTTTTGGTGACATGAGTGCCAGCTGCTCCGTGAGAGAGAGAATCTGGGAGCTGGGAGGGATACTGTGGCCAGCAGGGTAGGGCCTTGCTAGCCAAGGCCTGTCCCACCACCCGCCAGCCAGGGAGCAAGGCAGACAGGCATGGGAGTGAAGCCCAGAGCCCAGGTTATCAGGCAAACATGGTAATAAAGCAGGTCCAATGTCAAGCACGTAAAACAATCTTCAAGTCAGGATCAGAATCAGGACTGGTTGGATTAGCAAGAGCCAGACATAGTCTAGGGATCACCATGCAGGTCCATGGTGACTGGGAAGGTCTGAAATCAACATGAGAAGTTGGTGCCCTTCTAATTCCCTTCTGGGTGGAGAGGGCGTGGCGTGTGGTGTGTGTTGATCTGTGCATTTTCCTCCGTTCCTTCACACAGTGTGTTCCAGGAGATGGGAGTACCACATGAGATCACGATTCAGATCAATCTGGACAGAAAGATTTCTGTTTTTCAGTTCTGACATCAGTGAAGAGCCTCAGGACTTCCCTTGTTCTTCCAGAGCCATGCTTGCAGGACACTTGAAAGAGAACACATGGCATGGGTCCTGCTTTCCTTGACCCTTGTATTTTCTCTCTGGATGAGAAGCTGACCCATCATGATGATGAGCATTGTTTCTCCATGATACTGGTAGACTTTTACCCAGTTGAGAAAACTGAACTTAAAACAGGCATAAAAGTGTTAGCTTCATACACAGCCCATTCCTACTTTATAAATCTCCTTAAGAATATAATGAGGCCAGTATTACACAACTTACTGATTTTTAAATGTCTGGGAAAATCAATTGAAAATATTAACCTCCTGACCTACTTTTTTCTATTACTGCTTTATATTTCTCATTTAAAAGTCCTTAGGGTTTTGGTTCATTGCTTGCAAATTATTAATGTTACGTATATGAGAAGCAGAGAAAATAGTATCTGATGTCTTTCCTCTGCAGCTCTACACTATTACAGAGCACCATCCTGCATATGGAAGTCATATCTGAAAAACATTTAAATTAAATTAAATTAAATTAAATTTAATTTAATTTAATTTAATTTAATTTAATTTAATTGATAATTTTTTCTTTTTTTTTCTTTTTCTTTTTCCAGTTAATATTTTTAGGGTACTTGGTTACCCACCACTGAAATTCTTCAAGATGCCTTTTCTGAATGAGGAACTGCCAGAGGAAAAGGGCTACTGGATCAACAAAACTAATACAAGACATTAATTTCTTAACTGACTTGGAGATTTTGCTACAGCATGAGAGGCTGTTCTCTCAAAATG
The DNA here is from genome assembly GCF_000691975.1 of Corvus brachyrhynchos. Taxonomy (NCBI): domain Eukaryota; kingdom Metazoa; phylum Chordata; class Aves; order Passeriformes; family Corvidae; genus Corvus; species Corvus brachyrhynchos. The sequence goes on from NW_008238664.1 coordinate 8,555,052, forward strand.
AAAATAACTCATAGGCCTTATACTTGCCACAGATACACAGTGAAACATAAGCATCTGAGGAACAACCTGATTTTATAAATCTCTGGGTTTGAGCAATTCGGGTATGGGAAATATATAAATATATTTGTGTGTGCACAGATGTGAATTTATTGCCATAGCACTGAAAGTTTCTGTCAGTGAGCTCATCTTATCTAGCCTTGTTACTTTAGTGTGGTGCTGTAGGAGCTGCAGCTATCCTGTCTTAGCTCGGCCAAAGTCAGGCCCAAGCAAAGCAAAGATGTGATGGTTTTGGGACATGCTCCACAGGCGGGAGGAGCGATGGAGCCACAGGCGGGGATGCAGAGAGACGCTTCCAGAGTTTTGGAGATGGGAAGGCTGAAGAGGGATGAAAGAAACAGCTGGCGGAGGAGAGCGGACGGGCGGGCGGGCAGTGGGCATGAGACGG
>NW_008238664.1:8556431-8591701 GCF_000691975.1 Corvus brachyrhynchos
CACCCGCGCCGGTGCTTTGGCTGGCCGCGGCTGGGGCAGCTCGGCCTGTGTCCTTGCAGATCAGCTCGCGAATTCCGAGCTCTTGAGAGACACAGGTGAGGCCGGGCAACAAAAGGGTGCGCGCAGAGGGATGAAAATAAGTTCGTGGTTTTCTGGGTGACTGAAATCATGTCTGAGGTGTCTCGAGGCCTAAAACAAAACAAACAAGCCTACTGTAAATTTCTTAGCTGTCAATGTCGTGTGCTTGAAAGATGGAGAAATCGCAGAAAGTGCACAATCTGATTCATACAGTTTTAAAAAGCCACATCACGTTTCTCCCATTTTCTAAAGAGAGGGAAAAACATGTTAGGTACTTGATCTGTCATAATACCACAGCGTTGCTAATTCTTCAGAGCTTACTTTTATATCTTAAAAAATATAACCTGAAATACTTCAATTTTTTAGTTATTTGTTACCAAAATGTTCTATTCCACTTTTGTGTGGTATTTCTGGAAAGTGTTTATGGAGAAAAACAAAATGAAGTGACAGATTGTCATTTGACTAATCTGTTGATGATGCACATGGAAAACATAATTCTCATTCCAAATCATTTGATATCTATCTGCTAAATGTGATGTATGAAGCAGTAGTAGAAAAATTTTTCTTCTCCACCCTGCTCATGAGTTTTGTAGCAGGGAATGCTGATAAAGAAATCTTTTCTTTGCATGAAAATGACAGAGCACCGTGTGAATGGAAATGCAACGAGAAGATGTCATCAGGCTTGAGTCAGTTTTCTAATCAGCAGTGTGCTTGGCATAGCTGGATTTAGCAGCTTGTTTCCTGTAGTGGTGTACTGCAAGCTGTATGGAAAGAGAGGTGAACTCTAATGTCTGTGCTACAGGTTATAGGTGTCTGGAACTAGGCATGAGTAAGATGAGTTGTTTTTTGTCTAGTTTTTCAAATGAACAGCTGAGATTAGAACTAAGTACTTTGTCATGTTGGTAAATTTATGATTGCTCTCTTGTGTGTTGTGATCCTGCTTACTCAACAAGGCTCTGTCAAATGATTATGACACATTTTATTACTTCTGGAAAGCTTATGGGATATATCCAGTGATCTGAGGCTTGTAAGTTGAACTTCATGCTCGTAATCCATACTATTCAAAGAGTGTATTTGCTACCTAAAATATAGACAGTATTATTAAGCCCCTTGTTATGGGTATTCTTCATGACATGTTCAGATAATACCTTTACTTCCTGCAGAACAGGTGTTTCAGTGGTTGCAGAAGTTGGTTACTCAGGAAAGCAGAATTCAAGCGACATGAGCTGCTTAAATTTCAGGACCTTGATACTTCAACAAAAATTAAACCAGCATTATTTCAGGATTTTCTCTAATAAGTTTTGTAAGAATATGATTAAGGAGCCAAATGCATAAGGAATTTCCTGTAATAGAGAGAGTGCCAAAGGACATTTTCACTTTTTACTCTTACTACATTAGTTCCTGTCCTGCAGTTTTCGTAGTTTCTTGAAACTGCCGCCTGTTCGTCATCTTCAGCAAAGCAGGTATTAGTGGCAGGATTAAAATTTATTGGAAGAAATCCATAAATAATAAAGCAATGGTGGAACGAATTACCCTCTTACCTCGACTTATTTTAATTTCTGATTATTTTATTTCCCTTTATCTTTGAACAAAGATATGAACTTGTACCTTAAATTACAGAGACCTACTTCGATTTTTTACCACAAACCATGGAACAGTTGAGGTTGGAAGGGATCTTTAGCCATCATCTTGTCCAGCTCCCCCAATCATCATTGATTTGTCAATGTTTGCCATGATTGCTGCAATAGTTGTTAATCATGTGTCAGCAGTTTTCAGCTCTTTTTACTATCAAGGTACCTTACTTGCAAATATAAAAGCGTTGTGTCATTCAGCAGTGCAGTTTCCATTTAGCAATTCACAGTGCTTTTATTAGCTGAACTGATAATGGGCACTGGTGTGAAGGAGCCTCGTCATTCTACATTTGTTAAACAGCGAAAATTTTACATAGGTATGAGTCTTTAACGTCTGAGCACAGGAAGATGATCCAAACTGCATTTTGAAACAGTTTTGATACCTAAATTACTTTTTACCTTTGTAAAGGGTTTTTCTTATTGCTGTGTTACAGTTTAAGAGCAGTGAAAGTGATAAAGCTTGTTTTATTCAACTTGTAACAAGTCTGTATGTGTCAGGATGTGGTGTCAGGATGTGGTGATGAGTTTTTTGCTTTTTCAATATTTTAAAATTTTTAAAAATGTCCTTTATCTTCAACATGCATTGTTCTTTCCCAAGGCTGTGGTAGAAAATGAGAAGCAGGGAAGGGCTAGGAAATGTATGTGTTTTTGTTGTACTTCAGATCATGTGGTGCTTGGTGTAGGATACTAACCTAAATCTATCAACTAAACTGAAGAGATGAGTTTGCCATTTGGAGGTTTTAATTTTTGTCAGCTCCATATGTGTTAGGTGTAGTTTTGCTGAATACAAATGATGATGTCTTTATTTCATAATAAATGTGCCCTAAAATGAAACAAGTTTCTGGATAATGGCATCATCCTTTACAGAGGTGGGAAAGACAAACCATCCCTGGGAGAAGTCTTCTCTGTAGTGTTGGGAACACTTACTGTGAAGATCTTCGCCAGTGAACTGAAACTTGTGTTGAATCTTCATTTGTGCTGTTACATATTTTCAGTGGGTGAGAGATTTCCTGTTGAACAGCACCTTTTATTATGAGATTTTTTGTTCAGTGCTCTGCTATGATGATTGCAGATATCCTTCAGCATTCCTTCTTTTTTCTCAGACTTTGTGGACAAGTGTATGAAACAATGGTGTTAAAGATTTCCAATTGGAATCTAGATTTCCCTGTGCAAGTTCACTGTGGTGTTACTGTAATACTGTCTCTGGTTGTAAGGGGATCATCTCCATGGCAGGGGTTGCATCTTGGGTTGTTTGGGTGGGAGGTACAGAGATCAGGTGTTACTAACACAGACTTGTATAAGGTTGTTTTCAGGTGTTTTTCAGTTGTGGCTTTTAGTATCATTGAAATTCCCTTTCTAGTTAATGAGCAGTCTGAGTCTTCTGTATATCTGCATGATCCATGCCCTTCTATGAAAACCAGTTTTGTTTATCAAGGAATGTATAAGAAGCATGAAGGCAAGCTTGTAAACTTTGATTCTCTGTTAAGTGGCCACACTGAATATGATAGTCTTCACCTCAATTGATATTAACTCTTAAGTTTATCAATGATAAGACATAGTTCAACTTAAAAAGTTATAGTTTGTATCTTACTCATTATTTTCCACAAAGAAAACAGGAAGAGGTTTTAAAGTATTTGATATGGCAGAATTTTTTTTCAGTTGTGTCATTAGTTAATGTTCTGCATGAACTTAGACCTTGGCTTTTGCTCATCTGAATCAATAGATGTGAACATACTAAGATTTCAATAGAAGAAAATTGCAGTGAGTTTTGTGACAATTGTTTTCAACTCATAGCTGGGAAATCATTCTAAAGCTCATATGAAGAATGGTTGTACAAAGAATAGCATACTAATTGTATGGATATCAGGAATGGGTTGGTCCTGATATAAACAATGATACCCTACATCATCTGGTACAGCTTCACTGATACGTCTCCTACCAAAATATTTGCCCTGTATATTGACCTGCTTTTATGCCAGTCAGACATGCCTGACTGGTCAGGAATGTTACCTTCTCAAAACATCTGAGGTGATTCCTTTTAGAATAAAGCCGTGTAACATCTTTGTTTGGCTAGAATGGGCTGTTTCCTTCCTGTAAGTAAATGACCAAAATTGTTTGGATGAACGTTGAAAATTCTGTTGGTAGCAAAATAAGTAGGTTTTTGCTTATTTTCAGTTTTGTGTATTCCACTTCTGTGTCACTTTAGTTTTGTGAAAGTTAACCAGTTCCTTTAGCCAGCCAAAGAGCATAAAGTGTGTACTTTTCTGCTTCTCTCTTCACTTGTACTAATTTTGCAGAGTGTATTCTACATGACTGACTTTATTGGCTTGCGTATTATGTGAGAAAATTGCAGAACACAATGTAGACATAACAATCTCTGTTGTTCTGAATGAGTCTGTATTGAATCTGAATACTTGCAGAAAGTGTTAGCAGTAAGTCTGTCTTAAATGCTGCTCCTAATGAAAGAATAAGCCTAAAAAAACCCACAGGTAGTAGAGCAGAACTGCTTGAGACAGCAGAAAAGAAGAAGGAGAAAGAGCAATTTAAAGTTTGACTATAATCCTGTATTTCTTAAATTCCCTTATGTTTGAAAATCAATACTTTTAGTATTTAAGTGGAGACTTCATGCCAACAATTTCTTCTGTGTGAATGTGTTTGTGATGTGATGAGCATAAAGGAATCAATAAATGCTTTTTTGAAGAGAATTTAAAAACTTTCACTTTCTTCTGTTTTTGTTAGTAGCTTCATGCATCATAGTGCATTTTAAGATTCTGTAACAAAACATCTTCCAAAATCCAAACTGAAATTGCTGTGGTGCTTTATGAAATTATACAGATATCTTGGAGATAAAGAAGCAATAATGTATTTTCTGGTAAAATTCTTAATCATTACATTTATAAAGATTTGATATTAAATCTTGTGCTACATCTCAGAAAGATCTCTTAAGCTTTCAGTAGCATTTGGGTTAATGAAATAAACTCACAGAATCTGACTTCTCCTTTTCAGTTTGTTTTATGTTATTTTTGCAAATGTATTATAAATTTAAATGCTAATTCTACAGACATTGCATTTGTACAATTAAAGTTCTGCTGAAGCTTTGTTGAAGTCAGACAACTCTTGTGCATACATAATAAAAACGAATACATTTGCACAATCAAGAGGAATTAATCAGCAGCATTTTAGTTGTATGTCATCATTTTCTTTAAAGAATTCTCAGAATAGTTTTACTAGTAAGTTTCACAATGAAAATTACATTGAAGATCACTGTGTTCAAGTATCTGACACGCTAGTATGAAGTATACCCTGGGAAAAAAGGATATTTAAATAAAACCTGTAGGAATAAAATTGTTTCTTAAGATCAAGTGATTATGGAGTATGTAAGAATCAAAACCAACCCACAGTTACATTTTTTAAAAATTTGTTATTTCTCTTGCCAAAGCCTTAGTGTTTTGAGGGGTTTTTTTAATATCAAAGCAGAATAAAAGTCTGTACTAAATAATTCGAAGAAGAGAGGTGCTTTTTAAAGTGTCTTGTTTTATTTTTTTCTTTTTTCTACAAGCACATTGGATGAAGGAGATCAGGTAATTTCTGATGAGACATTAATGGAATTTTAAAGGCTTACATGAAGTGGTTTATTTCACAGGTTTTTTGCAAATCATGAGAATAATTTCTAACAAGTATCTTATTACTCAGTGTTATCTTGGGTTTGGCCACTTGCACAACAACCCAGGTTTCTCAATCCAGTAACTCCTGTACTTTCTGGAGCTGGTGCTAACCACGGTTCAGATATCTTCATTGTCTGCTTTTTTGATGAGAAAAAACAGGAGAGGAAAGAGCTCCAGCTAGGCTGTGCCTTTTAATTCTTTCAGCCTCCCCCAGATCGATGTGTGAGCCTTGCTGGAAGAAGAATGTCCCCAGCACAGATTTTGTGGCAGCTCTGCCATGCATCTTTACCACGTAGCTTGAGAATACCAGAGCATTCTTTTTCCTCAGAGACACTTGCTGCTTCTGACTCCTAGGAAGCAACACTTGGATCCAGCTACCCAGGAATCTGAGAGTTACATGGTTGCCTACATCTGGAACAGTTTTCATATTGTAGTTTCTTCCATTGCTGGGGGTCTGGAGACCTGAGAAAAATAAAAATTTGTAATTAGGTATCTCTAATTCATGTTAGTGATAAATCTCTTCAATGCTGTTCAGATATCCCAACGAACTGCCTACCAAGGTCACTGTCCAAATGTTTGGGTTTTACTGCACCCAAAAGGGTAAAAGTGTAGGAATTAGTTATATTTAAGCTGAGGCATCTCTTTGAAGTGAGGACAATTAACAGAGAATTTTTTTTTGAGGAGCTTATTGTACTAAAATTTCATTGCTTGCAAAATCAGACTTTCAAACATGTGCAAGTCTTTGTAGCACCACGCCAACCACAAAAACTAATCCAGAAGTTCCATTCCCCCATATCTCTAGAGTCAGGTTTCTTTAGTATGAATTTTGAATAGCTGAGACACTGTAAATAGGAGCAAATAATGTGGGTTGAGAAATCTCAGGCTAGGCAAAACAAAACTGAAGAGTTGTCTCCCATTTAAAAATAAAATAAAACCCTCTTACACTTCATCTTTGGGCTATCTTCCTTCTCATCTTCCAGATGTCCTAACTGAGTATCACTTAAACCACTTGGCTACATTATAGAGATCTTTTCTGCATGATTAAAATTTGCTTCTTAAGCTGTTCATTTAAACAGGGCTGCAGTATTGTAGCATTAGACAGCAAGGGTTTCTTTCATGGGAATCTAGTGTTTTACCCAGGTCTGTTTCCTTTTGAATTCTGAAGTATCATGATGTGTAACAAACTGTTGTAACTGCAGTTATCTTCAGCTAAAACTCTCTTACATTATTGTATCACTCCTTTTTCCCTTTGAACTTGATCCCTTGTGTGTCCCCTGTGTCCCGTTCCCTGCAGCGATCCCAGCTGGCTCTGGTGGAGATTGGTTTGCTGTGAATATCCTTACTACCAAAATGAGTACCAGAAGCTTCTCAGAAGCCGTGGCAACTGACCACTTGCTTTCACCAGGAGTAGGGGCCTTATGTCTGAATACCTTGCCCTCAGGTAACTTCCCCTCTCCCACCTTTGTAGAGTAAATGTAAGAGGTGGTATGTATTTATATAAACGTAGGAGTGAAGTGTGCTCTATAAAATGTTACTTGGGTTTCCACTCCTGTTTCTTTTTGTAATTTAAAATTCTGCAAAAGATAATAGTTTGCTATGCAGCTGTGTGTTTTGGCTTCTTTGGGGTTTTTATAAGTCCTGAACTAAATTTGCAAAACTGGTTTGTGAACTAAATCAGCAATCCCATTATAAACATACCTTTATGTGTATTTTCTAAATGTAATCTGGGTATTTCCCGATATGTTTAGGCTATGTGACGTTTACTGTTTATCATTTGCATCTACTTAATTCCTTTTCATAAATTATTGTGTATTACCTCTGTATTGATGTATTTGAAGGATCCGTCAGCTCTTTACCTAATTTACAGAAGAAAATGACTGATGTTATTTTTTTTTTAAATTAGAAGAGTTCTTATAGTTAATGTCTTATCAAAAGATCTTACTTTGTTGTGAAGTCTGATCAGTTAGCATTAAAAAGATATCTGCTAATGTCGTATAAATAAATGATGCCGTTTCCAAAGCAGGTGTTGTTATTATTTTACGCTGTATCATTATTTCTTGATTTTAAATTTCTAAAATGATTTTTCATCAAATGGGGGTTTTTTTGCATTAGGTACAGAATGTTGTATTTTAAGTAGAATTTAATTGTTATCAAGTATGAGCAAATTGACGTGGTTTTATTGCTTCCTGCAGTGGGGAAGTTGCATATACATTGCCACATGTGGTTTAATATATTCAGGATTTTATGTTATCTTGTACTCAACATATCATTAAGGCCTGACACGTATAGGATTGTCATGTTTGAATAAAGTTCTTTGGGTTTGATCATATTGGCCATTTCTCTGCTTGATGTGAAAAGACTCATGGAATAGAAAAGCTAATATTGGTCTGTGTGAGGGTTTATCAGAAATGAAAGATAAATTTCTTTAGCAATATTTTGCTTGCAAGATGATTATCATTCATGCAGTACAAGCTCCTCATTTATGCGCAGTGCTTGGCTGTGTCTGCACAGATCTGCTTCATGACACATAATTAGATAATAACCACTGATGACAGCAGCTGTCTCAGTTCTGCCTGTACCCAAAAAGCAAGCAATACAGCTTTTCTAAATAGAAACAAAATCATTTCCTATATGTGTTATTACAGAATTAACTAGGGGAAGCATTATGTACTGTCAAGAGACTTGGTGGGGATGTCAGTATTTGAGAAGTGTGGAATGGGTCTTGAAGTGAATAAGAGTGTACTAAGATGTCTTCAGGAAGTCACCTGGAGTAGGAGTCCATGCTAAAGTCCTTCTGTGTTGTGATGAAATGGAAGCAATTATTTGGAAATGTCAGCAAAGCAGATGTATTATTCAGGGGTCCTATTATGGGATGGATAAGGGGGGGGTGTGACACTGCACCGGATATATTACGCAAAAATGTGTTGCTAGTTGAGCCAAGGTCCTAATTAGTGATTTTCCTGGAAAGGAAGATCTGTCTTTAGACTATGATAGGTCAAAAAGCATGATCAGTGATAGGTGCTTGAGGCCCTATATGGTAGCCTGTCCCACCTGAAGCTGTAGGGTTGTAGGTGGTGTTTTGGACTTGTCTGGTGTGCTATAACTCATGGCCAGCCTGAGAGCAGTAGCTCCATGGGTGTGTAAACAAGGGAATGCCCTGTCCTGCTCCAGAGGGTTGGACTATGAGCACCTTCACGAAGTGCTCTGCAGCAGGTGATGCAGATCCTCTCCATGCTGGACATCCAACAGGCCATGGAGGGTTCTCCGTCTTGAAATCAGACACCAAATACACACCTGATGATTCTGTAAGCATTCAAGGTGAAATTAGATAAAGCATGTAGGCATTTGTGTGGAGTGGCCACAATACCAACAGGTAAAGGGGTGATACCTTTCTTGTGTACAAATTAATGTTGGAGGGTGTAAGAAGATGCCAGTTGGGTGTCACAGATAGCGAGGGGTGTACTTGAAAGATCTGGTGACAGGGGTAGGTGCTGCAGTTGGTATTGTCATTTAGGAGTCCCCTGTGATTCCCTGTTGGTTGCAGAATGAGGGATGGTAACCCTTGCAGTTCAACTGCTGTTAGGGACTTCTTGGGAGAAAACTGCATGCTATTTGGGAATCCATGCAGGACACAACATTGCTGACACAGATGACTTCTGGATACAAGCTGGAGGATAGCTGGAGGAATAGCCTCTCACACCACCAAAGATGCCTCCACTCTAGACTTGTGTATTGGTCACCCACTGGCTCACAGTGGTGGTATTTTACAGTGCTCTTATGGCAATGCTCTTCTGGTGCAGAATGTGAGAGTGCCATTGTTTATGGGAGGAATTTTTTTCCAGAAATATTAAAATCTATCCTTACTAATGCTTATTTTCAACTTAATGTACTGTTAATATTAATAAATAAAGTACTAAAGTGTTTTATGTGTCAGAGTGTGTCTAGTCAATCCTATTATGTTGTAAACATAGAAGGTGTTACCTGTCCCCAAAAACCCTTCCACAAGTGCCTTAATTTTTAAATTTTTTAAATTCTTTAGAGCTTTTGATTTTGGTACTGTTTTCTAGTCTGATGTTTTCATGGACATTAAAATGTTTTGCAATTAGTGTTTCCTTTTACTTGCTTTCAAAGTGTTCCTTTTAGTTTCATGTATGTTTTTGTTCCTATATTAAGGTAAATGAGCATCCAATTAACTTTTCGTGCTAAAGAAATAACACTAATTATTATTTTTATAATAAAAATTATACATTTTAATTTATAAAATTAGTATTTTCAGAAAAGGAAGTAGTGTCCAAGATGAAGACATTCCATATTTTGTGGTGATATTTAGTACTACTTCCCATTCATTTTTTTTATACACAGTAGTACTTTAACCTTTATGTATTTCAGACAATTTTTCATCAATTGTCTCTTATCTTCCCTCTTTATTTCCCAAAAATCTTTCACTTGGAACCCAGTAGTTTCCATGAATTATATTTTCAAATCTTGAGTATCTTGCATCAGCAATGAGTCAGCTATTGCTGCAAAACCATTTGCTGCTGTCTTGGGTTCCTCAGAAGGACAGTTTTCTGTGGACTTGATGAATGTGACTTGTATGCTGCCTGTCAGCTTTTATGCATTTTAACTCAGACTGCAGAGCTAAAAGTTTTTTACTCATAAGCTTACACGAAGCACAGCTAATGGTTTCTTGTTAGGTAAATTACTACTTTAATGCACTAAAATTAAAGCATCCCTAGGACAACCAGGATTCACTCAAATGTTTTTGGTAATTCACAGTTCACCAGCTTTTTCTAGGGCATTACTAAATATATTCAGTGCTTTTGGCTTTCTGCTTACCCTTTGGACAGTGAGATATGTGATATTGTTGCTCTTGCAGTCTTCTGATCAATACTAACCTTAAGTCTTTACTGTTATATTAATTTTTATAGCATTTTTTGTGATGCTTTTTGGTTGACGTTTTTTGGAGTACCAAGGAAAGATATCAGTTGCCTGATTCTAATCTTGTTTCTTAGGTTTGAAGGATTGAAATTGACATCTTTTACAGAAGTTTGTTCTTTTAAATTTGGGGGTTTTTTCCTCTGGCCTATCACGTCCTTTAATTTTCCTTTAACTAATTTTCATTAGTTCCTTTTTCAATACAGGTCAATCACTTGTTTCATCTGCAGAGACTGTCTTTAGTCAGTCTGTCATTTACTTAATGGCAGCTTATCTTTAACCATGTGTGACGATAGTGGGTCTCACCTTTTCTGTCCTGTCATACTTGGATCAAGCGGAATGCTACCAAGAACTCTTCTGAATGTCATTGTGCTTAATGTTGCTGGTATGTAGAGTTGTATTTTAATCTAGGGAGTCTTTTTCTTGTATAGGACTTGCTGCCATCTAAATAGATCTAATAATTTTGATACTTAGGACTTAAATAATGAAGATCTGCCACAGGAAAAAGTACAGCAATGCTCCTGAACTCAGAATTTACATGTGGTGTTTTTTCCCCTGAGACACTGATTTTTCTTTTGGCTTCAGCAAAGAAAGTATGTGAGAGGAAATCATTATGTTGCCTGCAGCATGCTATTTCCTGTAACTTTGTTTTTTTCTTACTTAAAGCTGGGGGGGATTTAGATTTATTTATTTTCCAGACCAATCCAGTTATTGAAAATCAGCTATGGTTTGTGGTGTTACGCTGGATGAGAGGAACTCAATTATAACAGTATACACTGTTGATCCCAATACTTTGTTTCTGGGGCAGATTTGACAGAGAGTTAGTTCTATTCCTCTTCCACTTGAAGTCTTAAAATTTGAAGTGGTATAGTGAGAGGATTGACAGTAGACCTCCTTCACTCTGTTACTTTGAGTCATGGGAAGCAAACATTTTCCTGAGAAAGTCAATTGAAAAAGACCATTTTTCTTGTTTCAGAAATTGTGTAATGTTCCTTAGTGATCAAATAACATGGTTCAGCCAGGTGAAACAGTAACAAAAACCAAGCAGTGATCTTTGTGTTCCGTTTGTGCTGTTCTATTATTGATCCAGTTGCCAGTGGTTAGTAGGTCATGCTTCCCTTTTTCAGAGCCTGTTGTTTAAGCAGTTTGAGTTCATAACAAGAAGATAAGCAAAACTTGTAGCACATACTGTGGTTTAATAGTCTGTCATGATTAGAGCATACGTTTAGAATCATATCGCTGAGGAAATTTTATTTAAAAAGCAGGGAAGGCACATGGTAGAGCTGGGGAAAGCGGCTGTATATACAGGAGATGTGCAAAACAGCTGAGAATCTGTGTCCAAATGTAATCCAGACTTCTGTTATTTCTCTATTAAATCCAGAGGTTGGAGTTTCTGTTGTCAAACTTGACAAGGCATCTGGTATTCGCTCCAAACCTTTGGGGATCGCTGCTCTAAGCTTCATGTGGTCTGTGGCCTTCATTGTACAAACCATAAGCTTGTGACTTCAGAAAAGTGTTTTCCCATCTTCTCTACCTGTTCTTGGGTTTTTGTTTCTGTTTTCAACTTCTTGGCCATCTTCTCTGCCAGTGTGGTGGAATGCTCCATTCAGAGCTCCAAGCCTGTGGTGTTACAAACAAACCTTTAGAAAATAAATATTTTAGGCAAGGAAATAAATGCATGTTTTATGCAGGTTTTGAGTTATTTTAGAGGGAAAGATCTGAAAGAACTGTTGTGGTCCTGACAAAATACATTGATTGTAACTTACTCCTCTTTGATTCTTAATATTCTGCTGTTACTGTACAGTCTTTTACACATTTCACTAAACTCTTAGTCTGTACTTTGTAAATTAAAGTTGAACCATCTATCTGTAACTGCATAGCAAGATTTAGTGCATGTATGTGTAGATATACCCAAAGGAGCTATGGCAGGCTGCTTGTGATACTGATAAATTCATATTTCTGGGTTCTTGCATTTTAACTGTAAATATTTTACAGCATTATTCAACTTATAAAATTCAATATTAAAACTGTATTGAAATCCATACTATCACATAGTAATTCAAACCTCAGATATGTTTTGAGAAAGGAAGTGTAGTTTGTGAAATGGAAACTCAGTCTGTGAAAACAGTTTTGCTAAGAATATCTTGTGGTATTAGTAAACCAAGTCTGTATTGCCTCAGTAAAAGTGGTATCTTACTGACACAGCAAAACAAGGTAACAGAAAGCTTCGGTGAACTCAACCTTATGACCTTTTTTTCCATTCCTCTTGTCCTTGTCTTTTACTTTGCTCTGTCCTGCTTTATTTATTTCATGTACTGAGTAGTGGATATTAACAATTGGTCTGTGTCCTAGAAAAGGAGCAACAGTCAGAAGTTCTTGGGATGTTGTACAGAGAAATGGCCCTGTTGTTGAGACCTCTGCTCCCAGTTTGACCCAAGTTTTTAAGGAGTAATTAACTCATTCTAAGGAATGAACACCAGGGTAAAAAACAAGTGGCAGGCTGGCAGGTGGGCTGTTTGCATGTGCCTGGTCAGGGAGAAGAATGTGTGTGTATCATGAACTCAGGCCCATTGTTCTGAGTAGTTACATGAAAAGCTCATAGAAAATTTTAATTGGTTTTGCCCTATCAGGGATTTCTAATCATGAAACATCATGACACAACCAAAGATTTCTAATTATTTTGTATTCAGAATTACATGGTCCTAACTTTACGGGAATTACCTCTCTGTTTTACATAAAAATGTATGATAAATATCATAGTCTAATACGTTCTTGAAGTTTAAGCAATTAAGCATTCTGGGTTACAGTACTAAGAATCACAGAAGTTTTTTAGATACAGAGATAACTTGCCAACCTCTAAAGCCATGCTGCCTCCTTAGATTTTGCCTAGCAATAAATATTAGAAAAAGTCTCCAACACCAGAATATTTAGAATAATATTGACATTTAATTTCATAATAAAATGAAGAATTAATAGTATTAAAATATTAAATTGCAGATTGTATTTGGGTTACAATTTTTTCAGTGATGATTATACCAGCTTCATGGCAAGTTCACTGGAACTTGCGGTACACACACAACAGTGTGTCTGTGGTACATCTGCCCCTGAGTCTTGGTTGGTTGGGTGTGAAGCGCACCAGAAAGAAAGGACAAAGCCCTCTGGCTCAGTGGGGATGAGGCTGGAGGCTTGTGGTAACTCAAAATTGGCTTTGCTGTTGCCACTCTCAAATTGGCTTGCTGTTGCCATTCTCCTCCTTAATGGTATTTTGGTAACTTTCTTGCTTTGAAGTTTGAAAACCTCTTTTTGTAGGTCCTGTGTGTTTCACTGTGATGCGTCTGCACCTGTGACCAGGATAATGCTTAGATCTGTCTCTAAGCTGAGAGGCATTTCTGGTGTGGCTGAGCAACAGCGGACTCTGAGGGGGACTTCTTTCACAGAGCACAAGTCTCAGAGACTTGTGTGTACGTGTGTGTGTGTAATGGCAGAAGGTTTTTGCCTCTGCTGTGTAAATGTGACTTTGTAACACCACTTCGTAATTCTTATGTTGACCCTTATGTAGAAAGTCAAGAGTGAGCGGTACTACCATGTGACTGAAAACACTCAATGGCTGCTTTTTTTCTTCTTGGAATTTTGTATAACCTGAGCCAGATGAGACTTTGCAATGGTGTCTGAGATAGGAAGTTTTATATTTTGCAGTTACTGATAGGTTGTTTCAATGAGGCAGGTTATTTAGCTCTTCTCATTATTCGTTCATGTTGAAAGGAAGAAAAAAGGGTAACCAGAAAACAAAATAATTCAAGTCCTTTATTCCCCTCATAATGTTTCTAAACAGAGCAGTTAGAAGTGCATTAGTTGCCAAGGAAAATACATTTATCAATAGCCTTATCTCAATGTATTTTTAGTACTGAAATTATTAAACTATATTATTCACAGATTAAATCTCATTGCTTGTGGATAATTTATGCCTTGTAAGCAATACAGTAACAACTGCAGCACTTCTGTCATAAAAAACATGTCTAGTGTTATTTGCAAATACATAATGCTGGCATTTTGTCAGGCTAGGTAAATGCATTTCCAAAGCTAACCATCCCAGGAATATGGAGTAAGGCAGTTGGACTCAGAAATGCCTACTCTGTTTCAAGCTCTTCTTGGAAACTCTTAAGAGGAGAAGCTTGGTGACCTTCTTCATCTTTTTCCACCATCTCCCCCAGTATCAGACTTAAGGAGGACCTTGTAGTTCAGTTAGAAGTTGGTCTTTTGAATGGAAAGCCAATGCTGTAATTGCACCTCCTGGGACATTGCTTTTGGGCGATGTTCCGTCATTGAGGACAGACGAATCCCTTTGCCTGGAGAATAGCAGCACTGGGAGATTTCAGTGGGAAAAGTCACAAAGCATAATGCCAGCAGCAGTATTTTCTACTAATCTTGTAAAACTGGATGCAATTCATGAGTAGAAACAATTTTTCATGGCAGATTGAAAGTGTGGTTAAGTATAGCCTGTTCTTAGCTTGTGGTAGATTTAATGCTACGGCTGTTGGTTTGAAGAACCCACGCTGGAGAACCCATGAGCTCTATCATGTTGTCTCACAAGGATGTGAACCGTTTGATACAGCCACACAGATTGTTCTATTGCATCAGCAGATTCAAGTGCCTTTGAAATATAAATAAATTTATATGTACTCTTCTAAATAGTTACACTTTTTACCACATGGATATCATATTGAGCTTTCAAGTTTTTATCCAGTATTTTATATACCTCATACTGCTATGTGTGTGTATGTGTATTTCTAATTTGTCATTAAATTCTGTTGCTAAATCTAATTAATATTGTAAATAAAACTTTTTTATTGAAAGATTTTAACTAAATATATAGAAAGGTACTGTTTATGACTGTAATTTTAGGGGTTTGGAATTATTTTGTCATTTTGAAAAATTAAAGAAGAGTGAAATAGATTCAATTCTACTTTATATAGTTTAAAATAAATCAAGAGTTTGAGTAAAGGATCATTTGTTATTCTGGGTAATGCAAAAATTAGAAGATATCTCACAATATGTTTTTGTTTATGTATTTATATATTGAGCTAATGAGATGAAAAAAATTAGAGGGACAAATCAATTCCATTGTACCATTTCTTTGCAGGATGAAATTTATCTAAGAACCTAAGATGATTTCTTCACCCTCAGACCATTGCTTTAAGTTAAATTGTCACTAATATGCAGGATAGCTTTGATTGCTTTATATGTATTTACTTAAGGTGTGCTTGTTTTTAGGTTCACCAAAAATCTCTCACCTGACAAGATCAACCTGAGCACGTTAAAGGGGGAAGGTCAGCTGACCAATTTAGAGCTGGATCAAGAGGTACTTCAGAACATGCTGGATCTCCCAACGTGGCTGGCTATAAACAAGGTGTTTTGTAATAAAGCATCCATTAGGGTGAGTAATTTATTGTGCTGGAATGGTAATTAAATCTTTCTTCTTTTCCTTCTGTCTCTGTAAACTTTCAAGCAACTTTGTAGTAATAGGAAATTGTGATAAGTGCTTGGTAAAATTTTAAAGAACAACAAAGATGTTATCAGCAATAATTTCTTCCTAATTTTTGTTTCTCATGTGATGACATAAAATACATCTGGAAATGATGAAAACAAGAGCAATTATTTTTAATTTTTTTTTTTCTTTCTGAGTAAATTTTATTCCTGCATGTTTTGAAAATGAGGTAGAAGTAAAAGTTTGTATTTGTCCATGGTAATGAGTCTGTCATTATTATTTATTATTCTCTTTCTTGTGTATTCTCTCTTCACTTCTCTTTGTTTATTGCTTTCCCTCTTGTTCTGTTCCCATTTCCAAAACATACCTTTCTGAGGATTTGGATCTCTGTGGGGAACATGGAAACACAATAAATCTAGTAGATGCTGCTTTTTTTTTGTCATTGTGGCTGCTAATAATTGAAACAATGTATATAATCTCTACCACTTTATACTAATGTGGGATTAAGAAATGAAGGATGGCTTGTTCTTGACTGAAGTTACAGTGTGGTCAAACATTGGCACCTCCTCAGTCTTTTGGTGGGTTTTTTGTTTGCTTTTGTTCTCTCCAATGGGAGATTGTTCTGATTTTTCTGAATGCAGTGAACTTGATGTATTGTTGCAGGCATCCAATCAGTTGTAGGTCAACAGAGGCAATGTAGATTTTTCTTTCCTTTTAAAAGAAAGAATGTGTAAGGCAGTGATGCTTTTTCTGACGCTTGACAACTCACTATTAAAGGGACAGATTCTACTTTGCTCCCCTGTTTTTTTGCTCAGTGATAAGTAGATTTTGAAGTTCAGAGTTTTTAACATCTAGTGTGTGCATAAAGTTACCATATAGTATCTTCAGATAAACTTAATATTTTGAAAGTAATATTATGCTGAGTTCAGAAGTTAGAAAAATAATTTGTATGCCTAAAACACATTCTATGTGATTTATTTTGCTGTATTTTTAATATTTAATTTGCTTTAGAATACTGTTTTCTCTTGCAGATACCATGGACAAAATTGAAAACACATCCCATCTCTTTGGTGAGTTCTGAAATAAACTCTGAAATATACTGTGTGTAGCAGAATCTATATCTAATATTTATATAGTTCTCTTGACGTGATTCTAGAAATAACTGAAGCATTAACAGGCCTTTACTAAGTGTCCTCTGAGTAGCAGCAGATCAAGGCAAAATGCTGTAATGTGTTCATGGTAGGTTTGTTTTCTTAATCTGTGGCTTCAGTGTAATCACTGTAATGTTTGACCATTAGCTCATTTCTGTCAAGTTTTTAGTCATTACGTGTTAATTTGGGTTTACCTGAAGGTTAGTTATTGGTCCAATTAATCCCTTTTACAAGTTTCTGCCTCTCTTTTGGAGCTATCTTTTCTAGGGACTTTTCAATTCTGTGTCTGTACTCTACACAGTGATTTCACACACATAGCATTTATAGGGTTTTTGTGACCACCTAGGACTCAGCCTGGATATAAATAGGAGGTAAAATGCGTAGATAGGACTCAACAACAATTAGAAGTAATGTTAATTCTTGCATTTGTTTTCCTTTGTTCTTTCTTTTTAAATATACTAACAATTGTGGTAGCACCAGAAGTAATTTATTTGACGATGAGTAAACTTTCTTAATTGCATTTGCTTAAGAGTGAACATTCCTTTAGCTGTCATGTTTCCCAGTCTTGCAGTGAATGTGCTTGTAATTCCTTTGCTCTGAATCAGACTTGGGAAAGACGCGCTGTATTAAATAATTGATGCATTTGCTCGTGACCCAGTTGTAATGTACTAATGTCTGTACTGCTTCTTAATGACACCCAGAGCTTAAAGTCTGGTAATGCCGAGGTGGGATGTTTCAACCTCTTGGCTGTGAGATGTAACTGCCAGATTAGGAAATTGGTTTAAGCTGTGCTATTCTTAAACATGACACACTTTGACCTATGGTAGCAAGGCACTGTTTGCTTTGCTCCTACTGAACTTACATTAGCACTCTTTGAGGCTAAGATAACTTTCAAGGTAACCTTTTTTACATAAATGTTTCCTTGAGAAAGTGCATTAGATAGTAACAGAAGTTCACTATTCAATGGTAGATTGCACAACAGCCTTTTTGATTTCTAAAGGAAAGTGAATTCAGTGGCCCAAGTGCCAAACCTCAGCCCTTCATTACATCACTGAACTTCTGGTATTTTGGCAGGGACAGGGGAAGGGGGATATTTTTGCTACTGAGAGTTTAGTTAAGTTGGCATAGCATCCTCTGTTTGCACAGCTTACTAGGTAACTAGAACCCACTTGTCTAGGCAAAGGACCTTTCATTGGGCTGAGTTGCCCTTTGTGAGAATCAGTCCCTTAACACAGTGGCACATACTGTTATCTTTGCTCACAACCCAATTCTGATTTTATATTATAAACAAGATAGTTTTGAGGAGTTATTTTGGACCCCAAGGATGATACACAGCAGGTTTTACTCTATCCAAGTACAGTGGTTGTCAGTGAGAAAAGACATAGATCTGCATCCAGGCATTCTTCATTACCTCTTTATTTATATTGTGCCATCTCCTCGAATCACTGTCCTACTGGTTTTTGCACTAGTCATGTAGTAAAGGGACTTCTTAAAAGAGTGGTCAAACATCCAAAAATGTTAGGATAACTGGGAGAAATCTTTGCTTCTCCCCGCTGTCCTCAAACTATGGGATTGGGTTTTCCTTGGTTTTTTTTCCTCTGTTGTTGTTTTTCAAGGCAAGATAATCATTGAGACAGCTGAAAAAATAATTTTTAAATGTCCGATTTACTGTTAACAGCTATTGCTTCCCTTCAAGCATCAAAATACAGTGAAGTATAAATAAATCCAGACTCAACAGTTCATTAATTTTTTGGTTGTAGTCAGGTTTTCATGGATAAGAGTAGCACAGAAAAATATGGAGCAAGCAGATTATGACAACAGGCATGGTTAACACAATATGATAATATCCAGTAGCTAGGGCAGGTTGAATCATGAAAAATCTAAAATTGAGGACAAAGGGGCTTTTGGTGTTTGTCTGACCTATGAGCATTAATGGAGGAATTCCGAAGGGGTGGTAGAAAGTTAGAATTAGACAGGAACAAAATCTTAACTACTCTGCTTTGAATCAGGTTGCATTAAGTATTTTCACTGATAGAAAGAAAATTCAAGACAACCACACATTAAAGCATGTCCATTTTGGAATGCAATTTTTGAAAATGTATGTGTTGGATAAATAATATTCAGGCATCAAGAATTCAGTGATAAAATATTTGACTGGGGATGTGTATTAGAACACACAAAATTTAAAAAAAATGAAAAAAGTTAAAAAAAGATAATTCTAGTGTGTTACAAAAGTTTATGGAAAAATTGACACAGTAAGAAATTCTTTATGTATATTTCAGAAAAAGTTCTCAAGTGACCTTTTTTTGTTTGTATTTTTGTTCTCCATATGTTGTCTATTTACTTTGTTACTTCTTAGGTTTCTAAATTTTTTGTTTTGTTTTGTTTTTCAAGTCCTTGGATAAAGTTGTAATGGAAATGAGCACATGTGAAGAGCCACGTGCCCCTAATGGACCCTCTCCTATAGCAACTGCATCTGGGCAGAGGTCAGTGATGGTACTAACATGTAATTGGTCAAAAAACAGATTGGCTGCAAATTTTCAGAAGTGTATAGGGTTGCAGGTTGCCATTCCTATCTCCTCCAAAATTTTATTTTATTGCTTGTGTGTGAAGTAGTGTAGTGGTAATGGAGCTATCCAGACCCAAGCCTGGAGAGAACATGTGAACTAAGTATGGAGCTTGCAAGATATGTTTCCTGTGGGTGCAACTGCTATGTCAGATATTTACTGAATTTAATTGATATTAAATTTTTAAAAAATTAATGATATCTTGCCTTCATCCTTTTTGGAAAATATATATAATGTTCATGTGGGTTTTTAAAAATTTTATTTTTCATTTGTTTTGTCTAAAGAGTTTTGACGGCTGTTTGTGAGTGCAGTGTTTTAAAGTTCTATTTTCTTAGTTGTATCAGCCAATTCTTACTGGGAGATTTCATGCACAATGTGTAGACCAAAACTTAAATAATTTGGTGAGACAGTTCAGCATTACATCGGTGATTTTCATCTCTCCACACCCCCAATTATTTCCTTTACATGGACCCAAAACATTTTTCAGTGGTCACAGGGACCTATGTGCAGAGAAATAAATTTGATGATACAATTGCTTTTCTCGTTTTAACTTCTGTGCAATGTGTAGAAGTAGTCCATGGGCCTCTGTGTCTCTAAGGTACAGCTTGAAAATGTGTGCCACAGAGATTTTGTGTAGAATGAAAGTTGTCAAAAGGAAGGGAATGACAAATCACACGAATTGTTCTTTTAAAAGAAGCAGAAAAAACCCAAGAAAACAAAAGGGCAAAAATTTTTAGATGTTAAAATAATATTTAATATTCAATTTTCCATTCACTAATGTAAAACATTCAGAATGTATAAGATTTTTATTAAAAAATTATTTGCAACTGCTTAATCTTTTTTAATACTGTAGAAGAGTAACCACCATTTGGGATGCCTTTCTTTATAGAATGAAAAAAAGCAAATACTTTATACTATTTTGAATATGTGAAAGTTACTATTCTTAATGGACAAAATAATTCGGCTTACAGAGAAAAATACTAACCAGACTGGAATTGTCAAATAATTAATTTGACATTAATTACTCCTCATCTGTGCATAAAGAAGAGTAAGATTTCTGTGTAATGATGTAGACTGCTATTTTTATGTATGTATAACATACATAACATAACATATAATACATACTTCCATATAATTTAACGTGGAAGGATTGTGTTAACTGTTATACTGCATGTAGATTGATCTTGGTCAAATGTATGTTCTTTACGTAGAGATTAGGATCACAGAGTGGAAATTATTGTGAACTACAGGTATATTGAGCAAAAGCTGCTAACTGTAGAATGCACTAGTAACTTCATTTAACATCTCTTTCATTATTTATTTCATCTGTTTGATTTTGTGCCCTTCACTCGGTTTATATTTAATATGTTGGAATTTCACTTTTTAGTGAATATGGCTTTGCTGAAAAAGTGGTAGAAGGCATTTCAGTTTCTGTGAACTCCATTATAATAAGGATTGGTGCAAAAGCCTTTAATGCTTCATTTGAACTTTCCCAGCTGAGAATATATAGTGTAAATGCAAACTGGGAACATGCTGACCTTAGATTTACCAGAATACAAGAAGCTCAACGTGGAGAGGTAAATAATACCTTTTACTAACTTTTTTCCCTTGTTTTTGTGGTGAAGGAGGAAGTTGAATTGCAACCTTTTACAGTGTAGAGAACATGCCATTACTGGGAGTGGAGACACTCTGTGTTCAGTAATTTCAGTTGTCCTCTAGGAACACAAATATGTAAAAATAGTGGATTTGAGTCAGATCAAATGGCCAACGTGGATGCTTAGGCAAGAACAAAGACCAGGGCAAGCAGGTGTATGGTTTTCCTCTTACGTTCTCCAAGCTTGTAACTATTTTAAAATGCAAACTGAGCCAGACTTGAAGACTACTGAAAGAACAAAGAATGGTATATTAAATGTGGAAGGATAAGAAGTTGTGCTGGTTTTGTTATTGTTGTTGTTAGTAGTAGTAGTAATAATAGTAACAACAACAAGAATTATATTTTTGAAGTTTTAACTGGTTATTTATTTGCTTGTGAGGGTCTGCCTGATAAGGATTTTCTTTTTCTAAAGCAGTTTCAAATGAATTTTAGTTAAGTTCTTTGTGCAATTACTTTCTTGGAATACCTAAATCCTATGTATATATAATAAAGTAATAGCAGTAAAGTGCATATGTTTCTACTGTCTGGGAGAATAGCACATGGAAATGCTACTTTGATGTACACCATTCACTTGCCTTCTCCCAGGTAACCAAAGGCAAATGTATACTGACTGCAAAGTTGATTCTAAATATTGTATTCAAGGAGATTTATTTTAGCATCATACATCTGGCCTTGGATAAAGGGGTGTTTTAAGTTTTGCCCATGAGTGCCTGTTTAGAGGTGATAATTCTGAACCAAATAGAGCTTACTCAGAGTTAAGGAGTGTGGTAGTTGATTTTATGTAGGTAAAGAAACGCCGAGAGAATATCAGTTAAAAATACCACAAAAGTAAGAAGTTGAAAACTATTTTTCTGACAGTTTTCCTTTCTTGCAGTTTATCTGTATGCTGATGCTCCCATGTTAATGAAATCTAAATGGGATGAATTAAAGTTTGATTAGATGGAGTTTTGTATTGGCAGATTTTTTGATTTTGTGGCTTTTAGGAAGAATTTGATTCTGAACAGTTGACTGTACACAACAGAGCTTTCCTTGGGGGAGTATTCCTTTTTGTGCAATGAATACCAGAAACAAATGTCTAGAAATTACAGAGAATGATTTGTTAGCAGTAAATTTCATGAAAAGGTAAAAAACCAAAACCAGTGCTGTACTTTGAAGATAACATGTGCTGAACGATATTTTTAGGGTGTAATCATTTAGCTTTGCACTGTAGCTACATTGTTAATGTGTTAAGGAGTCTCCTTAGAATTCTTTTAGAAGCTTTCAATCACACTGCATCTCCTGTATGAGGAGGATAGGTACTCTGCTTTTCTGCAAATATTGTTTCAGGATGCTTTGCACTGCACTTTCCATCTTGCTCACTTGACTGAGTGTGCGTCCTTTCCAGACCCACTGAGTATGTTTTACTTAAGTCTCTGCTTATGTTCTCAGGACATATGCTGTAAGGTTTTCAAATTGACAAGAGGAGAATGACAGGTGAAGAATAAGACACATACCAAACAAATTCTTCCTTCTTGCTCTTTACTCACGGCTGATCTTTGTTTCTTCAGAGGGTAATCGTAGAATCATGGAATCATTAAGGTTGGAAAAGACCTCCAACACATTGAGTCTAACTTTTGACCAAATGTCACCATGCCCACTAAACCATAGCACTAAGTGCCGTGTCCAGTCATTTCTTGAACATCTGCATGAATGGTAACTCCACCACTTCCTGGTGCTTCCAATGCTTAACCACCTTTTTAGTGAAAAAATTTTTGCTGATGTCCCTACCTTAACTTCCTCTGGTGCCAGCTGGAGGCCATTTCCTCTTGTTCTGTTGCTAGTTTTGTCTCCTGCCTGGGAGAAGAGACTGTCCCCCATCTTGCTGCAATCTCCTTTCAGGTTGTAGAGCGCAATAAGGTCACTTCTGAGCCTTTTTTTCTCCAGGCTAAACATGCCCATCTCCCTCAGATGCTCCTCATAAGACTTGTGCTCCAGAGCCTTCACCTTCTCTGGGCATGCTCCAGCTACCTCCACGTCTGTCTTGAAGTGGTGGGCCCAGAACTGAACAGTCACTCTGCCCCCAGCCTGTGGTGCTGCCTGTGGTTGTTGTGACCTAAGTGCAGGACCTGGCACTTGGCCTTGTTGAGCATCATAAAATTGCCCTTGGCTCATCAATCCAAACTGTCCAGATCCCTCTTCAGCACTTCCTACCCTCCAGCAGATCAACAATCTTCCAGCTTAGTGTTGTCTGTGAACTTACTGAGGGAACTTAATCCCATCATCCAGATCATGTAGGAAGGAGTTTTAGGTAAACTAGAATTACTGTTTTTTCCTATTGATGTCCTGTTCGTTTGATGTTCTCCATGATGTTCCTGCTGGACCATCACTCATTTTTCCGTATTTGATTTTCAGTGTCCAGCTGTACTTGATGCTCTTGTATCATTATTCTAACATTTGCTTGCTGTGTCTTCTAGAAATCCATGTAGTGGATTCAGAGCTTTGAATTTACATGGCATGCCGTGTGCTCAGTGTTTAACTTTCTCTTTTAATTGAGATAACTCCAAATAACACTCCAAAAAAACGTTTCCTATCCTGTAGCTTTGTTTCCCTCCCTGCTCTTTTCTTTTTTAACATTTTGAAACTAAACTACACAATCTTTTTATTCCTCTCCCAAAAGCAACCTTGTATGGAATAGTTGTGACCTTTATTTTCTTCTGAATATTTTAAATGCTGCTTATTACCTGCGCCTGCTTGGAAGTAGCTTAATGTTTCTGTGGCAAGCAGGGTGAGGGCTTTACTTCCTGACAGCTGTAAGTGGAATAACAAGTGTTGTATGAGGCTCATGTGAGTTTGTGTCTACATATGGACAGATGTACACATACACATGCACAGGGTTAGGTGCAAGTAAACTGTCATATTGCATCAAGGTGTTTTTCTCTTTTTTCTGTCTTTAAAGGTTTTGACTTTTAAAGAAATCAACTGGCAGATGATCAGAATAGAAGCTGATGCAATCCAGAGTTCTAAGCATGAAATCATGAGTGCTCCAGTTCGACTGATTACTAACCAATCAAAAATTAGGGTCACACTTAAAAGAAGGGTAAATTAGAAAAGTTTGAAATCTTATTTTCTTTTTTAATTTGTAATTTGTGCTCTTAATGCATGCATGCCCATAGTAAAGATTTTAATTTAGGCCATATCAAATGTAGAATTCCCTGAACTAAATTTATAGTAACATGTAACTGTGAGACTGTAGAGTTTACAAGAAATAGTACAGCCAGATTTTGAAAATGAAGACCTTATACAGGTCCTATTAATAAAATGGTTTAATTTGCAGAGCTTTGTTTATGATGATGCTTGTTGTTTTATCTCTCTAGATTCAGGTAATATTTACACTACTTATATTTAGAGAAATGCAGCAGTTTAATACCTGGTGCGTGCCAAATACATAGAGTGAGGCATAAATATACTGTGTCTTAGGTACTTCTTAGGTAATGAGAGGAATAAAATTTAAAATAAAAAATGTTTCTTACTGCTTTTTGCATTCAGCTTTTCTTTACCCCATTTACTTAATATAAGAAATGTAAGTACTTAGTTCAACTTCTTTCAATTTTTATTTTACAGTTAAAAGACTGTAATGTTGTGGCATCCAAACTGGTTCTGATTCTGGATGATTTACTGTGGGTTTTGACTGATTCCCAATTGAAAGCCATGGTGCAGTATGCCAAATCTCTTAGTGAAGCCATAGAGAAATCAGCAGAACAGAGGAAGAGCTTGGCTTCTGAAACAGCCCAGGTATGAGAATTGATTGTCTCACTGTATCATTATTGGGTGTTCCACAGTACAACACAGTGTGGTTAGTTGTGTTAATTGATTTCAGAAAATGTTCAGTTACTCATTTTCATTCAGCTGTATATCTTAAACTACACTGGGAATGAATTGTAGTATAAAATAGTCTTTATTTTGCAAAAATTTGTGTATTGATGTTAATTGCAGAAAATAAAAGAAATTTTATTTCTTTATCCATGTACAGAGTGTTTAGATTCCTGTATTTACTTAACTCTTTATTGACTGTTAAGTAAATTTGTTCTTCAAATATTTTCTGGTTATGAATTTAAATAATTAAGACACACTAAGGTAACCTTAATGTGTGGGTAGATATGCTTACCATAATGATTTAAAGTGCTTGTCCAATTTGTTCTCATGGTACTGAAAAATTAGCTTTTATTAAGAGCTTACCTTCATGTGGTTCTCATTAGAATATATAGTGAAAAACAATTCTACTTTCAATATATTTCTGCTGGCACATCTGTGCTGTTGATGCTGCATATAAATCTTGGTATTCTTCAGCACACAGAGCAGGCTAGACCAACTGGGCTTTGTGAGTGTTGAGGGGAGGCACCTCTTCTTGTCTGAAGAAGCAGGACAGGTACACTGAAAAAAGATAATGCTGTAAATAAAACATGATTTATTACTGTAAAGTCAGTTGTAGAGAATCTCTTAGATTAAAGCTAGTGTACTGTAATGGAGAGTTCAGTTCTTGTGCTGGTCCTTATGCATTACAATGTGGTGTGAAGGTCTAGCCACAGCAATCTAATGGTTACCTGCTGTTGAGCTGGGAGGTTCTGATCCTTCAGTCCCTGTGCTTGCATCTCACCTGTTCCCTGATACTGGCACTGACTCATGTTTGACCCGATTGTGATGTAGCTTGAGGAGCTACATTAGCAGAAAGGAGCCCACTGTTGGTTTAGTTCCCTGAACAGCTTGCAACAAAAGTTAGAAAAATACCAGTGCTGCAAGTGACAGGAGTGTAAGGAAGTGTGGGGAACAGGGAGAATGGGAGATGCACTGGCAGTGCAGTGACACATCCATTAGCTTGACTTAGCTATTCTAGAACAGTACACTTAAATCTCAGTAATGATCCCAGAGGGAATGCGTGTCATGCAGATTTTTCCTTGTTTCAAAGGCCTGTTTTGTGTCAGTAAACGGGTACTTATGCTTGAAAGAAACAATAAACATTATAAATTGATGTGACTAAATATTTTTTCAGAGCTCTGCCCCTGCACCCAGCTCCCAGCAGGTGAAAGCGCACCAGACAACAGCAGCACCTGATCAAAACGATGCAATAGTAAAATTGTTTAATGATTTTGATGTTAAAGAAACTTCTTATCACTTAGTAATTTCCCATTTGGACCTACATATATGTGATGATATCCATTCTAAAGAAAAAGGTAATTTTTTTTTTTTTAAGTAACATGTTTGAGAATCATAATCATCTTTAGGAGATATTTTGAGGAATACAACAATGAGACAATAATAATACAATAAAGTCAAGAGACTTTTGTTTAGAGGAACAGTCAGAATTGTCTCCAGTGTCTGTGGACACATGTAAAATTATTTAGGTGGCTCTGGCAGGACAACATTTCACTATTAAATGTAATTGTTTTAGAATAAGTGCAAAAACTAAGATTGCTAGTAGCTTCTGTGCTTTTCTGTCTTCTAGGAACTGATTCTGTCAGTCTGATGGTTACTGCTGGGTTTTTTTTTCTTTTATAAGTTAACTGCATTATGAAGAATGCACTGGCAACATTTCTGTGGCTTGAAGGGGTCACTATAAAATCTGCTTCTGTAATACTCATAAATATAGACTAATAAAAGAGCAGTCCTCTTTGTGTTACTAATTTAGACAGTTTGGTATGATCTGCACCGCATGGAAAGAATGGAGCAAGTATCCTGTGACCTTAAAATTTTGTGTGTAAATCTTGTACTGTTTCTTTTTAACAAAAGCCTATTGCACATAGTCACATTTAGAATCAGGAATAAAAGAAGACAAATGAGGGCACTTTTTTCATGCCTTTTAAAAGTGATCATAGAAGAGTGACATATTGGTGTACATCTAAGAAGCTGGCTAGTCACGGAAAAATTTATGGAAACATGCAAGGTCTGCTGGAGAAGAGTATGAAAAACTTAGGGTTTAACAAATGCATTTCCTTGATTAGGAAAGAGACTTTCAGAGCAGCAGAGCATAAGGTTCACTGGCTAGAGGCATATTTCCTTACATGCAGTGTATACACTGCAGTTGGAATTTATCACTCCTGATGAGATCTCTTTATTGGTCCCTTATTTTTGGCCATGAAGTTTAAATTCAACAGTGGAAAAAGTCAGAGGAGAAGATTCTCAGAAGACGTCTTCCCTGCAGTATTTGTCAAATAAAATTTCATTATATAGTATTTTGAAAGTAAATGTTGGCTTCAAAGACTGATCATAATCATATATTCAGTGTAAAAAGTTTTGTTTCAGAAAAACTGCAGTAGTATGTTTTCAAAGTGTTGTCTTTTAAATAACATTGAAAACAGTATGGAATTTGTAAGTAGTGACTGAGTACAGAATTCTACAAGCTGATCTTTAGGAACCAGTGAAGACTATATGAATGAAGATTTTGAGGGAAGATAATGAGGTTGTAAGGAGAGACAGTAAAGGGAAGAAAGCAGTAGCTGTTAGATGTTTAAAGGATTACAGCAACATAGAACTAACATGCTAAATGCAATATCTGCAGAGCCAAGCATTGTTTTGTTTTACAGACCCAAACAGACGTGTTACAGGAGGGGCCATGCAGCTTTCCTTCAGCTATTTAACAGTGGACTATTATCCATTTCATAAAGCAGGTATGAAAGCAAGCATTTTATGAATTACCTATGCTTGAATGCTAAAAAAATTTGTGTGTACATGTATACAACTTAGATAATCGTGCTCAAACCATTTGAAATGCACCTTTTTACTTCCTTCTATATGCAAAAACAAACAACAAAAGCAACAACCTGGGAACCAGTTTAATTTCTGCAAATGAGCTGGTTTAGGCCAAACGCTCTTCACTGTTTTGTTTGGTCTTCTGACATGAAGAGAATTTTGTGTTGACAGAGGAAGGCAGTATTGCATATTGAGAATTCAGTAACTAGATATTAGCAAGAATCAATCTGCTAGATTTTTTTCATATATAGAAGTCTGTCATTTTATGTCCATTTCCAATCAGTGTTTTGCTTTTTATCTTATTTTGCTGAACAAGAATTTCAGTGTGTAGAGGTTCAATTGTGTAGCCTTTTGTTAAGAAATGTTATTAAAAAAAGTTAGCAATTTCCAAAGAAGTGTTTCTTACAAATAAAACATTTCTCATAAATAATTTCTAGTAGAAATATAAAAAATTTAGAAGAGACAGGATATGTTACAAAGCATGTGACAAGAAAAAGGGCCTGATCATCTTCCTAATCAGATGGTCTGGAGCAGAAATCCACATCATCATTCATGTTGGTCTGTCCTCTACTCCCAGCCTGTAAACACTCAGTTGGCTGATCATCCCTCCCGAGGCTGAGTTCCATCTGTTCCCATTGGTCTCACCCTCCGTGCCCTCTTGTGCTTCCCAAAAGGCCGTGTTCATCCCTTGCAGCATTTCAGTTGTGTGTGCTGTCTCGCCACATCTGTGATCCTAATGAGATCATACATTTGCATACACCTGCACACCCCTGTGGTTGCCCTGCTCCCACGCGTTCGTGATGCTGCATGTGTTTGTGTGCAAGCACTTCAGAGAGGCAGCTGCCCAGACTGACTTCCCAGAAGGGGTATTAGAGCTTTCCCTATGGTAATGCTAACCAAGTCCTGTAGGTCCTTCGGAGTTTGTCCTTTTGTTCCCTTTCTGGTTTCTTCCCTGTTCCTTTATCTTCTTCCTTAGCTATAAAAATGTGAATAACCTGCAAAGATAAGCGTGAGGAAGAAGTGTGGGGAAAAATATAATCTCTTGTGATAGGCCCCACCCTAAAAGTTTCTTCAATGCTGCAATATTTGCATTTAGACTTAAAATCTCTTTTTTTCCAAAATCATTTTCCTATTTTAATAGCAAACATATTTACTCATCCCTAGTATAAGTATCCAAAAATTCATTAAGCCCCAATAAAGTAAGTGTTCACATGGTATTATTTAAAGAGTGATCTACCAACTGTTACAAATTATTTGTTATTGCATCCTCATTATTTAACAGGTTGGTAGAATATCTTTACAGGACTATTTAAATATACAGCGATTTCTTTCAGAGGTTTGAGTGCTTGACCAACAGAAACATGTTGGAATTGAAAACAGGAACAAAAGAATTTCCAGTGGGATTGATTTTTAAGGCTGTGTGTGCTGCAGCACTTCTCAAACTTACCTTCTTGTTTGTGTGCCATAAAGGTGCTAGAGAACCAAGACAAAAAGAATTCATTTCTGGAAAGGGACCAGGAACTTCTTAGGACACAGTTCTGGCAGGAAAGATAAGCTTGGAAAAAGTGAGCATGAGAACATTGTTCTGTTACTTGCTCTCACTTTTTTTTTTTCAGTTGAGCATTTTTTTGCATGTTCTCACATATGACATTAATGTGTCATAAGATTTCTCTGAACTGAAAATACTCAATGATGTTTTGAGTGTTAGTGGTGTTATAAGGCAGCTGGTAATGCTATATTCTGAGTGATTTTGTGAAGTGCTGGGACTTATTTTATGGAATATATAACTTCTGTTTTAACGTCTGGTATGACTGCTGTTGTTCTATAATTACAGCATGCGATGAGCTTATAGTTTGAAGAGTAATTGTGAAATAGTGGAAACTTGTTATCCTGTTAGAAGCAAAATTTCAAAGGAATTAATATTTCCCCCATTTCTCTTATTTGCAGGAGACAGCTGTGATCACTGGATGCATTATAGTGATGCAACTAAAACCAGAAGTGGATGGGCCAAAGAATTATTAAATGAATTCAAAAGCAATGTTGAATTGCTTAAGCAGGCTGTGAAAGATCAGGTCATAGATTCTCCTCCCAAATCACCACCTGCTGTATTTCCTCAGATTCTACAAACAGGTATTTTGTTTACATAACTTAATTCTCTACTTCCATGAAATAGTAAAACTATGAAAAAAAAAAAAACAAACCCTGTTCTTTTCAATGATTCCATCACTATTCTTTCCTACAGGCAAGGAACAGATACCGAAAGGAACATCTAGGGCTTCCTCTGTATCTTCCCAACAACCAAAGGGCAAACTGATGTCTAGTCCTATTGTGGTTAGACTTGCAGATTTCAATATATATCAGGTACATTTCTTTAAGTTAGTAAAATTGGGGCTACTCCACCCTTGGCTGTTATGTAACTGTGCTTTTTAAGGGACAGTATGAAGCCCATTGAAATTAATGAGTCTTTCCATTCATTATTGGATTAGACCTTTATGGAACTGCTTCTGCTTTGTTAAAATTTGTGATCCTATCACAACTATGTGTTGGATCCAAGTTCTACTGTTCTCCAAATTATGAATTTGGAATTTAAATTTAATCTTTTCGTTGTACTATGTTATGTGCCCAATATTTTAATATGTGGTTTTGTATATCATGGTTTTCTAATTGTTATATTTTTCAAAGTACATTAAAAACTGTTAAGAGGTTTCTTTAAGTTTTTAAGGTTTTTTTCCAGCCACTCCCTCTCCAGTGATATTTTGAGCAGACGCTTTAACCATTTCCATCCCTCTCCCCTTTGTTAGAATGAGTAGTTTTAGTTTCTGGTCGTGGTCCAGGTTGACTGTTCTGAGGCAAGTGGAATACAGAAGTGTATCTCCATTAGGCAGAATGGTAGTGATATGGGAGGATCATAAATTTCAGGTCCTAACAAAAATGTTAAGTATGTGTCCTTCGTCATTGTGATTTCTGCTTGCTCTTGTTCCAATTTCTAACATTTTTCTGCTATATCGCTTCTGGTGTTGTGGGAGAGTGCAGATTGCTGCTAGGAGCATTCATCTGGATCTGAAGTGGTTTTATACTACTGCTTTGTACTGTTCATGTTTCCGTTTGCCTTCTGCTCTTGTCTCCTCCTCTCTACACAAACACATTTTCAATTTTTGAATTGTTATTATTTCTATGCAGTTTCCTAAAAGCTATTTTTCTAAATAGATCATTTTACTTGAATTTTTGTGTGTGTTAATGCAGATATGTTTGCCTCTTGAAAACAGCTACATAGAGTGAAGCAGGCTTGTAAAGGTCAAGTATTCATTATTTCCAGTGAAACTCATTCTAGTAGACATCATCATCTGTTCAATATTAATACATTGGGTAATTTCAAACTAGCAGTTTGACCTGCTAACTGTTGAATGAAAGAGCTTTGTTTTGGCAACATACTTTTTAAACTAGGATACATTCAATAAAATTTAAGGTCAAATATAAATCAAATGTTGATTTCTTACTTGTTTTTAATTGTTGTTCATTTACATTGTAAGGAAATAGAAATGGAGATTATTGTTCCATAGTGTCTTGATTCTCCTGTGAAGCAGACCATCAGGCATATCCAAGCATACGTATCTCTGCCAAGTGCATGCTGAACACCTTGCTTAGCATACAGTGTGAGAGTTGGCCTGTGTACTGGAATTTGTTCTTATGACAGTACAAGAACTTCCTAATGTGTAATAAACTTATCTAGCTTCTAATCTCTCCCTTATCTAGACCAGACTGTATGGAAACACACTCCATGCAAGCATAAATGTTTAAACAGGAGCTGTAAGATTTGCAATAAAAAAATCAGATCATTCTCGGCTTCTGCTGAATGCCTTTGAAAGTGACCTGCTGCCTCTTGCCTTGTATGAGGGAAGAGGATCTGGTACCTTTGAAACAGTTTTCTTGTGAAAC
The DNA here is from genome assembly GCF_000691975.1 of Corvus brachyrhynchos. Classification (NCBI taxonomy): domain Eukaryota; kingdom Metazoa; phylum Chordata; class Aves; order Passeriformes; family Corvidae; genus Corvus; species Corvus brachyrhynchos. The sequence continues at coordinate 8,588,257 of NW_008238664.1, forward strand.
AGTTCTATGCAAGTCATTTCTGCTACAAGGCAGTTAAGTCTTTCTTACTGTCAGCACTTTGTGTTGTGCTTGAGGACCTACACCCAAGAGCAGTGGAATGTTACCTTACTAGGGGCAGTACCTTGCAACTACAAATGCTTAATCATTCATAAAAATGTAATGTGTTAATGAAATAATCTTCTATCTTTTACAGGTTTCAACAGCAGACCAATGTCGTTCTTCCCCTAAAGCTCTGATCTCTTGCAATAAAAAGTCACTTTATCTTCCACCAGAAATGCCAGCTATTCATATTGAATTCACTGAATATTACTACCCAGATGGAAAGGACTTTCCTAGTAAGACTTCTTTTTTTTTTTTTTTTTCTTTTTTTGTACTGAAGCATAAATTTTGTGTGTTACTTTCACCTTTGTGAAGCTTAACGCTCAGAAATAGGTAATGGCTTTCTAAAATGGCTAGAGCACAAGACTGCTTTATTTCCATAGTGCTTGCTCCTGGCAAACTCCTGTTAATACTGATTTTTTTATAAACATGGTTTTTCAGTCTAAAAACACTTGCAGCATTTTTACTGGCACATGAATTATTCATTCTCCAGCATCCACATATTGTTTCTGCAATTTCACTGTCTGGCTACATAAAAGAACTCAAACTATTGCAGTAATACCTAAAATGCAACAAAGAGGTGCTGGAGTTATTTGTAGGAATGTATTCTGTGGCTGGCCCTGTTTTATATACAGAAATGTTAGTGGATTTCTTGGGGATGGGGCTCGAGGACAGCAAATTTCCATGGTCTTGCCCTTCCTCTGTAATGAGAATATTCTCCCCCTTTCCTCAGACTTAATTCTATTAGTTTTTTTTACACTCAAAAATTCAGTTACTTGCTTGGAGTGAAAGAAGCATCGCTTCAGGTATCTGCTAACAATTTATTCGTCCTTGAGACTAAGGGAGCAGGTTTCTTTTCTTTCCCTGATGAAAAGTACTGGTGAAAATGTAAGTTTGCAATCATTTAAAAACCAAACAAAACCCAACCCATAAACATTTGACTTATTCTCATGGTTTCATTTTCTTTTCTCTTTTAGTTCCATGTCCAAATTTGTATGGCCAGCTGAATGCTTTACAGTTCACCCTGGATCAGAGAAGTATTCTTTGGCTAAACCAGTTTGTGTTGGATTTGAAACAGAGTCTTATTCAGTTCATGGCCATGTACAAGTTAAATGACAATTCAAAATCAGATGAACATGTTGATGTTAGAGTGGATGGACTAATGTTAAAGGTACACTGTCACTGAGGATGGGGTTTGTGGTTCCTTGGAAGACTATTTCTTTTATTCTGAAAAGCTGTTAGCAGAGCAACTTAAGAAATAAATACCTAAATGAATGAAAAAACACTAATCTAAAAAACTCTGCAGAATACGATGGTTTGAAGACAGACATCTTATCTCCTATACTCCTTCATCTGTGTCCTAGGGGGATTTTGGTTTTGTATTGAAGACCTGAGTGGGAGTACTAACAAAGTATTTCCCTGTGATCAGTGAACTTGACATAGCAGAACTAAAAAGAAATTGAGCACTAAAGTAAAAATAACTAGTGAAAAATTAATATTTGTACTCTATATTAATGCAAGGGCCCTCCCTTGTTCCACTGGTTGTATTATATCAAAACTCTTTTTGTCTTGTTAATGAGTGCCTAGAGTAAGGAAAGCAGTTTATCTGAAGGTTTATTTCCTTCTCCAAAGCCCATTCTCACCATTTTCTGTTTCATGCTGGCTCTTGGTGTAGTTCAGGTACATGAGTTCTCTGTATGCTTATTCCAGAGGAGTGGTGCTTGTTAATATGGCCAAACATCAAATTTTTGCTTCCCTTGTCTTCTCATCCTTTGTAAAAAAAGGATTATTGAGCAGATAAATTTCCCACCCATCCCCTGTTTGCGTTGTGAATTTCATTGTATGGTTTCCAAGGTTCAGAGGTGAACAAAACGAGTCTTTTCAGTGGTGCCCACAGGAGAGGTTTCAAGGGTTCTAAAAAGTCAGCATATGGAGAGATGGTTATCTGTCTAAGCTCCTGGTACGTACTTAATGGAGCTTTACAAGCAAGGGAGAAATACTGTTTGTATTGAATAAAAACAGTTATTAAGAGCAAATGACTGGAAGTCTGCAAATATAGATTGATCTGATACTGAATTATTATATGTGAATAGCCTACTAAACTAATTATGTCACCCATGTATTAACAGCATTATTTTTTTTCTAGCAAATGATGAATATTTTAATAGCGTGCTTGATGTTTACATATCAGATAGCTAATTATTTTATTTGGTTATTTTTTTCTGAGTCCTTGTATTTAAATGGAGAAGCTTCATTACCTCCATCTTTAAGTGTCTTTAGGGATGATTTTTTTACTCCTACTTTCTAGATTCAGAATGGAGATATTGTGATAGAAGGCAGTGTAACTGATACTAGCAAAACTAGAGTTGCCAATGTTCATGTTAACAATTTAAGAAACAGGATTTGGCATAAAATATGTTTACTTTAAAATGTGCACTAAAAATATGCAGGTTAAATTAAATAGAGAAGTATTAGCTGCATTAGCACATTTAACTGCTTGCTTGTATCTTAACATAGAAATAAAATACTGTAGGACTCGGTATGGTGAAAAACCCTGTCTGACAAGCCAGATTGAACTCCAAATTATAATTCTCTGTTTTTCAAAGCTGTAAATTTTGGAAACACTTGACGAAACTTTTTAGCAAGCTGCTTGAGTTGAACAAATGAGCCACTTCAGCCTAATATAGCAGAACTAAATTTAAGACCTTCAGATAAGAAAAGCCTGAGACCCTTATGTTTTTGTACAAATATTGATGCCACATCATCCCTCTTAAAAATGAGAGAAAACATAAATCATAGTCTGTGAGCCTGACTTACCCCTGTTCTGTGTCACTGTACTTGATTTCTCATAAAACTGTAATTGTATTCCTTTATATCAGCTGTCATGGCTACTATTTTGTTTCTTTAATTGTATACCTTCTTAATCTATGTATTTTTAACTAGACAAAATGTATTTCTCCCTTGCAGATCATCATCCCATTTGAAAACAAACCTGAAATTCATAAGGATCAACCTCGTGCACTTTCCATTCAAAGTTCAGAGATGATTGCTACGAATACCAGATGCTCACCAAACTGCAGACACTCTGATCTAGAAGCTTTGTTTCAGAACTTCAAGGACTCTGAATTTTTCAGTAGAACTTTCACCACTTTTCCTAAATCCCCAAAAAATTTTAATCTTTTGCATCCAATCTTCCAGAGACACGCTCATGAACAAGATACCAAAATGCATGATGTTTATAAAGGTTATATCATCCCAGAACTGAATAAATATGCATTAAAGACATCTGCAGCTACTGATGTTTGGTCCATGCATTTTTCCCAGTTTTGGATAGATTACGAAGGAA
>NW_008238664.1:8591722-8599024 GCF_000691975.1 Corvus brachyrhynchos
GCTTTCACTTTGGATTTGCCAGCCAATAAGATTTGCGAAGTCACAAAAAGAGCTTGTATCACATAACCAGACAGCCTTGAACATTCCAAAAAGTGAATCTAGTGATCTCTCTAGTAGATTGCAACGTAAGAAACTTCTAAAGGAGTATTACAGCAGTGAGACAGAGCCCTTGACCAATGGTATTCAAATGTCTGAGACTTTAGGAGTGCTTTCTGAAAGCTCTTCCTCTGATGCAGATGTCCATGTTCTTGTCCATGTTCAAAAACATGTAAGCGTGCAGATCAATCACTACCAGTATCTTTTTTTGCTGTTTCTCCATGAATCTCTTATATTGCTCCTGGAAAACTTAAGGAATGACGTAGAGGCAGTGACAGGAAAACCCGCAAAGCAAACAGATGTCTGCATTGGGATCCTACTGAAAAGTGCAGAAGTAGCCTTACTGCTCCATCCAGTGACTCAGGGAAACCCTTGTAAGTCTCCTGTTGAGGAAGAAGGAAGTCCCGTGGCATCAGAACTCTCCCCTGTGGGAAATGGGGCAACTCTTACTTCAGAGAGTAAATTAGTTGGTAGTAAGATAGTGGAAGCTGGTATTACTAATTTTGATTATGTAAATGACTGCAAGCCTCTGAATGCTGAAGTTAATAAAGGAATTTTAATAGATCCTCTTTTGTTTAAATCAGACAGTAATATGGATTTTCAGAAAGCAATGTCATTTTCTGATGATGCATCAGAAAAAGGTTTGGGCGATACAAGTGAAGGAGGAAGCAGTGGACTTTTTAGTAGAAGTGATTCAGAGGAGGTCTGTGGACCTCTAAGTGAGAAAAGTAGTTTGAATCCTAGGGATTCGGTGTCCATTCTAAATAAGAGAGAAGATTCTACTGAATTTTTCATTGATAAAGAGGATGACAGAAACATATTTTCAAATAAGTTAAATGAACAGGAAGGCACAACTGAAGGCTGTCCTAACCGAGTCGCTGACTTAGAAGCTGCCTTAGAATCTGAAGAGCTTGAAATCAACAAAGAAAAAGTGACTTCAGTTAAGATGTTTGCATTCCAGTCTTCATCAAGGTATAGAAGATTTAATACTAAATCAGTTTTCCTACTCTTTGAAAATATTTAGTAATCCTGTTGGCCACAGACTTGTAGTACTTTTAGCAGTCAGGAAGGGAACATCTTAAGAGTTGGCCTGTATGGTCCTTCCAACTCAGGCTGTTCTGTGATTGTATGTTAGAAGTTACGCCATATCCAGCATTCAGTGAAAGTTAAGATGAAGTGTTAGTTAATTGATTTAAACTGTTTGCTTTTAGTTTAAATGTTAGGAAATAAGTATTGAGAGAATTATTGACACAAATACCTGGATGAATATATGTTGTTTCTACATTTACCTCTTTTTCCTATCAAAGGATTATTGAATAATCATATTTTTTTGTTTTATATCTTGCCTGCTTTAGAGGAATTTTTTAAAGTAACTTCTATGTATTTCCTTTCATTTGAAATAATAATTTCTTTGTATCTTTATATTTTAAAAGTGCTAAGCATAAGGACCGCTGCTCGTCCAACCTCCCTGCATTCTCTGTTTCTTACAAAAATATGAAGAGAAGTCCATCACAAGTTTCTCTGGATACCATCTCTATTGATAGTATGATGCTAGAGGATCATTTGACAGAGAGTGATGGAAGTGATAGTCAAAGCTTTCTGGAGAAAGGTAAGTAGGTTTAACAAAATATTTTTAAGCAATACATGAAAATGTTGTTTGTTATTAAAGTTGTGCTCAAAAGGATTCTAGTCCAGCAAATCCTGGATACTTTACAAGACTCTTTCTGTTCCCTTCACCAGTAATACCAAGTGTATTCACCATATATCATTTCAAGTGAAAGCAATAATGTGTGCTACTTAAGCAGCACTATTTAATTTTAACACAGCTTAATTTTCCTCTCTTGAGGAAAGTAAGAGCATTGAAGTGCTGTGTTGCAAATCTGAATTCAGCAGAACTTGTTCCTTGCTCTGCTTAAAAGCAACTGTTTGGCTGCAAGTACTTACAGGTCGTAGCCTGAATTGGTGTTACAAATGAAGTGGTAAAGAAGCTTTCATTTTAGAGGTGGATGAAAAAGAAATGAGTTTTCACTCATGCTCACCATGCTAATTACCAGGCAGATAGGTTTGGTAGTCTCCTTGCAGCTCATCCTTAAGGAGTAGTTCCTAGCTATTGACTGTCTTAATAGCAAGTATTTGTCCAATTTTTGCTCATCTGTGCATATACTCATGAAATAATTTTCTCATGTCAGGAAATAGAGTAAGAAGACCTTATTGCTACCTCTTTTCTGATAATTCTACTTTGCATAAAGACTATTTTTTTCTGTAGGATTTCTCTTCAGTCTAGAGCAATAATGAGAAGACTGTTTCACTTGCAAGCCTGTTACATATTTGAATTGTAGGAGTATTCCTGCATGTGTTTGTGTGGGAGTGTACCATAAAATACGTTTTCCATTTAAAATAACCTTTATATGTCTTTTTAGCTTGTTAAACAATATTTAACTGCAGGTTAAGTATCAATGCTTTCCAGTTGTCAAGGAAACATTATCATCATTGCTCTGATGAAAGTATATGTAGCTTATTTCTCTAAACATACAAACACAGACATCTGCTCTAAAGGCACTGTGCAGTATTTTAGATACACAACTTGGAATTTTTTTTCCTGGCTGGATCACATTTATTTGGAAGACTAAAAAATGCCTTCACAGTTTCTTTTAACAATGCATGTAGAGTGCTGTTCTGGTTTTGTCACTATATCCTGCTTTACTTTTGATTAGCATTTAGAACTTTGAACTCTCTGTAAGAGGAATGGATTTGGCAGTTCAATCATAAATATTTGTTTAATAAGCCATTCAGCTCATGTTAAAAAATGAGTTTTTTATGAGTAGCAGACACTGCCTTTATTTTTAATGTAGGAGTGATTCAGATTATGCTGTGCTAACTTTGTGTTTTTTCTGATGTATATATGGAAGGTATTACAGCCACAAACTATCAAAGGCCATCAGAAAATGCCCACGAAGGAGGCACGGTGATTGAAAATTGTGATGGGTCATCTCCAGATGCCATGAGTGCTGCTTCAGAAAATGCCCATGAGACTAGTGAAGAAATGGTAATATTATTGTATTCCATTAGAATACATGATTCTGTAAATTAAACCTTAAAACAGAACTAAAATGGTTGCTTTTAGAGGTGATTTTTCAAGTCATTAAAAAATTGAATCCAAAATAGTAGTAATGATGATGGACACACATCATCTGATACCAAAGCTGACTTAACTCTGGCTTCTACTTCTTTCTTAAAAATACTGCAACCCAGGAGATAGAGGAAAAGGGCTGACTACTATGCAGATAGCCAAAGTTTAGTAGCCTATCCTAGCTCTTCAACCTGGTCTGATTCAGCACTGCAAATGCTTGGTTGTGCTTATGATATGCATAAAGTTAAATGCAGTTGTAGATATGTTGTAGGTAATGTCAGATGCATTTCAGGTACCTCATAGGTCGTGTGCTTCTCTGTCAGAGTAAGGAAAATCTGTCTCACTTCTACTGCTTTTCTAGCCAATTCTGAATTGGTGTCAGTGGGGTATAAATACAAGTGTCTGTCTTTGGACAGGCTGTTGAGCAATCCATTATGAAGCCAATGTGTACAAAAAGAAAAGAAGAAATGAGAATACTTTGTGCTTCTCTGTGAGCAAGGGTTTTGGATACAAAGGGGTATTTTTTTCCTTTTGTGGTGGAAAAGGTTTAGACATACCTTACGAACAATAATCACTGTAATTTCATTTTATAATCTTATCTGGGTCTTGTTGACAGATGTCTGTTGTGGTTTTTCAAGTATTTGGTGTTAATGGTGAAATTGACATCAGAGGAGAAGACACAGAAATATGCTTACAGGTCAACCGAGTGATACCAAACCAACTGGGAAATATTGGTGTTCGACAATATCTGTGCAGCAGAACTGTTGGTAAGAACTAACAATTCAGTGTGGTGAAACTGGAGCTGGAAGTATTTGTTATAAGTAAATAAAAATGCAAACACGGTTTTATGTTAGTATAGTAGCATCCCTTTTATGCTGGTTTAGAACTCTGATTTCTTTCTCCATTGCCATACATTAAAAAGGAAGAGTAAATAAATGGAGCTGTCTATGATGATGTGGGTGAAAAGGTGCATTGCATTGAATTCTGGTCATTAGTTTGCTTTTTTGAAAATGAAGTAAGCTGCATTATGTGCTGGTTTTGGCTGGGGTAGACTTAATTGTCTTCATAGTGACTAGTATGGGGCTATGTTTTGGATTTTGTTTTTGCTATTAAACTGTCTTTATCTTAAGCCATGAGTTTTCTGGCTTTTACCCTTCCAATTTTCTCCCCGATCCCACTGGCGGGGGAGTGAGTGGGAGGCTGTGTGGGTCTTGACTGCTGGCAGGGTGGAACCTTGACACATTGCATTGTGGTACTGTTTTGTGAAGATGGAGCTCCCTTATGACTCTAATAGTACTTTGCCTAATGTACCTTCCTGTGAAGGAAAGTTTCTTTTTTTCAGGATTAGTTTCTCTAGATTAAATGACACAAACTGTGTAAACAGACTTATAATACGTGGTTTAAGAAAATTTTAAAAATTTCCTGTCAGGAAATATGAGCTTTAAAGATAGACAACTGTTTTTGGGTTTTTTGTTTGTTTTGGTTTTTTGGTTGGTTTTTGGGGTTTTTTAAGCTTGATACAAAGAGTGTAGTTTCATGCCAGATATTTGCACAACTCGATCAATCAGTGTCTTGTCAGAGCTGTTCTTGGCCATGAGTACAATATATACATTCTTTGCCAGAAAACTGAGTTCTCATAGGGTGAGGTTTCTTCCTTGGCGTGATGTTTTGGCATGGAAGTTCATGTCACAGTCTGCTTTGCTCCTCTCTGCCAGCCTTCTACGTGGATAGCTGGATGTAAGCTCTTTTGCACTGTGGGTTTTTTGGGGCAGATCCCTGATGCACCTGCATCTGGTTCAGCTCCTTTCCCAGGAAATAGCTATAGCAGCTGTTGGCTGCCATTTTGTATTCCAACCTTCTATCAGCATGGATTTTGTTCAGGAGGTGCTTCAGCTTCAGAGGTGGTACAGCCTTTGATGCCCTGGCTAAAGAATCCATTTACTGGTAAGCTGAGCCATTGCCAGCAGCTGCTGCCTGAGCAGCTGTTGCATGATTCAAGCATCTGAGGGCAAGGAGGAGGTCCAGCAGGGAGGACTCATGACTGACCTTCAGTTCATACAGCAGGCAAATTGATTTCTGGTTATCTGCCATATCCTCTGTAAAAGCCAGAGGGAGTAAATAATATGAACATGCCACCTTCCTGCTCTTGTGTGTATCTACAACTAGAACCTGCTTCCTCTGGTAATGATAATGCTTCTCAGCTGGTAATGAGAGGCTTGTGCACTGTCTGATTATTTCGTGGACAAAAAGGTTGTAACATGATTGGGATCTCCAAATACTTCCACTTTGTATCTCTTCCTTTCTCTTTCTGGTGGGTGCCTGAAGGGGTGAGGCAACACCACTTTTTTTGGTTTTTTGTGCATTGCTGGTTACTCCCATTCTGTGATGTACATCTTCTCTCTGCTGATCTTTTCTTCTCTCTGCCATAGAGCTGTGATTTCTGTACTGTCAGGAACATTCTGCAGCTGTTGCTGCTCCCCATCTCCCATATTCATTTCTGTTAGAAGAACAAAGGGAGAAGAAGTTTGGAAGAAGCTGGAGAATCAGATCAAAAGAGACTATTTAAGAGTTAACGGTAATAAAATACAACTAAAAGAACAAATGAGCAAATGTGTATGATAATATCCCAATAAAAGCAACCTCCCCCTTCAAGACCTTTAATAAAACTTTCTCAAGTGCTGCATTAACAATTGTAACCAGTAACCTGACGAACCATTCAAAGCAGTGAATACTCAAGTTGTAATTACAGTCTAGAAGGTGTTCTGGATGAAAATAACTATTTAAAGCCTACTATACTGTTAATTCAGTAGATGTAGAAAAGGAGAAATGTGGCTAAAAGCTGGACTAAGTTGGGGGCAACATGGCAGCTGTGCAGTTCCCTGCAGGGCTGGATGCAGGACTGCAGCTTTATCAGATCTTGCCTGGCAGCAAAACCAAAAGAAGGTGGGGCTGGAGTATAGCAGAGGTATTGTGGGAGGGCTGTGCTTTTATTGAGATATTACCATGCTTGACATGCTTGTGAGAAGGCAACAGCAGTTCACAGCAGCTTCCAAATTGTTTAATGTAATTTTTACTCCACCTTGCCATGATGCTGCCCCTTTCAGGTATCTGCAAGGTAACTAAAATTGACTCAAATCTGAGACTGAATGCATGGTCTTTTCCTCTGTTCTTTTTCTATACTTTGGATTCTTCCAGCAATGATGCAGGTACTCTCTACTGTTGCAGAAACAATTAGGGCACCTACTGCTTATTTCTTTATCTATATGTGTGAGAAGTGTATGGATGCTTGAGGAAAACGAAGTTTCCCAAACCAGTTGCAGAGATTCATTGAATAGAGTGGTCATTGTTCTTCTGTCTGGAAAGCTTCCCTTCTTCTCCTGGGCTGCTGGTAGTTTATTCACTTCTGTCTGGACTGAGCCTAAAAAGATAGCTAATACCTGATACGTGCAGTATGGTTTTGGTTGGTTGCTTTGTTTTTGGGGTGGGTTTTTGAGGGAAAAGGGATTATGTGATTTAGCACTTCTTAAACCTTGGAAAGATTGAAGGATGGAGTCATGGCTGTTGGTGTGGAAACCTCTATTCACAGAGGTAACAAAGGGAGAGATTCTGGTTCACAGCAGAGGCTGAAGATTCTCATGTTCATGTTGCCATTGGCCTTTGTCAGCCCAGATTGACAGTCCATACACCCTGAGTCTAGTGCCAGTAGATAAGTGTGTAAGTCCTGACTCTGCTGCTGTGCCAGGTCATCCATGAACTGGCACACTATACAGGAGGGGGAACCCAATTAATGTACAGATAGGAAGGCAAATCAATTAGTCAGGTTGCTGTAGCTCCAGGCAGTGTCTGTGGCATGATGAATTGACATAACTCAGTTGATTTTTCCTGAGTTTCTTTCTTGAGGTATCTTTCAAGTTTAAATGCTTGTTTTTTCTATAGTTACTGTGATTATGCTTCTTGTCATAGAGATGATTTCTGTAGGTCAGCTGTCATAGTGATGAGATGACTTGAGAATCCCACGGGGATAACTATATTGTACCAGAAATGAATACTACTGACCGACCCCCCCCCCCCACCAC
>NW_008238664.1:8599103-8620414 GCF_000691975.1 Corvus brachyrhynchos
AATCTGGTTACCTTAAATTTTTATTTTAGTTTACTTTAGTTTATTATGGTTTTTAGAACTTTTTTAGTTGAATGTTGCAGTTGTCCTTACTGATTAAAGACACTGAAATTAGCAAGAAAGTGCCAGAGTTTTTTTAAGGTTCAAGTCTGTTGCCACTCAAGTAATGCACGTGTGGCCATACTTTCTATCTTACTGCATTGCTATTTATGTTTCCTAAGTCAGGAACTTCAGCTTTTCCAAGAAAATACCTGCTCTCCTCAGAGAGTGAAGTGACTTCAATGTTTTTCTGAATTGAAATGTAAGGACTTAGTGGAAGAGTATGCAAAATAATTGGTTTTCCATTGTCAAGGTACCAAGGAAACACAAACTTTTTTTGTGGATGGTGATACTTCTGCATTGTCCTTTCTCTTGTCACAATGAGGTACTAGTCCTTAAATGTACTCTTTATTTTTGTACTTTGAAGTGAAATACTTAGAAATTTGCTCTGAAGTTCTGTATTTGCAACACTGCCTTTTATGAATAATAGCTACATGGTACTTTATGGAAAATCCGTTGGACAATAGGGGCGGAAATAATTACATCATAATTGATTTTTTTGTACACTGCAAAATTTTAATGCAAATTTGTTTTCTTTTTGCAACAGGTTCTGACAGTAAATCTGTGGCTGGACCTGTTAATTCATCACCTGAGATTAGTCTGAGATGGGAAAGCGGGCCTAGTGCTGTTGTACATTCCCAGCTAGCTGTAAAAAATGGGTTTCTTCAGTGTCATGTGGAGAACTTCAGTGCTGAATTTCTAACATCTTCTCTTACAAACATTCAACATTTTCTAGAAGATGAAACTGTCGCAGAAGTGATGCCTATGAAGATAAAAGTTTCTAATGCAAGGATTAATTTAAAAGTATGTTAACAATGAGATACTTGGCTGCTCTAAAAAAAACATTGTATTCTCATTTCTTTGATGATAAACTACTAATCTGGATACAGTTAACTTCAAAGAAACTGCTATCATCTCTGAAAGGTCTTTAGATAACACTAAAACAATTTTAAAATCCATAGATTTGGTTAGCTCTGTGGTATGCCTGGAGGGGAATTATCTGCATGGCCAAGTTATTTGTATGAATTAATATTTTATACTTTTTCCTCCTCTCCCAAATCTCTCTTGTAGAAGGACAGTGTCTGGGAATTTTATACGTAAGGTATATCAAGCTTCCAGAGGCACAATGTGGGTTTTTCTGGTTGGGCTTTTTGCCTAGCAAAGTATATGGTTTTCTAATTACAAACCATGGATTTTAAAGGTTATTTCTCTCTCCTAGTTGGAGGATAGTACTTGCAATGAAAATTCTGTACAAAAGAAGGAAAAGGTTATGGAATTCCAGTACAAACCACTTGAACACTGTTTCTTACAACCCAAGTTTCATGTTCTGCTCTGCCTAGAAACAGATACTAAACTATGCAAGCATTTTTCAGCACCATATCTTAAAATAGTAACATTAAGAGGACACTTCTGCTCAAGTCTCTTAGGGGGTTTTCTTTCAGACATTTGAAGAAGATGGTGAGTTCTGTGCTGCACAACCACTGAATATAAAGATAAGGACACTTTTTGGAGGGGTGTAGAACAACAGAAAAACAAACAAACATAAAGATAATTATTACATTGCTTTGGACAGTAATAATCACACATATAAGCTTTGAACAAGGTGAGGACTGGAATACCAGCTCCAGTTCTACATCTGAGGCTAAGGTCTTGATTCTGCCAAGATTATTATTGACTGGAAAGACAATTGTTTTGTGTTCTACTCAAAATGCATCAGTTTTCCTTCCCTCAGTGATACAGCCCTTCCAGCCCCTGAGGATCCTTGGGCACCCTTTTAGAGCTGTTTCTCCTTTACAGGATTAGCACAAGCATTTTCCTTAAGATCTGTGGATCTATTGCTTAGATTTCAGTGGATTACAAACGTGAATGCCCAAATGCAAATAACAAAGTCTTTACATATAGTCATTTGCATTTAGAACCAGGATTGTGCTGGTTTATTGGCAAGAAGGCAGACTTAGGCAAAATGTTGAGAAAGCAGCTGCTTGAGATGGGGAATGTATATTAATAAACTGGCAACAAGATTCTGCTTGGCAGCAAAAGCACCAAAGTGCTCACTCAGCGGTGCACACAAGTCATGGTGAAGTTACTTGTGATGGTTGACAAACTGCAAATTTGACATAGAGATGATTCATTTCTACAGAGTTGTTGGGTATTATAGTGTGAGAGGATATGGTTCAAATGTATGCTGCATTGCCTATTCAATGCAGTATGTTCTTTTATTTCTTCTGCATGAGACTTGATGCAGTGTGTTTCATGGCAAGGGAGGAATTTAAGAAATATTATTTTATTGTTTGCTTTTTCTACAGCAGTCTCAATGCTGTTTCCAGAAACTTTGGAAGCTATATCTCAACAGCTTTCTTGGTACATGTTTAATGCTGATATGTATAGTTTCTGATTATACTGGCTGCCTTATTCTGTCTGACAGGGATAATGAACTATAAAGACTTCCTGGGGAGTCCCCAAAGAAGTAATTTGTGAAGTTTCTCTTCTGTTGAGTATAGTAATGTAACTAAACTGCAGCTGGTGTCATACCAAACTAAATTTTAAAAAGACAAAATCTGCTTAAGAATGATAGCTGTACCCATTCAATCTTTAAATAGTTCAAGGGAGAATCAGATACTATATAGTACAGGCTTCTTATCTGTGACTCAGGGAGCTCCTGAGCTAACAAATGTCTTGGGTTGGGGTATAGTCTTACTGAGATGTCTGTAAAAACACTTTGAAGTATTTTAGTCAGACTGTATATTGAGTTCAGCAGACTTACTCCACAGATAATTTTGAGCCTTTAATACGATCCCTGGGGGGAAAAAAAAATGGAGCCAAAGTTTAGTGGAGATCCCATTAGAAAATTCTGCTCTGTAACATTCCCTTTCAAGTTTCATTAAATCCACTTATGTTTAAATGAACATCCTAATTATCTATTTTGATTTCCTGGTAAACTCATTTTTGATTATATGTATTTTTTAGGATGACAGTCCACGTGAAAATCTCAAGGCGTCTGAGCTGGTACCCATAAAACTGCATATTGACATACTCTGGATAGAAAGAAATGATGATGGCACTTTTCTCATTAGAGGTTTGTATGTTCCTCCACCTTGATATCTCAATTCTATAATCCTATTGTTTTTTCCTTTGTGCATACATGTGACTAATTATGAAAAGATAACTGATGATAATTTGTGGAAGGTATGTTGCCATATACCTTAAGTCACCAAGAGGAAGACTACCTTTTTGAATAGTGTATTGGCTGTGATAACCCACAGTTGAATCGATGTGAGAGAAATAAAAATATGCTTATAATGTCATCAGGATATGCTTCATCAGTGCATATCACTTCATCATTGTAAGTTTAGGGTCCCTTTGTTGCTACAAAGCAAACAAAAAAATTGCCTTTCTTTACAGAAAGATACCAAGGTGGTTACTGTCTTTGTTGTTTTGTGTTTCAGGTAGTAGTAGAAACTACTGTAAAACAAAAAACTATTTAAGAAGTACAAGTAGCAATTTCCAATTCTGTGTATCACAGTGCTGTCCTGGCAGCTCAGGGCTGGATTGCACTGAGACTTGCATTTAGAACAGTGATTTAACTTTGTATTTTTCATGAAGCATATACATGTGCTTAGAGGGGGTTTTTTACATGCACCGGCAAATGCGGAACACTCGTAACAAGGCAATACATACAGAGCTGAAACTTCACTGTTGCCTTTCACAGATATGTCAAAGAATCATAGTCTAGGTTGGAGGGAGCCTCTAGAGGTCATCTGGTCCTACTCCTACTTCCTACTCAAAGCAGGGGCAGATTCGATAAAATCGCTCAATGCTGTGTCTGGGCAAGTTTTGAGCATCAAAAAGACAATACCACAACCTGTCATAAATAATCTGTCCCAGTGTTTGGCCACTCTTATGATTAATTTTTTTGATCATGTGTAGTTGGAATTCCCATTTTTTCCAGCTTGTGTCTACTGTCTCCTGTCCTGCCATCTCAGGACAGAGGTGCTTGATAGCTTGCCAGGCACCTCAGGCACATCTGGTCCATCTTCTCCATATGCTACCACTAGGCAGGCAAAGGTGGCATTAAGATCACCCTACAGCCGTCTCATCTTCAGATTTGATGAGTGCATCTCACTCTGCCCCTCATTTGTACATCATGTGCTCTTGGCCACAATTATCTTGGTAGTCCCCTCCTGTCAGTATCTTTCTCACACATGGGAATCCAAAACTAGATGCAGTATTCTAGGTATGGTCTCACTGGTGCTGAGTAGTGGGGAATAACAACTTCCCTCACCTTGCTAGCTATATGCTTGCCAGTACAGCCTGTATGTCCCTGGTTTTTCCTGTCAGGGCCCACTGCTGACTCATGATAAATCCTGTTGACCAAGGCCTAGAGGTCATTTCCTGCGATGTTGCTTTCTGTCTAGTTGGTCCCCAGCCTGTAGCAGAGCAAGGTTATTGACTCCCTGCTATGGGACTTCACATTGGCTTCAGCTGAACTTCATGAGGCTTCAGTCAGTCTATCTCTCCAGCCCATCAACTTTCCTCTGAAAAACAGCTATTTTTCTTTTCTTTTTTGAAACCCATCAGTGTGTCAGTCACCCACCCTTCAATTTGGTGGATTTCACAAAACTGCAGAGGGTGCACCCAACCTTTCATCCAGATCCTGGATATGTTAATCCAGCAATAAGCAATGTATTGTATGACTTTAGAGGCTGCAGGATGATCTTAATGCCCCCTTCATCCACCTGATGGGAAGGTAGAGCAAGGATGGACCAGACTTTTCAGAGGTATGCTGTGGCATGATCAATTTATTCATGTTATCTAATGCATTGTTTGAGTTAAAGATGTTCAATGCATTTTGGTCGTCTTTTTATACTAAACGTTGAAAGTTTAATAATGTAGTGAGAAAACACATAATTTTAAGGTTTCTTTCAGTTCATATTTTTTCCCTTTTGCTGAAGTGCTTTGATCCCTATTCTTTTCTTGGACTGCTCATGTACAGTGACTTCAAAGGCATAGGTCAAATGCCATCTGCACTGCAGTGATAAGTGTCTGCAGTGCTACATCTTTTGAGTCCTCATGTGTGTGGTGGGGGGGGGTAATGAACAAAAAATCCTTGTTTAGAAGGAAATGCTTAAAAGACAAAAAAAGCACAAGAGTATTTTTTAGACCATGACCCTCACTTTTCCCCTTGATGTACAAGAGCATATTTTAACAGATGTTACAGTGCACTTCAGTTACAAATGCTAGAAAGTTTCTTTAATGCCAAGTAATTAAAGCTATTTTCTAATTTAAAAACTTGGTCCTGCAGGTTTATCTCACTGTGTCTTTAAATGTAAATGCAGTCTTCAGAGAACCTGGAGATAGTATGTTAATAGCAATATTAATAGTTCCCAAATTTCTGATTATTCAGAATGCATATTCTGTGGTGATGATATGGGTCGGTATAAAAATGTGTTTATTTTCTTCAGGCTGGAAGTTACATATTGTTTCTTTCTTCCTCTAAAAGGTTATGAGTTTTAATTAAATTTTATTCTTGAATTTGATTTTGAGAGGTGAATATAAATGTACTTAGTATTATATTTGGTGTAGGTGGGTTTAATTTTTTAGTGATAAGAATAAAGCTTAAAAATTTTTTTTGACAAAACCCCTGCACACTATTTCTGTGATATAGACAATCAAAAATTAAATGATGTGTCAAAGATGAAGAATTCAAGCGGTACATTGCAGCAAGCAGTAGGATCTGTTGAACGTAAAACACAGGACCAAGCCACGCAGACTACTTGTGAAACTCCCAGACCTTCTAAATCAAGCAGGGATTCAGCTGACTTCCTTAAAAATGAGGTATTAAGAATTGATTTTGACTTCACCTTGCCCACTCAAAATTATGTTACAATCATTATTAATCATAATTGTAAGGCTATCTGGGGGTGGGCCTGGGATATATTTCTGTTTAGAAATCTTTTAGACATGGAAAATATGGATTGTGGATATTCAAGTATGGTTCAGCAATTAATTACTGCTTTCTATATAGTGTATTAATACACTGCACACTGATTCTTTTCCTTTACATCAGAGGGAGTTTTATGAGGGAATTTTCTTCTCCCCATCTCCCTCATCCCTGTACAACACAGCTGCCAAAGACAAGGGAATTGGCTGTTGGTCAGACCCTTACTGATCTATCAGTCATACCCAGATTTTGAATGGATGAGGATAGAACTCACACATTAATTTGGCTGTTTTTCCTACCGGGTAAGAATCTGTTCCTAGAGCTTAGAAAGCTTGGGTCATTTCCATTCCATTCCAGAATGGAAATGGTATAGCTAAAACACTGGCTATCCCACCTTTTGAGCTAATGACATCAGCTCTCTCCATGTTCTACACTCACTGACTGAGAATCAGTTGCAATTGACGCAGCCTCAACAAACCTCTGCCCAGCAATGAATGGGAGCGTTTGGTATTTTAAAAGTTGCTGTAATGGAAAAAGTTGTCAGTATGCAGGGATACTAATAGCTTTGTTTTCTAACCTAATCATTTCAGCTTATTGAAGAAAATGAATGTCTCAAACAGGAACTAGCCAAAGCCAAAATGACTCTTGCTGAGGTCCAAATGGAAAAAGACGCCCTGCTTCATCGCATGAAGAAGATGAATGTTGATCATCAGTAGGACAGTGTTCTGTTGGTGCAAGGCATCATCATCGTAACTGCAGGTGGTGGTGGCACCTAAAATACTGTCTGCAAATCACTTGAAAATGCGGTTATTTTTTTGCTTACAAAGTTTTCTCATTGCAAAAAAACAATGTTTGTGAACCAGGTACTATTCTGAAATTATCATTAAACATTGTAACTTTTTTCAGCCCATTTTAAACTGAAATGACTTTGGAAAAGTCAGTTTATACTGTACTTTATTAATTTACTGAGGAAAAAATAATTTCATCTACTTTTAATATTATCAAAGGAAATGTTATTTTTAAAATGTTTTCTGAAAAGTGGATGGTTCAGCAATGAAAGAAGGTGCCTGGGTGCATAACAGAGTCCATGTATGATGCCTCACTAACAAAGTGTACCTCTCTTTGTTAAGGTTATGTTGTTTGTTTGTTGCCAGAAGATACCTATACAAGAGGTTACATTTGCACTATGATGATAGAGGCTAGATCCTCTAGAATAGTATAGCTACTGAAAATAAAAATACCAGCCCTAAAATGGCCCTAAATTCAGTGTAATTTGCCCCGAGAGGATTTTAAGCCTAATCCTCTGGTGCTATAGAGTTCTATATATCTTTTCCATATGCACTCCTAAAATAATACAGTAAATGCTGGAGAATTTAAGAGGGCATACTACTGGGCTTTCCTTCTGCATGAAGGTCCACTGTAGCTGTACAGCTGATGTAATTTAGACATTCACACTTTGTTTCTCCTCTCTCTGTGAAAAGGATGCAGGCCTGCTATAGGATCTGGCCCTTTGTGACAGGTGAGCTTTGAGCCATTTTGCATGCATGTCTGATTCCTGCACAATTCATCAGACATGCCCACGGATTTGGTTCAGTGTGTTTAAATAACTAATGTCAGTGCTTGTGAGGGGGAAAAATCCTACTGGGATTCATTAGTTGTATATTGCTTTTTTTTTTTCATAAAAAAGCTGTAGAGAGAGAATCATTTAATTACCCAATGAAATTGTGAGATTACATGAAATGTAATTATACAGTTTAAATTATGGGTGATTTGTACAAATTGAACAATAATTTTCAGCTAAAAACTGGTACAAATGAATAAGTAAAAAAGCACAACAGTGTAAAATAGAGAATATAAGAGTGTGCTTCTAAACAAATTGGGAAACAACATACAAAACCATACATGCCTGTAAGAGGTTGTCTTTGCTAGAAGTAAAACTGACTGAATAATTTAACTAGTGACCTTGAATCTGACAAATGAGTATTTTCTAATTGCTACCACAATTGTTTCTGCTCCATGGGATGTTGGGGGGAAGTTCTGTTTGTAGATAAGCAAACAAATCTCAAAAAGTACTTAGTATCCTGTGGTTTGACTTTGCA
The DNA here is from genome assembly GCF_000691975.1 of Corvus brachyrhynchos. Taxonomy (NCBI): domain Eukaryota; kingdom Metazoa; phylum Chordata; class Aves; order Passeriformes; family Corvidae; genus Corvus; species Corvus brachyrhynchos. The sequence goes on from NW_008238664.1 coordinate 8,607,240, forward strand.
TATTCAGGTTGTCAAACCAGTTTTAATTAAAATGGTTTTCATTAAATCTTTTTGGAGCACACGTAATTTGCACTGCTGAAAATAGTTATTGAAAGTGTAGATTTTAATCAAGAACTCTATGGAAGAACTGGTTCAGGCACTATTTTAAAGCCTGCCTTATGAAACCTTAGTTGAAACTCTTCTTAATGCCCATGGAAATTTTTATTTTATTATTCTGAATTAGATGAAAAAATATACACACAATGTTTCTATTAGAGAAGTGAAATATTTGTATTTCAATAGTTATATAAGACAACACAGTATTAAATATGAGTGGTGCAATTTCACATAAATATAATGTCAGATTCAGGAGAGGAGTTCTCCATTGGTTGGTACTATTAAAGTAATTCTCATTTGGTTTATCCTTGCCAAGATCTAGTTGGAATTATTCTGAAGAAAGGAATGTATAGAGTGCTTAGTAGCATGTTGCTAGAATATTACATTGAGAATTGTCTAATTTTTAAAAAGAAATAAATAGCAATATCAAATGCCTGTCTTCTTTACTACATAAGCTAAAACCTGCTTTTTTGAGAAAAACCAATCGCAAATCAAACCCAAAATAACAGCCCAGACTAGGCCTTCTGAGAACAGTTGTTGAAATTCAGGGTATCACTTCCTAGCACTTCATTATAACTGAATACATTTCTACTTCATGGCCTTTATACAGTAAAAAGCATCACCTGTGGACAGTTCAGAGGAGATGGGTGTGCTTGGTTGTGAGCTTGACAATACTGAGAGTAATTGTACTACAGCATTCTGAAATGTGTTTGGCCATTTAAAAAATTGCAGAGAGAGAGTTAACTTCTTAATGTTTGAAACTGCAAAGTTAAACTAAGCTCTTATAGGTTATACTAAGCATAGTTACAAAAAGCCTCAGAATTAAAAAAAAAAGGGCTTAATTCATCCTCAAGGCTCTGTTAGTCTTTATAACCTCCTAGACAGGAAGTTTGTACTATCAATAGAGCCTCTTGCTTTTCTTCTGCAAAGAACTAAATGGAAGATAGTTTGGAGAATTTCAGTGTATACAGAAAACTGACTCCCGAAGTCCGGTAGGAAAACTGTTACCATGTTTTATTTTACATTTTTAATGGAAATTTAAACTGGTCTACAGTTTAGCTTAACACTCTTCATCTTGTTTAGAAATGCTGGTTTAATGTCTAATGAAACTTTCACATCAGTTCACCCTAAAGAGGCTGTGCCCTTCCCCAGGCTCCATCACTGAATCTTTCTGACATGTGCTGTTCCAGTTCTCACTGCAACTCTAGCTTTGTTGGTAAGCACCAGCTTTAAATCAATATTCTGGGGCCTTACAGTATTACTTATAAAAGGCGTGTTGGAGAGGGAGTTTTGTAGAGACCATACCTGCTCCAGCCCCTTCTGCCTAAATCATTTATTTCCCAGTTTCAATAGCCATGTCTGTTTGTACACTGTCTCCCTTAGGAAATTACTTGGGAGTCTTAAACTAGGATCACAAGTGATCTCTAAAGGATAACTGCTAGCTGCAGAAAGGTTCCTACGTCTGCCATGATAATGGTTATCTTTATTCAAAATAATTTTATAGTAAATGTAAGGAGAATGTGATAGATCAAGCATCTACAATTCCAAGAGTACAAAATGTATGTAAGTGCTGCAGAAGCAAACTCCCCGCAGTGACCAGATTTCAGGTAAGTAACGATGGACACAATGGTTTCTACATAGAAAAATGTGCTCACATTGGTCTAGTTCTTAAAACATTCATCACAAAATGCTTGAAGAAGATTTTCAGCTCACTGTTGCCATCTGCACATTTTAGAGAGTACATCAGATTCCAGTTCAGCTGTTGATGTAAGTGAATGTCTTTTTATCTGTTGTAGGAACAGAACATCACCTTGCTAATATGTTAAGTAGCAATTAAATTGTGGGCACTTGCTGTGAAATCCACCAATTCACCCCTTCCAGTAGGGAAATGAGTTTTTTGACAGCCCTGCAATACAACCTTATCTTTTTTTAATTCTGACCCATGCCACTTCACTTTTGCTGACTGGCTTTTGAATAGCAGCCCCATTTCCTGTGCCTCAGCAAAGATGCGTGTCCTTGTGAACCCAGTGGCAGGCTTTGTAGTGCTGAAGCACGGCTCTCATGCTGAGGCTAACGTGTGGCTTCCAGTGGTGCAGCACCAAGCAGCGTGCTCAGCTCACTCTGCTGAGTTCTCTGGCAGTGACCTCCTCATCTTAGTAACAACGGGAAACCTGAAAGCAGAAGCAGCACAAAGATGGTGCTAAACGGCATTAAGGGATACAAAACTTGGATAGGAATAGTGATCTTTGCTGGAGGAACAAGGCTTTGTTTCTCAATAAAATTAGGAAAAAGCATAAAGATTGCTGGTAAATAGAAGCTGTGTAGTTACAGTTGTTTACAGTTTTAGGTATTTTTATCATGCTTACATAAAAACTTAAATTGTCTGATTTTAAGGTCTATGAAAGATATTTTTGATCACTTCAATATTTCAAGAACTTTTTTGTAACTCACAGCTTCTCAGATATTGTAGAATATCTTGCAAGTATGTCTCATGCTACTTGCTAGCTGAAACACATTTGCAGGAATTAAATCTTTAAAAATCAACTAAACTCTTGATAGTCTGTGTTTTCTCCCAAAATAACGGGTAACTTCTGCATCCCAACAAGATGAATCTTTCAATTGCCACCTAATTAAAAAAGCAGATAATAACTTTTTTTAAAGGCAATTTTTGGTTTTATCTGCCATTGCCTAAGCCACTCCTAAGCAGTTACATTAAAGTATCTGTAATTTATTATTTCTTCACTATCTCCTGCCTTTCTTTTTGTTGCCATCACTGTCTTTAGTATGAGTGGAAGTAGAATATATGTATTTCCTAAAGCTTTCCACCGTGTAATCTCAGTATTAAATCTTACATAGTTTTAAGAATCTCTGAAAGCACTGTTTTGGAAGTAAAAATAAGATGTACTTATGCTGTATCTTCTGTGAGAGTAAGATGGCAGTGTGTGGAGCATAATGCATGAACTGGTTAATGCATTTTTCCTAGGACAGAGTATGTTTGAAACCACCATGATTTAATTTGAGTTAGATAATTGGTAAGTATTTTAAACATTTGACAGAGACACGAACAAATGAGCGCTTCAGAAGTGATAGTCTGAGGCAGTAAGTGCTGAATAAAGAGGCAGCCTCTATGCAACTTACCTGTGGAACAAATCTGCAAACCTCAATACGCCACTACCACGGAAGGTGCAACTGCCAGAAACAACTTCTGTCAGTGTAATTATATTGTTCTGGTAACCGTGGAGTTTTTGAGCACTGGACAATCCTTTTGCGATGAGAATGAGCATCTCGCAGTCTCTGAAGGTTAATATTTCAGCGATCAGAAAAGCCGCGCTGAGGTGCGGGTGTTTCGGTGCAGGTTGGGGTACAGCCGCGCCGCCCCCGCTGAGCAGCGCTGCCGCCAGGTGGCGGTGCGGGAGCCACTCCGGGGGGCACCACTCTGGGAAGCATCAGCGTACAGCCTGGCCTTCCATAAACTTCTCATGATCAGTTTCATAACATCACTTTAAATCTGAGGGCTTGGAATTTTTTTTCAAACTTAGATAGCTTAGCTTTGTTTATACTGCCTTCTTTATGGCATATGTTTCCCTCTTTAAGAAAATCACATGAACTGCCTAAACAGTGTCAGAAGAAGGATTTTCTACCCCCTTTTAGCTTTAAATAAATTCCAGAAACTTATTTTCTCCACATATTGTCCCTTTTATGGTAAGATTTTTCAAGAATTTTTGTGCTTCATCATTATCTCTTAAAAGTGTAGAATAAATTTTTCTTGTTTTCTCATCATTATATAGATTAAAAGCTCCACCGTGATATCATCAATTTATTTGTTCCATTTCCTTGCTAACTAGAAAAAACCCTCGTTTCTAATAAAAGGAGCATATAGAGAGGTTCCCTATGTTTCTTTGGGAATAACCAAGTGTAATCCTTTAAAAAAAGTTTACCTTACTCACCTTTGCCAGATGGTAATCTAGCATGACAGTTTATATTAACACCATAGTGTGTGGTAAGTGATCTGGAGTTACTTCTTTTTATATCCTGTTTGGCTATTCAAAAACTTACAGGCAGAATGACTAAGCAGAGAGAAAAGCAATTTATATAAAATTTACTGTAGGAATGGGGTCGCTTTATTTTTGTCAAATAGAGAAAATAGCATAGAAAGCAGCTGTCTCTTCATTCCTCTGGAATCTTAATGTAGTTTTTTCCTTCCGCTTGTTTTTAATTCTATTTCCAACAAGAGGCTGCAACTTAGGATAGGTACAAGGGAGAGTTTTTTAAGGTGTAATCCTGCAGTGCCACATACTAGGACATGTTGCAGAATGTGACAATATAATGGACACGAGCATGATCACAGCTGCTTTCCTGAACTGAGTTTAATGTAGAAATGAGGCTTCTCTGTTCAAACTTAACAGGAAGATAGCAGGAAGTCTCCTGAAAAACCACTTCTTTCTAAAAATGAGATTTGCTCTTTCTGCAGTATTCACCAGACCTTTTGAGTGTGTGTGTGTGTGTATATATATATATATATGAGAATACTTATACAACAGCTTTCTTAAAGAATTATAAAAAAAATGTCACCCCCAGCATTTCATTTCCTATCCAGAAGTAATGTAAGAAATATGGTAAGTTGCAGTTGCATTGAGAAACTCTTTAAAGCAGTATCAGTGCTATTTGCTTTAACTGGATCCTAAATCTTCCCAAATCACTAACAGCTGGCAATGTAACTCATGGAAAACTACAAGTTAAGTTCCAAGCTCATACTCATCTGAAGATATATCTGAAAGCGGTCATGACCTGAATGCTGTTGTTAAACCTTCCTTTGCAATTATCAGAAACATTTTCAGCTCATGCAACAGGAAAGTATTCCTTCAAAGTCATAATGTTAAGAAGATTTAAAAGACTCCTTGAAATGGGACTTGACAAAATACTTCAGCAGGCAAAGGCAACCTAGAGTTAATCTCTTTGGCCTTCTCATTATGCAAAACATGTCTCTTGTTTAGCTACTGTAAGTCAATGAGGAAAAAGGGGAGAGTTTGAAATAAGCATAGGGAAAACAATACACTAGAACAAATTCTGAGCACTTTATTCATGAGAACGTCTTCCTATGTGGCTGAATATCTTTCATCCTTAATGTCAGTGTGGCTGCCTTTAAATCCACAGCTGCTGGAATCAAAAGGAATATTTTTACTTAGCAGCAAATAGTAATTTAAAGGCAGTAACAGATTTATTTTTTTCTTCTCCATCTGGTGGTAAAACTCATATATGGAGCAACATCATACTGCATGTGTTAGCTAGCTATTAACTGACAAACATTGTCATAATCTCCCACTTTGCTGATGTCCTTTCATTTTAAGGATCCTTAGAAACTTCTTATGCCAATCAGGAGAACCTACATAAAGTGGGATTTATGAATAACAGGAAATTTACTTATCAGATACTCAGTATCCAATCTCACCCACTCTACCATTCCTGATATCCATGGGAAATGGGCCTGCCAGAAGAATCTGAGCCTGAAACACTGGAGGTGAAGTTACTGTGAGAACTTAATTGAAGCTGTGTGTAACTAAGAAAGGATGAGGCAGAGCTGTAGCACAAACACATCCTCAGTATGATGTACATTTTCACTACAACCACCCTAACAGGGTAATCTTCCCTGTGAGAAAGACAGGGTTGTATTATAGAAGGAAGTAGAAAAGAGAGACTGAGAGTTTCTATGAAAGGAAATTTAAAAATTGCAGCAAGAGAGAAATGCACAATAAACAGACAAACTGAATACTAATTAAAGCAGGTGCTATGAACATTTAGTTACTGTATACACAAAGTGCGTTAGATGGGCTACATTACAAAATGTATCAAAGCATTCAAAATAACTGGAAAATATGGTTTTATGTAAAAACAATCCTACCTGAAAAAAAAGAAACTGATTTGGCTTCCACAGCAAATCTGTTGTTTCCTTGCTCAGATGGTGGTGGTGGTGAAATGTTTCAGTCTCTCCTCACGAGAAACAAGTGATAGGGCAAGAGGAAATGGCCTCATGTTGCAGTAGGGGAGGTTTAGGTTGGATAATAGGAAAAATTTCTGGACCAAAAGGGTTGTCAAGCACTGGAACAGTCTGTCCAGGGTAGTGGTAGAGTCACCATCACTGAAGGTGTTTAAAACACGTGTAGATGTGACACTTATGGACACAGTCCAGTGGTGGACTTGGCAGTGATGGGCCAATGGTGGGGCTTGATGACCTTAAAGGTCTTTTCCAACCTGAATATTTCTGTGTAAAGGGATTGGGCTAATGCAGGGTGGTGTCTTCACTGGGATATTTCTGAGAAAAGCATTAATTTGATGAAATACTAACATAGAAATAAAACTGGGCAGTTCCATATTTTGATATTTCAAATTTAAAAATGTTTTATTGAATCTTCAATATAAAAGGGCATGATGTGATAAGTAGTAGTGTCATAGAAGTTCATTAATTTGCCATTACAAAACCTGTTTTCAAAAAATTAGTGTGTGGCAGGTCCAGAGGTGTGAAAAGAGGAAACAAATGTAAGAAAACAGCAGTTACCAGATTTATGTGCCTTCAGAATTTTCCTACTTGAATTATTCATCCTACTTTAGTTATTCACCCAGCTTTATTGGAGGTAGATCTTTTTAGTTCCAATTTGTTATATACGTAATTATTTGATTAAAGATTACTTTGCATTAATTATTGCATATTTTTCTAGGATTATGCCATATTTGCATATCCATAGCAGAGGGTGTCTCTGTACTTTCTATTCTCTTAATAGAGTATGGAAATAGAACATCTATCACAAATAGCTGCACCAGTTTGCTTCCAGTGTGAAAGAATGCAAAGATTAATTCCTAAATGTGTTTTTCTAAATCAGCTCCAGTTAGAAGAGTTTGCTACTGATGCTCTGGGGTAGGTCAGCACGCTATTGTGTTCATGAAACATTAATCTTACATGTAATAATTTTTTGTGCATGGTTCTTCCTCTGAGATCTTAGCTTTAACTTAGCTGCTGAAACAAAATCAGGGGTTTTTGCCTGGGGTTGATAGTCACCTTCAGTTCAGATGAATAAGTGTAAATCAAATTAATTGGCTGGTTTAGCCACAGACTTCACCAATTATTTTTTTGGACCGAGACCTATTGTATTGTTAGAAGGCTCAAAATGAGGGAGTTGCACATCAGCAAACAAATTACTCACGTTAATATTTTCCTCTGTAATCCAGTTACATAAGAGGTAATTGAGATTAAGAAATTCACTGCATAACCATGTCCTCATGCAAAAAGCAATAACTTTCTTCTCTAGGCAGTGCAGGACTAGCTTTCTAATTTTAATAAACACTCTATAATATTGTTTTGTGGGGCTTGAAGAAGTAATTGAGAATGAAGAACCTTTTTACTGTTGGGCTAACTGAATAAAATACATTGGGGCCCTAATCTTGTGCTAGGAGCAAAGTACCAGCTTCACAAAATTAGTTTCTGACAAATTTGATATTAATTGGGCTTTTTTGACAGACAGTAGCAGTACCCTTAACATCAGAATAACTGCGTGGTTGTATATGTACTGTACAAAACCACAGTAAACAATGTGCTGCGTATTTTAATTTACATACAACAACTCCATTAAACGACACTCTTACACAAGGCAGTAACCTGAGATAAAACAGATTAGCAAGATGATGAGCACAGTTTACATACCTGTTATTTGTGCTGTGTTGCTATCAGTGTGCACACATACAGGTCCATACTAAAATGCCATTTCTCAGAACAAAAGCACATGCTTCCAAGTAGAATACAAAGCAACCCCAAGCCTATTCTAAATTAAAATATTTGAATGAAAACAATATATTAACATGGTTTAAGTCTGTCCCCTGACCACTGTGATTCTTAAGTTCTTGTTTAGGAAAAATAATGGGTAATTGTTTTATATTTACCTTTTCCATGCCACTTATTTAATATACTCCTATTTGTATCTCCCTATGGTTATAATTTTTTAAAAGTTGAAGAGGCCTCATCTATTTAGGCTTTAAGAACCTGTACGTACTATACATCTTATTATAGCTCTTCTCCTTTACTGTACCTTGCTTAGTTCTGATGTAATGTTTTGGAGACAGGACAATATGTCAGTGGTCTTACACACTGACATATTGATGCTCATTTCCTTTCCTAATAATTCCCAATAATTTTATTTGCCGTTTTGACTACCATATGGCATTAAATGGGCATTTTTATAGAAATGTATGGAGATGTAACAGAAGTTTTGGAATTGTAAAAGGGGAATCCAAAATATCCCTCCACTAGAGAATTATTCCATTGTTTTGTCAACGTTGAGTTCCACCTTCTGTTTTACTATCTACTAGAACAATGTACTCTTTCATACTCAGTTTTAGTCCAAGCTATTCTGAAACCTGTTGTTTTGATACTTTATTTCACTTCATATTTTCTTCAGAGGCTCTTTATGAGCAGTGCAGGTCCTACGAGAGACCTCCACACAGTGGTCCTGACAACCTCTCACCAATGTGAAAACTGGTCACTCTTCCCCCCTTTTACTTTACTTCCTTTAACCAATTGTCCACTCACAAGCAAATCATCCCTCTTAATAACAATTTGATTTCTTTAAAAGTATTATCTGAGGACCTTGTCAAAAGCTTTTTGGAAAGCCAAATACAACCTATTGATTGACTGGCAATTTTCTATATGCTCTTTGACTCCTCCAAAGAACTCTAATAGAAACACAAGACATGACTTTCTTCTCCAAAAGCTGTACTGAATCTTCACTGTTGTATGGAGCCAGGTGTCTAACAATTCTGGAAGCATGCAAATCAGACTCAGTAGTTCTCCAGGTCCCCCTTCAAGCCCCTTAGGAGTTATCAGGATCACATTTGCCACCTTCTACTCATCTAGCACAAGGCAAATTGAAACAATAGCTCACACGTCATCATTTTAATTTCATGAGTGTTAGATCTGAGGTTCTTCAGAGTCTTTAGAGAATTGAATCTGGTCCAGGCGAGTTATTTTGATCTATTGATTTGTTTCAACACAGTCTTTTCTTATGGGACTGTAACTTCAGTTAACACCTTGGACTTGGCCTGTAAAGAAAGGCCCTGGTAGTTGAAACATCAACCACTTTTTCACCACAAATAGTTATACTCACTGGAAAAAAAAACCTGGCCAGACCAAGAATCCCATGCAAAGTTAGCTATCTGCATCACTTGTGTTAAGAAAAAGCACCGAAGCTAAAACTTGCAAGGATTTGGTAAATTAAAGCTAGTAAGAGAATCAGTGGAAGAAAACTGTATATTTGACAATGCTATATTGAGAAAAAAAGAATGCTGTGTCTGTTTGGTTCCATGTTAATTCCCACTGAAACATTAATAAAAAATTTGGTTTTGTCATATATTTCTCCTTTTAAATATTTCTCCTATTTTTCCTAGTTGTACACCTCTTACCGCCCAGCTCTCCGTCTGACAGGTACTCCTTTTAAATACATATAGACAGTTTTGAGCCTTCCCAGATCATTACCTAAATATACTCTATTTTGTTCCGTGTGCACCATTCATTTCCACTAACCATGCTCTCTTTTGGACCCAGTGAGGTCTGAAGTGATGTTGCACAACAGCACAGTTGAAATTTCAAATACATTCTGCCTTGTTGGTCATCACCATGTGTAAGCACAAACATAAACAAACCTAAAGAATGTATGACGTATGAGTGTTTGCTCAACTATTTATATTAATTCTGAGGAGTGATTTACCACTATGTATTCATGTAGGATAGTTACTATTAGTGGAGACAAAACCAGAACAGACCCTGGCAGAACACTTCTAGCTATGCTATTGCTTTACAGTGCACCAGTCCCCTTGTGGTGCTTTCCTCGATATTACTGATGGAGAGCAAGGATAACACTTGCACACAATTCTACCAGCTGTCTGTACTTGCAGTTGCAGTCCCTCGTTACTTGCATGTTTTGGCTGAGACTTCTCTATGATCCTTCTTTCAGGCAGTCAAAATCTGATGTGTTGGCAATGTTGTACATATCCTCAAGGGAAGATGAGAAGGGGGAAATATTTTATAGTCCGAAAGAGGTTACAATGTATCAAAGGTAGGAACAAGTTGTTTTTTATGCAATAAGCTGTGCATTAAACAGTACAGGCAAAGCTTTAATATTGTACTGTATCTGTCAGCACACACTGGATTGGGGCATCTAATCAGCATGCTGCTCTCACTAACTTGTATCCACGTTTGATTGTGCATTTCTCTCTAATGCATTAAAAATAGTCTCAGGCATATTTTGATAGCACACTGATGTAAACCTAACACAGAGCAGAAGGATTGGATGAATAATCATACTGCTAATCCCACCTGCTGTCACACAAGAAATACATGTAAAGAAATGTATAGATATATCAGTTAACCTTAGCATCTGCCATGAGAGCAAAATCACAATTGCACTGGAAATGGCACGGCAGACAGATTTGACTTTCTGTCAGTACTATCCCATCCCCATATTCTGGAGGATCAGCTCTCCAGCACTGACACAACCTGCAGCCTGTGTGTACTCGACACTTTCCAGCAGCGGGACATTTCAGCCCTGTGGGGAATGCAGCACACTTCCCATGATATATTCAGATGACTCTGTAGGTTAATGGCTGCGAGACAGAATCACGGTTTAATTTCTTGCTCTTCTTTAATGTGTTCAGAGCCCCGTAAGAATGATGTGGTGGGATCACTGCAAATGCTGAGACAGTGTCTTGCTGTTGTGCAACATCACTAAGGGACTGGTTTTCCATTCTTTTCCCCTGCAAATTTCCAACATGCTTGAAAGGAAGTAAGTGTTTATAGAAAATGGGATCTAGTCAGAATTGTATGGTCAGAGATAGGATTGATGTGGGTAAGCTGTCAAACATGGCTTTTTCCTCACGTGTTACCTCAGCTTTTGCTTAATCGGGTGAATCCGAGAATCCATGCAGTCTTTTAAAACCACAGCACTCTTCATGTTTTTATATCCCTCATGAGTTAGTTTTAGTACCTTCAGTTTCTATAATTTTCTTTTACAGTGGGGGAGAATGCAAGTCCTTTTGCATATTTCAGTGGTGAGAGCTAAACTAAGCATCATGTGAGTATTATGGTGTGTCCCAGTTATCTAAACCAAGGACATGTCCACTGTGCCATCCACCTGCTGAGCCTATCCCTGAGGAGGGCCTTCAGAGGAGGGCTGACCTGCACCTGGGTTTCACCTTGGCAGGGAACCAGGACATGTTGGGCATTCACGCCTGGCCTCAAGGGCTCATGGCTTGAGACTCAGTTTCTTTTTTTTTGCTATAGGTATACACTTTAAAGAGCAAAAGACAATATCAAGACTGAAAAACACTTGCCACCCAGATGCATGAAAAATACTACTTTTTCTTGGGCAGCCTTCACAAAAACTAGAATAATAATCAGGCCTATTTAATGCTAATTCATTTTCTGCTGTCAAAAAGAACTGATGGTTTATTCTAGCATTTTGTGCTCTCTCTCAGAATATCCCTCAGAATCTGTAATCGAGATCTTAGGCCTTCCTTATAGATATATGTGAGAGAATTGATAACACATAGTCCTGAAATATGATGTTAATATGTTTGCTATTCTACACAATTATTTTTTAATATCACAGATTTAGTGTTTTCTTCAAAACCTACAACTCAGTTTTTCATACTCCCTTCCATGCTTCTGCTTGAAAGTAGAGAGGGGAATGGAATGCACCCATTTAATTTGCCTTTAAGTCAGGGAGGCTGCAGGAGGAAGAAATGAAGAAGTTGTCACCCTGATATGAGAACAAAGCTCAGTGATAGTTGCACTGTAAAAACATTAAGGAAACTCCCTGCTTTTTACAATCACTCCCAGTTCTTTCAAATGACAAACCAGTTAAAGAATTTCTAGGTAGGCTAAGTGCTCCCTCTGGTATTTTAGAAAATGGAAGAAAACAGAAGGTAAAGCATATGTTGTGTTAAGAGAAATTTTGAGATTGAAGGTGTGATGCCACTTAAGACACTGACAGCTGCAGTGGTCACAACTTAAAATGTCTTCACAAACACTAAAATCATAGAATCAGAAGTCTGCTGTGATATGGAACATCACTGCTCAAAAAGCATACAACGTTTTGAAAGATCACTTTGCTGTTTTACAAATTATTTTTCTCTTCTGTAACTACTGCGAATTATAAAGCAATGTTTCTACTTTCTATGTCTAATTCACCTATTTATCATAACTACAACTTTTAACACTCCACAGTGTTGTCCTGATGTTAGCAGGAGCAAAACCAGTAAGATTTAAAAATAGAAAGGAGTCCACTTAATCTAATGAATGGGTTTGGCCACTTAGATTCAACTCAGTCTAGATACTTTGTTTTTCTAGCTACAGTCCACTGTCGATTTAATCTCTGGAAACAGACCAGCTCATGTTCTAAATTCTTCCTTTCAGTACCCCTTAGAATTTATCCATGTTTAACCCTTCCATTAACTACTGCTGCTTTTATTCCTTTTATCTTTGCAAATTGATAGAATTACTCTGTTCTGCCCTATTTGTTAATGAAACGAAATCTACTTGGCCTTCACAGGGTTTTTTTGGCACTAGGCTGATGGGTTTACTGGGGTTTTGAGGCTTGCTACATTCATAAAATCTTTCTGAATTTGCTGGCTACTGCATGCATCTGCTCCATTGATATTTCTATCCTGATTATCCATATTGCTCCTCAACAGCTTTCTGGACGATCATTTCAATTAAAGCACAGTCTTGAGATTTTATTTTCCCTTGAAGATTTATGTAACGTTTATACTGAGTCATATTTGCCATCTGCTGATCCAACCACATAAACAATACAAATTCTTAAAAACCTGAGATTTTCCTTAGTATCTGCTTCTAATCTAATTTTTCACAAATGTGCAGGTTTATGCACACACTCCTGCCTTATGATTAGCTCTTCACCAAATACTGGCACCTCTTCAGAGGCTCTCAGCAAACTTGAAGAAATCTCTTCATGCAAAGCATGCAGAGGATACATGTGAGAAGGTGTTTATCAGGCAATGCATGTGATTGCATATAAAAT
>NW_008238664.1:8620424-8621600 GCF_000691975.1 Corvus brachyrhynchos
GAATACAGGGAAATTATGTCAACTTTAACAGAGGACATCAAGAATTCAGAAGGCAGGGGTGTTCTTAGTTTATGGCTAACTTCTTTGGCACCAGTTAACTCTCAAGTCGCTGGCAACAAGATACAACTTTTTAGTCCAGCTTTACATTACCGTTTTCCACTGTGACTCTGCTGTGACTAAAGACTTAAACTATAAATCCTAATTCATGTGATTATACATTTATATATTCAAACCATAAGGAAACACTTCTGATCACAGAATCAGGCCTTAAAATTGCTATTTATATCAGACTCTTTCAATAAGAAAGGCTGTAGTTACAGAGTCCCTAATAATTTTATGCATGTGCTCAATTCTGTGTCCTGCTGACAGTATTGGAGAAGACATTATTTCACACCCTGAAAATGACAAACTATGTAAATTACATTCTTTAGCTAAAATATACTGTGTTGTTTCTGTGGACTACTTTATTGGAATGATAGGTCTCCATAAGAATTTATTATTTTCCTTTGTAAGAGAAAATCAGACCCCAGAATGAAATTTCTATCCATTTTTAAGAGATTAAAACTGCTTAATTAGCTAATAGAAACACAAAAACATCTGTAGAACTGTTACTGACAGGGACTAAAACAAATCAATTGTGAAATCAACAAGGATCTTTCCACTGCCTTACATGTACAATAGGTTTGGTGTACTAAACACTCTCTGAAAACACAACATTAGAATCCTGCCTAACACAATATTATTTTGCCATTGCTGCCATTGCTTCTTTTGAACACAATTCATAGGAGAGTGCCACTGATGTCAGTGGGGGAAATGGTGAGGGATCGTAAGTTATTTGCCTGTAGTCCTACCTAAACCAATTATTAAACTAGAACAGGAACACGGGGCTATAATTTGGTTCTCACATACGCACAGTATCAAACGGCGCATTTGTCAAGGATGTACCTATGACTTGGCCAGCACTGAGTATTTTCAGCACTGCTTGAAAGAACCCAAAATCCAGAAGGAATGATTAATTTCAGTGCCTAGAAAAGTCATACAATTGAAAAGGTCTCTATAACAGAACCGGGAGCTCCAGAAGGGCTGACTGGATTTGATACCAAATATATTCCGTTATACCTCCTATCCTTGGGAACACTGAAAACCGCGATCCTGGCGTGCGGCAGGTGCCGCCCG
>NW_008238664.1:8622138-8624482 GCF_000691975.1 Corvus brachyrhynchos
CCCCGCCCGCCCGCCCCCCCACGGGGGCAGAGGCTCCCCGCTCCCCCCACCCCATCCTCCCGGCCGGGGCCGTGTGTGCATGGGAGTGGGGGGGGAGGTTCTTTATTGGCCTCGTCCTCCCTCTCTCCCTCCCTCCCCCCTTCTTCCACACTCCACCCAGAAATGATCCAGTGAAACTAGGAGGAGGTGATTCTCCTCCTCCCTCCTGCTGCTGCTCCTGCTGGTCTGGAAGGGACTGCAGGAATCTCTGCTGTGCTCTGCTCTGAGGCAGGGTCTGGGGAGGGGAGACCGTTCTGTGGAGGGAGGGGGCCGCTGTGGCCCGGGGTGCAGCTCTTCCGTGGGGGGCTGCTTGGTTCCCGACCATGGGGAAGGACCAGGAACTGCTGGAAGCCGCTCGCACTGGGAATGTGGCTCTGGTGGAGAAACTCCTCTCTGGGAGGAAAGGAGGGATCCTGGGCAGTGGATCTGGAGCTATTCCCTTATCCAGCTTATTGAGGTAGGGACATCGTTCCCCATCAAATGCTGGGGATATTAACCTCTTCTTCCCTATCATCATTATCATCGCCCCTCTCATCTTCATTTCCATTCCCGCATCCTTCATAGTAACAATAAAACCTTCACTCTCTCGCCAAGTAGAAGCATGCCAGGGTTTAAAGTCACAGGCAGTCATTTTATTAATATAGTGGTACTGAATTTCCTGCCTTCAATGCGTCTGCAGGGTCCTTGTTCATTCTTTTACTAGCTGTGGTGCAGAACTTATGTTTTGACTGCTAGGATAATATATACAATGTATTAATTACCCTTCCTTTGATATTTCCGTCTTCAAATTGCTACTTTAATCACAGATGGAAGTGTTTATCACAGACAAGGCATTGCATCGTGGAATTCTCTGTAAAAAGACATAGCTTCACCCCATACCCTCATCCATAGTTGCTACCCTTGCTTGCAGAAGAAATTAGGCATGCCATCGTAATAAGCCTACAAAACAAAGAAAGGGAATCTTTTTTGTGGGAGATCATCGAGGCAGAGGAGGTGTAAAACTTAGGGAACAGGTTAGGTAAGAGCAATATTACTTTCAAGGTACCTAGATTTAGTGGAGTGAAACTGGGTTGCTGGCCATGTTGGGTGAAAGGGCTTAACTTCAGTCATTAGTTGTATCTCCTGGGATCTACAGCATAGCTTTGATCGTAAGTTTCATCATGCTCTTAAGTCAGAGCATTGTCACAATCATTTATGACATTTGACTGTATTCAGAGCAGAGGAAGTCTGCAGCACAGTCCAGTGCTAGTGTCCAACACTAAACTAGGCATAGCAAAAGAAGACAAAATAAACTGAAACACTGTTGACGTAGAACTTGAATAAATTGGGGGTTTAGTTTGGTTTTTTGTTCCTTAAAGAAAGAGGAGGCCTGGCACAATGGAAATTGATTAAATGAAAATGTATTTGTGATTCTATTGCCAGTGCCTTCTTGTCAAGGTATTTTTATTATTTCAAAGCTCCCTATCAGGGAAAATTTAGTGTTAACTCTCCAAATTATACTGTTTAAACTCTATTATAAAATCTTGCTATTTTAAGGCTAGGTTTAGTGCTGTAAACAATAGCAGTTCAGGTATTTGTAGTTTACCAAAGTTCTATGCTATTGCACCATTGTTGAATTACTAACCCATTGACCAAAATCAAAACATACCATGTGATTGCTTTTTGTACTGTACTCAAATAGGCTGCTCAGGAAGAAGTGTGCCAGATAGCCAGTTGAATTTGAAATATGATACCCACTTTTCTGGGGTAAACTTACAGAAGTAAGTTCACTTCGGTGCAATGACTAGCCATTTATAATCTAGTGCTAATGCATGATTGGTGTAGTGGCTTTCTCCAGGGCTAGTGCCTGAGCTGTATTCTTGCACTGTTAATTTCATGTTGTATGTCGGAAGTTCTGTATAGCCAGAGGGGGATGTATTTGCTTGTGCTTGCCTTCCTTTATTTAACAGCACTGTTGTATGTTGTGTACACAGAACACGTGAACCATGTGTTTTGTATGTACAGATGGGTCAGCACAGTCCTTGTTTGTTACTCAGGATTGAAATATTTTAGGTTGTAAAGTCAACTGGCTTTTTTGTCCTGGAAGTGCACTTAGCTTAAAGAGAAGTAAAGCAGATGTTTAATTTATGGCATTTCTTACTAATGTTAACAAGAATGTCTATGGCTTCTGTAAACGCAACTTCAAAAATTAAGAGCAAACTTTCAGCTGTATGCTGCATCCAGCTGTATGATTAAATATTTCTAATTTAGAAAGAATTCAGTAATGGTTTGATGCGTAAATGTTCACAATCTAACACAGTATGGA
>NW_008238664.1:8624497-8675881 GCF_000691975.1 Corvus brachyrhynchos
TCGGCAGGATGCTCAAAGCAGAAACTACTATGCATTATACTAAATGTTTTTCAAGAAAGAATTGTATGTGACAGGTATTTTGACATAGCTTTTTTTTTTTCTGGAGATGTTCCATGACCTAACTGAAGCCATTAATTATGGATTAAGTCCAGAATGACATGCAAGATTAAGGTTGGATCTGTCTTGGTACAGAAAACACGGAAACAAAATAAGGTACTGAGAGTCATATGAACATCTTGATCCTGTTTGGGAAATCAACACTTACTGAAAATAGCAAAGTTGTAGAAGAGCCATAATTGTACAGTATAAAACTTTGAAATTGAGGGGGATCCAAAGATTTTTTAAATAGAAAATCTGTTGAAGAAGTTTACTAGTAGAGCTATATTCGTATTTTCGCATGCAGTTTATTAGAATAAAAACTTCTTTTGAAAGTTGTTTTTAAAAAAGCAACGGAGAAGAATATAGGGACATAATTTTCTTCATTTTATATAATTTTTAGGAGTCATGTTTGACAGTATCTCCTGCTGTTTTACTGATCATAATTATTGCTCAGTTTCTAAAATGGTGCCCCAGGACTGTAGGTGTCCCACTGTGGTGAGAAAGTCCATGTTGCTTGCTCTTTCTCCTTTTGGCAGTTCTGTTTCTAGCATTAGGCTGGAAAAGTCCAACTCTTTCAGGATGCAAATGGACTAATACTGTGCCTGATGCATTGGTCTAGGTAGTAGGAGTACATTTTCCCTTTGGATTTCTTCAAAGTGCTGGAGACGACTGCATTTATGTGGCTGAACTCTCTACAGCTAGACACCTTTTTTTGGTGGAAATTGGCTTTACAGTAATTATGTTCCCTGTGAATGAAATTTAATATTCATAAATTGACAAATACAAATTGATTATTATCTGAACCAATGAGCAAACTATCTGATCTCTGATGTCCTATTCACATTTTTATAACAGCTTTTTTTTTTCCTTAACGGTTAATGTGTTTTATGGTACTTGGGGGGAAAATAGGGCAAACTTTTGTATGGTTATTCTAGAGTTGAACCTATTTGTTGATGCTAATTGCAAACTAAATTATTTAATTTTTAAAGGCCTGACTTCTAAGTCATTAAATTATGACAACAGTTCAGGAAAACAGCTCTGTTCTGGAAAGCTATTTAAGCACACATATAAATGTATGAATGAATTCCTGCGAGAATTTAAACATATGCTTAGAGTATGTGCAAAGTGCATAAAAATGATGTATGCTTAATTAAGACCTCATATGCACCCAGATATCTGTAATAGTTACTATATAATACCTCATGCCCAGATTTGTTTACCTAAAACAATGACAACAAATCAATGATGTTTGACTGTGTGGACTTTCTAACTCGTTTCAGTTCAGGAGAAGCGTCGGAAGGCTGCTCTGGGTCAGTTTGTGCCCCCTGCCTCAATCTCCATAGTTAGCTCTTTATTATAAAGATTGTGGCTGAAACATAGTGAAGGGGAATTCCTCAGGTGAAAAGATCAGCATAAGGCATTGCAACATGCTAGAGCAAGTAACCTAACACCTGACATAATTTAATTGCTTAAACCTGGGTACTTATTGGTATTTTAGGTGCCCAGGTGTTTTCTGAATGGACTGATGGGCTTTGACAAAGAACCAGGAACTCTGGAGATACATCTAAATTCCAGGTGTGATACACTAGGATATCTAAAGCTGTGTTACATGTCTTGCCTATGGTCCCCAACCCAAAGCATTAGTGCAGAGCTGGGCTCTCTTCTTTTACTATGAAACAAGGCTATTTTGAGACGCCTCATAAAACATTCAAAGTTTAGAAGACTTAAGTCTAAACTTATTTTTTTCTGTTTCTTTGTGGATTCCACTGCCTGGAATTGTCACACATTAGTACATTAAATATGTTTCATATTAAAAAGAAAAGGTTTTTAAGTTTAGAATTAGGGGGTTTTTTTCCAGATTGCAAATAGAATTTTCACGTATTTTACACGATTTCACTGGCTCTTATATTATTCCAGTGTAAACACAAAAACTTGACAGTAAAATCCCACAGTCTCTCTAACACAATGTTTCATTTAATTTCTGTATCCCAAATCCTTAAATGCGTAAATGTTCACATTTTAAAGGATTTAACACATAGGAAGAGTAAAGTGTTTCTAACAAACCTGGTATTTTTAATTTACTTAATTTGATTATCTCTGTGTACAGAACATGTTTTAATTGACCAATCAGTTTTTCGTTGTTGGATAGAGACAGCCTTCGTTTCTTTCAAAGTGTTTTTAGGAAAAATAGCTTTGAAGGTTTTAATGTATCTCAGAGACCTTATCACATTTTGCCACATGTAGTCATGTACATGCCTGTTTGTTCCATGTTACTAGCAAGAATGGAAGGTTTTGATTATATGCTAATTTTTATTCTTTTTAAACTGTACATGTTAAGAGCTTCGGATTTTTAATGGGACTGTGGGATTGAATATTAATTAATATGAACTGGCACGGAGTAGTAGGGAAGGTTGAATTGGCCCTTTTCTGCTCTTTGTTGGCTGCTGCCATTACACAGCATGAGAGGGCGGAGCAGCCTGCCTGGAGCTGGTTTCTTCCCCTTCCACACTTGGCACTGTGGCAGGGAATGGCTCCGTTCTTTGCTCAGCCTTACTTAGCGCAGCTACACCGTGTATAGGCCTGGCCCAAGTTATTTCTCCTCTAAAGTATAAGAAACACGGCAAGCAGATTGTCAGTCTGGGAGTTGCAATCTGTTTCCTCATCTGTTTCTCAGAGCAGTGTCTTGCTTGCAGCAAAGCCACAGTTTAGCCTGATGGCCTCAGTGCGTGCTGAAAACCACACAGATCCTCTTCTGTCCTTGTGCAGAGCCCTCTGATTCATTCAGCTTCCTTTGCAAAAACAGATCACACTTGGTAGGGCTTGTAGAGCAGGAAGTATTCAAAATGTTGAAATACTTTATGAAGCTTTAGTTAACAGTTTGAAAGTTTTTTCATGTTATAGTTTGAATAACAAATGGATCAACTTATCAACGAGAATAAGGGGACTACTTCTGTTTATCATTACAACTAGTGTTGTTTAAAGTAAGGGGAGCTTTCTTAGGTTCTTTTATAGGGAGATTTTCTTATGTGAGGCTTGCAGTAGCAGAGTTCTGGGCTCACACAATTCCAAGGTATTTATTTCAGACAACCAGCACAGATAATAAAATGGAAAGTATTTATTACATAGTTCAATGGGGCATCCATTTAGTCTGTATTTATTTCTAATTTTAGTTATACTACTTTTAATTAACGAAGGGGTTTGTACCGATGGCCTAAGCAGACCGGCGTTCCCAGATTTCCAAATTACCTTCTTTATCCTGTTAGAGTAGGTAACCTAAATCTTTTGAGGACATATTTAATCTTTCTTCTTTTTGCCTTTCAGTATGGAATGCAAACTAATAATCAGGACAACAGTTAGTTTATGCTTTTTGGTATTAGTGATAGTTGATTGCTGCCTTGGCTTTGTTCGTTTGCCCTTTCAAATGTGTGAGCTTCTCTTAGCCTTCATTTTGTTATCTTCTACCCTTCTTAGACTTATTTTTATTCTCACTTTTGGTAAATGCTTTCAATCAAAGTTCAGACAGCATTTTATCTATTGAATTCCTTAGGTTTCTTTTCTAGTTTGAAATATTTACAATATATATAGGTAGCAATATAACAGTATCCAGGACATCTGGTAGATGGTTAAAGGCAAGTCAATTCACAAAGTCTGTGTAATAAATCTTCCCTAGGAGTTCAGCATGATCCTGGATTCAAGCTCTGTAGTTAAACTCCATGGATAAACTTCCCACTTCTCCTTACTCCAGAACTTGTTTCCTGAGTATTGGTCAAGTGTATGTTCTATTATTTTTCTAAAATATTAGACCAAATGCAAAAAATGACCAGCAAGAAGTACAGATTTGGTGTAAAATCTACCAAGGTCATTTTATCTAACCATATATAGGATCAGGTAATGGTAACTGTACTGGGAGGAGTGATGGAGTTCATGACAGAATCAGTCAGACTAGTAAGGGAAATTTGACAAACATGTTAAAAGGAGAAGGTAAGGAAAAACCTTCAGAATGTTGAAGTGTCTATAACTTAAAACAACACTTTTAAAATTCTTAGCCACTAGATGTCTAGTGTCTAACTCCACAGAGGACCCTATAAATTCATTGTGATCATCACTGTGTTTCCCCTCTTGTCCAACATCTATGATTTTAGTAGTTTGGTAACTCAACAGAATTAATGCTGCTTTATACATTTTTGAGATTGACATGATAGTACTGTTTTTAAGTAGTAATGTTATAGCAGAACTAAGAGGGGAAATAAATGAAGTAGAATGAAGATTGATGTTATCTGAAAGGTCTGAGGTCTGTATCTTGTGAGGGTTGGAAATGTTATGAAGAAAAAATACAGATGCTTTTAGGGCAGATGTTTCACAGTCACTGCAGTAGTGATCCAGGACATAGCCATGTTTCTGAAACTCTACAGGTAGATTATCTTATTTGCCTCAGTTTCTGTTTGTATGAGTATTCATGGATGAGCCATTAAGGATCTGCTTACAGCTCTAGCCCATTTTTAAAATTTTCTTGACAAAGACACTAGTTGAAGCATCCTATAAACTGCTTTAATTTATGCTACTGGTATATAATCTCTAAGGGACTGTGTAATGTAGAGTGTAGCTACAGTGCCTTTTCTTCAGCAAGCTTAGTGTGCTCACCTGGGGAGGTGACGGATACAAGGGTTCCGCAGCTGGAATTCTCTTCTGCCATGGAATTTCTCTGCTGGCCACTTCTAGTTAGAGTACACATTCTAATCCTATACTAATACTTCAAGATAAAATATATTGACAGCTTTTAATGTTAAATGTGTAAGGCATAGTAATTAGTGTTAATTTCTGTCTACTGACGACATTTTCACGTATGTGGACCCTTTTGGGAAGTAGGGAATACCTTTTTTTGAACCTTCTAGACTTTATTGGAAGACTTTTTTTTTTTTTTTTTTGATTACTTTTTCCTGATGACAGTATTTTCAGTATGATCACTTTGCATTAAGAAGTGATACAACAACTGTTCTGCACCTCAACATCTATGAATTTCTAATAATGTACAGGTATCTGCTCTAAGAAAGGTTCTGTGAGATTTAATTCCACAAGGTTGTGCTTTTATTATAATCATTTTACACTGTTTCCTATGTATTGCACATACATTTTCTAAAGAGAGAAAAAATGTTAAAAATGACATCTCAAGTGCAGTTTAGTTCTACTTTAAAACAGCCAGTGGCAGCTGTGTTTCTACAGGTGTTGATGTCAGTGCTAGATGTCTAAGTTCCTATCACAGCCAATGGAGATCTAGTCAATACAGTTAGGGGGCATAGAGCGCGACTGAGCTCACCCCAAAGTGGATATTGAATGGTTTTATTTCAAGATGAAACATGTCCCTAATTTAAATATTTTTGTAGGTAGCCTTTGAAGAACAGGGAAACATTTGTAATTGAAAGTATATGTAGAATATATAAAAATGACCACTTACATAGGTAGGTTGAAGCTAAATTTGGGTAGAATTGCTTTCCTTTTGTGTTTTATAGCTGGTTTGGATTAATTCAGAAGCAGTAGATAATAGGTACTGATCGATAATCAGTAGATTAGCTGGCCAAGAGGCAGAATTCTAGATGGTTGAAGTTAGAGATACATGATAATTACTTAAAATGCATGATTTTGTATCACATGAGGTTTATTGAAAATGCTCCAACTGTACAAGAAACAAATTAGAAAACATTAACTGGAGTTGAAACTAGTTAAGAGAGGAAAGGCAAAAGTAAATATGTTGACAAAAAGAAAATGTGGACTCAGTGCTTGGTGGGGCAGAAGACATAGTGACACAGCTCATGGAAAAGGCAAAGAATCATTGCCTTTTCCATGAGCTTTGGTTGTTTGGTGGTAAAGTTTGACTTACCAAAGTCGTGAGCCTACTAGCAAGATTTGTGTGGCAATGGAACATGTCCCACAGCAGAGGAAGATCAGGGGAACATTTACATTCGAGGAACCAATATTACTGTGAGGCCACTGTTAATTTTTGGAGGATTGTGTCAAACATGGGAAGTTTCTGGTGATTGAAAAAGGAAAATGTCATGCCTGTGTTCAGGAAGAGCAAAAGGAAGGTTCTGGGGTCATCAGGTTCATCCTAAGTCCTAGAGATGGTTCCAGAGCATGTCCTCATGAATGCAATTTCTTCTCTCACAAAGGATAAGAACACAACTGAGAACAGCCAGCATGGACTTACTAAGCTTAAATCATGCCTGACCAACCTTAATTGCTTTCTACAGTGTGAAAACTGTGTCTGTGAACAAGGGGAAAAGCGTGGTATTTTACCTCAGGGCAGTCTCAGTCAAAATTGTGAGCTATGAACTGAGTAAGAGGATGATAAGGTGGGTTGAAACTTGGCTGGACTGTGAGAGGGTGTGATCAACAGTCCAAAATCCAATTGCTTGTATCTACTAGAGGGTTTCCAAAGGATTCAAGGGCCAGTATTGATTGCAATGTATCAAGTATAGCAGGTTTGTAGATGACACCAAACTGGGGAGAAACCATTCATACGAAGAATTGCTGTAAGGAGGGACCTGGACAGGCTGGAGAAATGAGCTCATTGGAGCCTCTCAAAATTCAGGCAAAAATCTTATGTAGTCCTTCACAGGCTCTTGTGCTGGAGTTGGACAGTTTTTTGTGTTTTACTTCTTTTTCTGACATGTTAGTCATTACAAAACTGCAAATATCACATTTAGTCTTTGAGTTTACGCATTAGTAACTTCTTTCTCCTGTAAGAATGGTGTGATTGGTGTGTGGATTTTCTCCTAATCCTTCATGGCCTGGACAAGAAATAGGTTAAGTTGTAAAGTATTCATGCTGTCACAGTATGAGGAGCGTCCAGGAGATAGATGCCTTTTAGAGAAAGTAAGAAAAAAGAAGGGTTTTATAAATCAGGATTGGGAATATTTTTTAGACTAGATATTTTCCCACTGCATGTTGCTTGAATTTTAAGCTTTTATGATATAACTTTCCAGTATCGTTTTTACTGGTAATTCTGAGAATTAACTCTTGAGTTTCGTGTCTTCCATCTTTATGTACTGATTTGTCAGAGTCATTGTTTTCTGTTTTTAGATGTCACTCGATATGAATAGTGAATCTCTATGTCTAGCTTATTTTTTGCAAATTAACCCCCCCAGCATAGTAATATTAGCAGTTTGACCCCAGAATCTCAATTAAGTCATTGGTAAGGTTTCTTAACAACATAATTTGCACTTATTTTTAGTTTTCAGTTTTCTCAAGTAATTATTTATCCACTTCCTTGTCCTTCTTGTCATCTGTGTAGTTAATTTGTCAAAATATGCTCCTAAGTGATTTGCAATCACTCTGCTTCCTGTTTTGTGCACATTTATTGCAGAGCAGTATCTTGCATAACCAAATGGTAGATCCGCCAGGGATCTTCTCACATAATGCGCACAAGCAAAGTTTCAGAGAACCAAATCTATCATTTGTGGAATTAAAGTATACAGCATGTAGTTTATGTATATGTTACCAATCTGTTGTTTGCCTGTCACAACAGTTAAATCTATCCCCTCTATTCCTCCTTTCATGTAGACTATGTAAGTCTTGATTTCAGAGGGAGAGGAGTCTTGTCGTAAACAGAAGATGAAGCATCTAAAGGTATGGAATAGGTGTATGTTCTGGGTGAGAAGATGTGGGTAGAAGACAGGTGGAGACCTGACTCAAGGTATTTGGAGTGGTTTAGCAAGCAGACTGTGTGTAAAACTCTTGAGAAGGCTGGAATGCTAGAAATGATTTGTAAAAGAAATGGGTATAAAGATTGAAATTAGGAATGAGAACTGAGACTCGCCATGGTAGTTAGCAGTGCTGAGGAGAGTGAGAAAAGTTTAGGAGATGAGCTACGAGGAACAGGACAGAATAAAGAAAAATTCATTCAGCAGAATAGAGAGAAAATGTACATGCACTGAAATACAGTTTTCATGCAAAGCTTGACATTTTCATATTTCCTTGCTATATTTGTGAAATGCATTTGCAAACTGTCTCCTTTTCTTTTAGTGCTAAAATAAATTGCTATAATAGTGGTTAATAAAGTGCCACCAGTCATGCCATTAGTATAAGTGGAAGAAGTAGTTGTGATAAATCATCTAGTAAAGTTTTGCCAGTATGACACTGCATGGTGAAATTTCAGGAGTTTTAGTTTGCTTTTTTTATGAATGATAAAAATAAGGTTGCCAGTGAAGTTTTTATGTATCCCACTGAATGCAGGAATTACATGGTTTTTTTAATGACACAATCTGTAGTCTTTTCCTCAGTTGCAGCCCAGGATAGACAGTGCTCATTAAATAAGCAGTTATTCAGCATTTTAAACTTACTATTCAGTGTTTAGCCCTGAGCCTCATTTTCTGCACACAATTCAAACTCTTCTCTAGGAGAAGAATGATTAATTTTTCTCCTGAGCTTTTTTTTTTTTTGTTGGTGATGTTTGTCGTTACGGTGTCTGACTGCTTCACAACATTAATGAGTTTACTGTCCCTGTACTTCAGTGACTGGGTAGGGGTTTTAATATCTGCACTTAAAAATGCTGACTGAAGCACTCTTAGATTATGGTGAGAAGTATTTATTGAATTGGTGTTTCCATCTGGTGACTTCAGCGAGCTTGTTTTTCACAGTATTAATATAGTTAGTATAAAATTACAGGAGTGGATCTTCTTGGTCAGAATGAATATCTGTCCAGGAAAGTACTCTTCTCCAGTTTTGACTGGGAGTTAAGAGCCTGTTCTTAGAAGAATATAGTGGCAAAGCAAACGTGTAGTATGTAACAGTTTCTCCAGTGTGCTCTCACAGCTTTTAGCAATTTACAGCAGCTTTCTACGACAGATGTATTGTCTTTCCATTAAGTAGCTCCAGTGGATTTTTCTTTTTCAATTGGTCTTTGAAGCAATGCAAATTTTTAGCATTTATGGCATCTCACAGCAAGGGTTTCACATCTTAATGAAGTATTATGTGAAGAACATTCTCTATAAATTAAGTAGCATTTTGTATGTCCAAATGTATAAAGATCTGTTCAGATATATAGAGGTTTGTTTCTGGAGAACAGGCACAGATAGAATTCAGTTCTGTGGTGCAGCATTAAACTGCTGCTGCTGTTCTTACCTTGTTTGATTGATTTAATAAACACCAATGAACCTTTTAATACCTTTGATTTTCAAAAAGAAAAGAGTTTTTATTCAATCATCCCCATTCTAGGGGATAGGCCTGCAACTGTTCCAAGATCAGCATTCGTTGCAAAATAAAAGGAAATAATGTGATTAAGGCTAATACCTATGTGGTAGCAGGATGACTTAACACCAGAACTTTAATCCTTGCCTTTGCAATCTCAACAATTTTTAATACTCTTTTTTTTTTGTATATAGTTATATATACATTTCCACAAAAAAAAATATTTTTCCAGAGAAAAATATATTTATTTTGAGATTAAAAATATAGACTACCCATATGGTGGTGAACAGAATATAAAGAAACTGGAGATACCTCTAATAACTTCCAAAAGATTACAACTCCTGATGTGTATCTAGTATCTTTATGAGACATTATCTAGAATTTGAGATGCTGGAGGATGGTTTTTTCCTTTTCTTTTTTTTTCCTTTTCAGCAACTACTGGTACTCATTTGAACAAGATTCCCATTATATTACCTGAAACAGCAAAGGTGAGGCAAGAAAAATCAAACTTTAATTGTTGAAAGTAAAGTGTGAAGAAGAGATGAAATGAAAGAGCTTTCTGTAGAGGAAGGATGTTATTTTCCTCTCTTCTCTTGTGGGAAACAGTTATTGGGGAAACAGCAAGGCCATTCCCCAGTGATGAAACGTTTCCTCTTATGCCCTAGAAAGATAGTTTGAGGCATAATTTTCCCACTTAAACTGTGAACCAGAACTAATGAGTGACTTAGAAGTGACGCCATTCCTGGTCTGTGGTACTTACTGTGTTGGTACTGCTTAACCAAAAAAAGAGAGAAGCTTCAGCACTGAGCATCCATGTCTCTGTCATGCAAGCAAGAAAGAGCTGCCTAGGTATAAATGGCATAAAAGGAGTAAAAGCAGCAGAAATCTTGTCATGCGTCTCCGGTGCATGAATAGTTTTTGCTATGACATGAACTGTTGCAATATTTGCTCTCCTTCTTTTGCTTTAAAGTTCAACTGGTTGTAACAGAGAACAGACTGAGGAAATAAGTTTTGAGAAAAGCAAGTGAGGTTGTTTAGAAGTGTCTGCTTTTTAAAATGCCAAGGGAGCATCCTCCTTGTTAGGCAGCCTATTTCAGTAGACAATCTCCAGGGAATAAATGAGCTAATTATGATGGTGGTAAGAGACAAAGAGATTTCTTTCCCTTCCCTCAGTAACTAAATATTGTTTTCATAGGATTTTTTCTCATCATCATCACTTCTTTTCCCAATATAATTGTGATGCCCAGCTTGAAACAGGGGAAAAATTTAGGATGTGAAGAATCCTGAGGTTGCTTATGCCAGCCTTGAAAAAGAGAACCTTGCTGAAGATACTCACTTCAAGGCCAGGGAGTCCATGTGAAAAAAAAAAAAAAAAAAAAAAATCTAGGTTAATGATTTTAATGATTTTAGAGAATGTAGAAGGCACTAGGCTGGAGATGGCATGGAAAAATTGAACATAGAACAGAATTCATTGGGTAGTTTGAAAGAACAGACACAGTGCTGATCAAAAGTGTAAGATCAGGGGTACAGGACTGATTTGCAAAGTAGGGCATGATAATTTCCTGGGCAAAGTGGTAGAGGTCCACTTTCAGAACCTTCCTCAAAGACTGATGAAAACTTAAGAAGTGGCAAATGAATTTCTTTTGAGAGTGACAAGAAAATACACGCAGGTGGCTGGATGTTGTCTGGTCTTTGCCCAAGGGATCCACAGCAAATGTGGATAAATTTGCCTAGCTACTTGGGAAAATGCCAAAGCCAAACCCACTGTCTCTGAAAAATGACGGAAGGAACTCAGTCCCTTTGTGGTATTTCTGTTAGAGTATGTTCTTGGGTTAAAAAAAAACAGTCAAGAATGAGAAGACAGGCCTCAGGATTATTTTTTTAAGGATGGAGCCAGAATGTCTAGACTTCTTTCTTTGAAAGTTTACTACTTTGGCTAGTCTTCATAGTAGCTAATTACCCAGATCTCCTTTGAAAGTATGACTTTGTTAAATTACACAAGATGTCACCATTTCTGCGTGTCACAATTCCTAAAGAGGAATTAAGAACAGTTATTGCAGAAGGTCAGCTCATAATATGCATCTCTGTTGCTAAGTTTCATTTGTCTTGTGAGTTGCTGTAGCACTCACAGTAGCTCCAGCAACTGTCACGCAACATGCATTATTGCAGTCTTCTGGGATTCTTGGAAAAGTCCAGAATACAGCTGAGATTTTCCTGAGGAAAATAAATCTTTTGGTAAAACTGGCAATTCATTATGCTCCTGGAAAGTTGGGTCTTTGGGGATTTTCTTTCTCAGCTCCATAGAAAGCAATCTATATACCAGATTAATTTCACAGTATTGCACTACCAAACTTACTGGGCATCAGATGAACCTTGGGTAAAGCATACAAAACTCAGCAAAGGATGGCTTTATTTTCACTGTAACTATAAGGCAGATGCTACCTTTCAAAGCAGTTGAATTGACACTCACATAGGGAGTTGTCAGGAACTATTTAAAATTTACCAGAGCAGCAAAGGAGGCTGTCCTGACTGCGTTAGCACTGCTCAGGGCATACTTCTAATTGTCTGCAATTTTAGTCATGTGGCCTAACAGTCAGAGGAAAACACACTATAATTTTGATGACAAATCTCTTTCCAAAAAAAATCTTTCCCTTTGCAACTCCATTAGGGTACATTATTACACATCTAAGCATACAGAATTTGACAATAATATGAATGATTAAAATGTTGGGGTTTTTTTCATTTAAAGTTGATATTTAAATCACTTTTGATTCATGTGTGAAGAATTTCTTTCTGAAGATGTTTTAAATTTAGTTTTCATGGGCATCCTGGAAAGTTTTTTAGCGAGATTTGAAAATGCTTAGAAACCTGGTAACGAACATCTCGAACTAAGATTGGTGATTTGTGACCTGGCTTAAAAATTGTCAGAAAAGGAAAAAAAGGTAGCCTGACTTTAACTTCTCATTTAAAGTGTAATATGTCTTTTAATTTGGTATTGTGCTGCTGTGCTGAAGTTGGCTCTATGTAATACAGTATCTGATTTTTTCCATCACTTTCAAGTGGTTGTTTTTTGAGCAGGTTTTTGGGTCAGTAAGCATATGCTCTGAGTAGCAATTACAGTATCCAGAGAGAAGTTTGCATTGTATCCCTTTAAATGGATTCTCAGACTTAAGCTGGGATCATTTATCTTTAGCATAACAGCTGAAGACTTGCACACCTAAACATTAGTTCACATTCCAAATGAAGAAAATGCATTTTGGCTAACAGCAGTGTGTTCTGTAACTAGACACTGACCATATTAATGATATTGTGTAACTGAGTGTTCCTGTGCTAAATATTATGACTCCAATTCTGTTAGTGCTTTGATAATGAGATTCTCTTTTTCATTTGAAACACTAGCAAGTTGTGTTTATGTGTTTCACTGTTAATCAATAGTGAGTGAGCCTATCACTTTCTCAATAGGTCAGTATTTTCCACTACAGCTTAAAAACTTAAATGTAAATAATTTCTCACTTTATCTTTACACTTTTTTTTTTTTTTTTCCCCTGTTGTGGGATGTTATTTCAATGCTAATGAGACAGGGCTGGGTATCACCATCCTCCGGAAAATAATGCAAGTGGGAAAAATGATACTGAAGAAATTTTGCAAATAAATTTGAGTTATATCTTGCCTATATAGGAAACCTTGAAAAATCTTGAAATGAGCTCAGTCACAGTTAGGTAGTTATGTGTCCATTTTCTAGATCTATGCTTCAGTGAAAAGAGCCAAGTTCCTTTCCTTAGAGGCATGCATCAATGATATGATGAAGTCGAAGGTACATGTCCTCTTTCCTCCCAATCATTATCTTTTTTTTCAAGAAAGTAGAGGTGTTTGTATGTCTGTAGTTGTGCATGAATGTTTCACATAGTGGTGAAGAGCAGCTTAGTCCTAATGAATCAGGTAGTAATATTAAAGTGGATAATTTCTTTTCAATAATTTTTTAAAAAAACAGCTTCAGTGAGAAAAACACCAGCTTTTCTTGTTGAACTGTGGCAGTTTTTATGATACTTGTTGTGATCTAAGTTTCTGACCATAGAAATGGCATGGAGTGTAACAGAGCCCAAAACAGTAGTTAAGCTGATAACCATGTAACTCACCTCTGATGTGGAGACTCAGGTTCAAGTCTCTGGTCTGTCATTATCCCAGGAGAGTTCTCAATAACTGGTTTATCCAGCATGTACTTTTCCTCAAACCAAAGATTATACAGAGTTACATTAAAATATTGAAATAGATTAAAGATACTAAATCCAAAACATACAAGCAGTATTGGTCACGGCACTTGCTTGGGAAACAGAACTGTGGTACAGGGTTACTTTAAGTTTAATCTTCCCATCATAATCCAGCAGCCTTGAGTTTCACATTCTGTTCTTTTCTGTTTAAGGAACTTAAAAGAGTCAACACAAAAAAGCCCCACTTCAGAATGATTCTTGAGTTTAAGCCTCACATAGGAAAGTGGAATTACCAGTGACTCAAAATTTGGAAGTCAAATACTTTAGTGAATTCTAAAGGCAATTTGTTGCAAAGTAAGGGAGTGTTCTGTTTGTACTGTATTGAAACCTTTCTAAACCACACCTTTCAATTCCATTGTTTTTGTGTGACAACATTTTGAATGACTAAGAAATGTGTTAGAGTGCTGATGGTAGGTTCAGAAGTGTTAGCACTGTTTGAAGTGGACCTGCAGTTTTCTCTGTGGCATGGACTTCGAAGTACAGGGCTTTGGGCTTCTCAGACTATTATGACCATAGTTTTATAGACTTAACAGAACTGTGCAGTTATGCATGTATTGGTCATAGGTTTGATTTGTTTAGGCACTGAACAAGATTTCAAACCAATCCTTTTTCAGATGAGTATCATCAATCCATTCTCGTCTGTGGTGAAATTTTATATTTGTGCAATAATTTTCGTCTGCTGAAGTAATTACTACTCATGTGTGACTTCTAGATAAACTGTTTGGAGAAAAATACATTCATTAAAATATCACATTACTGAAATATATCAATTTGGAGCATAGAGGTTTTTCTTTAATATCTCCATTTCTTTCTTCCCCCTTCCTCTGATCCCTCTCTCTTAGTTTCTCTGCCCACCTGTCCCCCCCTCCCTGTGCTCCCCTTCTCTGCCTCTCTCTCCCCCATCACTCTATCTCCATTATTCTGCCTTTCCATTCATCCCTTTCTCACCACATCTCTGCACCCACTTCTGCCCCACCACCATCTCTCTCTTCTCTCTTTCCAGCAGTTTAAGCCATAAAGAGAATCACCTGAGACAAAATAATACAAGAACACAGATCAGGAAGCATTGCCTATTGAGCTGAAAATAGTTAGATGGAAGGATAGAGTGACAAAGTAGTCTGAAAAGAGAGAAACTCATGTCTTTGTTTAGGAAAAGTGTTGGTGTTCCTGAGGATGAGTGAATGGCAAGTATGATTAGACTAAAACAGGACAAGTCACTCATAGTCCCATCAACATTAAAAAGGAAAAGTGTGAAATAGAGGAGACATGTTTTATTTAGAATATGGAAATCTGCTTGGGTTGTATACTCTTTTCTATGAGCTGAGACTTAACATAATAATAAGGATAGCAAGTATCCTAAAGAATTGTTGGACTATTTGACTAATTATACGTAAGTTCATGAAGAAATAAAATTCTATGCAGAAATACCTGATAAGAAAATAAACTACTTCAGAAAATAGAGCTGAAGATGAGGATGTCTGATATGTTTTCAGAGATAATTTAGATGATAGTGAAAAGAGAAAAAGGTGTGACTAGGGATTCCTGGCAGTAAAGAGAGAAGTTTTAGATCACGCACATTTAATTGACTTCCATGGCATTACTAGATTGTGCTGGATGGCCCTTTTTTTATAACATATTGTAAACAAAAGAACTTCACACTCAAATGCTTCAGATTTACAATGAGGCTGCTTTGGAATAAGATAATTAAAATAATGAAAAAGCAGAAAGAGTGAGGAGAAGTACAGTGACTGGCTGGTTTACTGGTTTATAAAAAACCTGGATACATGATTTTGTTAGTTAAGCATGAATAAACATATTCTATTTAAAAGAGATATAAAGAGAAGGTACAGAAGGGATGTCCTTTACAGTCGCCATGCAATTGTCTTGAGAAATAGATCAGCTAATGTGTAAAAAAGCTGTCTTGCAGAGATCAAGGTCATATACTGCACTCCACTTCAAAATCCTCTTTCTTTCTTAAAGATCTTATGTCTAGGCAAAGAGTTATAGAAAGTGGGGAGAGCAAATTTAGGATCTCTTAGATCCTGAAGCACTGGAAAGCATGGTGAGGTAACAAGCACCGATGTTACCTGTGATGACATTATCTGTGTCAGGATCAAAGAGCCTGTTGATATATAGATCTAATAATCTATATATGGTTCTCTTTAGATTTACATGCATGGAGTAATGATACCCAGCCTAGATCTACACAGAGCGAGCTTGGGTTTAGCAGGACCTCTTAGCTCAGATTCAGTGTCATGCAAGTGTGGCTACAATTCTTCCAGACTTTAGCTAGTTTTGGGAACATTATAAATGCATGCAGTTGGCTAAGAAGTGCTGTTAGATCCACCCTGGCTTTTGCAGACAGTCCTGTGTCTGTGTACCCACATTGGTCTGCAGATGGTCTGCCCGTGAACTGTGGCGTGTCGGTGGCATATTGTGTGTATCACTGAATGTTGTACATTACCACGTGGTGTTCTTCAGATAAAATTCACTCCACTTAGTTCATACAAGAGGGATGGTGCTCTCTTAGTTGTTACTTAGTATTTTATTTTCTCATTGTGACTGTTAGCTTATGCCTTTAGCACACAGTTTGCAGGTGCCTCTGTAAAGAGAATTCTTTTCCTCACTTATTTCACAGCAGAGTTTTGCAAGTATAATGCATTTATTTTCAGAAACAACCTTGTTTGATGACAGGGTATAATTACTCCACTTTACAAATGGGTATGTGAAGCCCTGAGACACGAGGGTCAACATCATTGAGTAATTTTAGATGCCTGGTTCAAAACACCTAAAACCTGCTTTATGATTTTGCAGAATATTTGTCATCACAAACTATTTAAAAGTGCAAAGCGCAATTTCCTCTGACTAGCAGGGCAACTTCGAATAGTGCTTTTGCTGTTAAAATTCAGAATATGAAGTGGCTACTCTGAAAGTTACATGCTTGACGATCATTCTTGCAAAGTTAGATTTAAGAGACTTTCTTACTGTTGGAAAACCTCTGTAGTACAGAAGGTCTACATCTCTAGGGCAATATTGCACTACCTTGCAATACGACTTTCCTCTTTTTTCCCATGCAGTCGTCTAGTTCATTCAGAATGTATTTCCCTTTCTGTTTAACATCACATTTAGCAGGCTCTGTTGGTACATGACCTACCTTTAGAGTAGGTTACATAGAGAGGCTGAGGCAGGTTTAATGAGGAAAGAAATGCATGCATAACTTATCTGTGCTATTTCTTGACATTTCAGTGTGATTTCTTGTAATATTTTTACATGATTATATATATGTGTAATTTCCTTTTTTCTTTTTTTTTGTAAAAAAACCGTGATAAAGTAGCAATTCCATCATGTTTGTGGTACCAACACTCAGATACCTTAGGCCTATTCAATTTTTGCATCGCAGCTGACCAGCTGTGTGATAGCAACTCATGGGGCTAAGACCCTGAGTATTCATGGCCAAAGAAGTCATCTTTTGGCCTTATCAAGCTTGTAAGCCACTAACTAGATGAACCTGATGTAAATCAGTGAGAAATGGCACATCAGGATGTGCTGCACAGAACTCCGTGTGTGCTTTACTAGAATGCTTGGTACAGGTAGCCAGTGGTCGTGTGCATTATTATTTTTTTGAAAGTGTTGCTGATATTCGCCCAGTTATCAAGAGATTCACATTTGGAAAATGTGTCTGGCAGGGTCTAACAAGTGTTTCTGGTCACTTGATGAAAGTTCAACTCTTCTAGTCTGTCCAACTGTCTTCTTAGCTTTAGCCTTTATTCCAAATATCCTGTGTTTCTTCGTGTCCTTTCACAGCTCTTCATTTTACCCTTGGAAGGCTAATGCTGCCAGTCTTTTCCTCAGTTATTTTAATTATTTCAACACCTTCTCTCCAAATTTCACATCTTGCCTGTATGACTTGGGTTCTCTTTTCTGTCTTCTCATTTAATTTTATTTTAATTTCCTGTAAATTTCCCTTCATATGCTAATTCAGATTTCCTGCCCTCATCCCCTATTTTCTTCTTCTACTCTAGAGCTCCTTTCTTAGAACTCCGACTTGTGAAATTTCACCTTAAACAAAGCAGTTTTAGTCATAAGCAAAGTAAAATGTGATTTTACACTGGGGATAGGAGGTAATGCATAAGAATAGGCAGTGTTGCTAGAACACTTGCTAAATTCACCATCCATAAAGAAGAAAAGTTAGCCAGAGAAAGAACATATCTGAATCTGCTTTTTACTGATGGGCAGTAGCTTTTTAGCATGGTTTGTACAGAAGACAGTGATTTATTTAATTCTGCGTGGTAGGATGAACAGAGTCATAGAGTGCACTAGTGTGTAAATAGTACACTCGAGGAACTTCTTGTTTATAAAAGAAAATCTGATTATTATAGTAGAATGATGGGAATGCTGCAATCAAGTAGTATGGAAGTAATTTTAGAAATCTTAAGATTTAAGTGACTTTTCAAAAAAATAATGAAAATGCTTGAAAAGTTGGAATCAACAAGTTTTTGATTGAAAAGGGGAGAAAGGTCGTTTATTTGTATGTGTGTATATATACATATATCTAAAAGGAAAAACAATCCTTCAGTAAATGAAGTTAATTTTATTGGTTTGATTAGTTACTCTGGAGAGTGAATGGAAGAACTCCTCTGTGCCATTAAAAGCCCTGTTTTGCTCACATCCAGCCTGATGCAGGTACTTTGTGTTGCACTAGAACTGCTGCACTGGTAGCATGTTCCAAGTAGAGAAATAGTTTCAGAATGTCAGTACATTCAACATTTTTATAAATCCATCTTGACT
The DNA here is from genome assembly GCF_000691975.1 of Corvus brachyrhynchos. Taxonomy (NCBI): domain Eukaryota; kingdom Metazoa; phylum Chordata; class Aves; order Passeriformes; family Corvidae; genus Corvus; species Corvus brachyrhynchos. The sequence goes on from NW_008238664.1 coordinate 8,642,836, forward strand.
ATGAAAGATACATTCTCAAAGTATTTGACTGATGAACAGTGGGAGAAGACCTTGTAAAATTTCTCCACCCAAAAAATGCAAATTTCAGAATACATGCTACATAAGTAATTTTTTTTTTTTTTTGTATGTGCTGGATGTTTTATTTTATTAAGGGTATTAGCTTGAAAATGTTTGCCATATCTGAGAATTCTTTAAAGAAAATGGTGAAGAACTGAACTCATCCATTGGTATGGTGTATAGTTTTCAGAAAGGAAAAATATGACAATAAATATTACTTTCTCTAAGTCTAGTATAATATTTTACTATCATTTAACTTGTAATATGAAGGAAAAAAATCATTAATTATCTAGAACCTGAGCAGAAAGCGCTAGTAATTAATGAATGATAATTTATGAAAAACTAAGTTCCATCTTAAAAGAGAATTATAAAATTGGATAATAAAAGGAATACAGAATATGCAACATTTTTATTTTAAATATATAATCATATTTAAGTAAATCAAACATACTGTGATTCTTAAAACCTTAAAGTTGAAAAAACCAAACAGTGAATTAGCTTGAATATGAATGTTGTCATGGATTAAAGTGCTACTAGATAAGCGACTTTAAACATAGAGACTATAAATGACAGCTTATTCTACCAAATTTTAATGTTAGTAGCCAGAGGGTTACTCTAACAGTAAAACAAAGAGGAAGATGCTTTTAAATGTGGCTGACTCCCAAGATAATCTCAACAAAATCTGGTCTGAAAGCTCCCATATTTCTCCAACCTGTTTGTTTCCTTTGTTCAGTGTCTTGAAATAAATTGTCACTTAGAGACATGCCAAAGTTTGATTCTGCTGAGTATTTTCATTTTGGAGGAAGACACTAAAATTGCATTAGTCAAATTGACAGGTACTGAAAAACTGGAAACTATTGCAAAATACTTTATAGAACAGGATTAGACTGTAGTAAAACCTTGATAATCTTCAGGCATGGGTTAAATACAATTAAACATTTTGATGAGTAAAGAATATTTTTAAGAACAAAAATATATTTTTAAAGACAAAATATATAAAGAATACTGAATATGAAGAATTTGGTATCAGATTCTTTAGATAACCACTCTATACATATACTTCTGTTTATACTATCAAAAGAATGGAGAGATCTCAAGAAAGCTCAGGGAACCTAAATTCTCTAGCATGATACAGTAAGAATACTCCTAATCGCAGTTTACAATACAAAACCACAGTATTGGCAAGCAACACTAATAGAAATGTTCCCAACAGTTTTTCTCAAATTTTCTCAAGATGACAAAAGAAGTGTGTGACAAAATTGTAATTTCTTCTCACATCTCTTCGTACAGGCAAGCGGTTCTTATTTATTTTGAGTCTGTCTAGAGTTCCTCAGATGTCTGCATTTTGGTATTCAGTTCCATTCAACTTCCAGTAGGTGCATCTTGGTATTTGTGTTCCTCTTCTCTGGTATCTGTAATAAAAATAGTGTCTTTTATACAGTTGGAATCCGGGACACATCCTGGTGCCTGGTTCATTTTGTTTTGAAACATCCGGGGGAATTCTAATCTGTCAGTACCTGAAGGTATTTGGGGCAAAATCTGTTACTTAACCCTGTTGCTGATCTGGCACTATACACTGGGATCTATTCTTGATATCACAAATAGGGTTTGTTTTTTTTTTTTTTACTTAAATGATGTATCGAGGCAGTAAGTTGTGACATATTTTCCATAATTTTAAAAATAATTTGATATTAAATGAGTTCCTCAGATTAGTGAAAATTTTCTCATCATAGAAGATTGCTGGTCTAGTGTGTACTGCTTTCTCTTGATAAAATTATGCCTTGTGTACAGGTTTGCCATTTCATTTTCAGAAGTTTTATCAAACCTAGTGATAATCTGACTTTCACTGTAGTGAAAATTAGTGACTATTGGCAGCACCCAACATGTTTATATATAACTTACACTTGATATCTAGGTGCCCATGTTTTGAAATAGATCTTTATGTTTTATACTGGATCTGTGAGAACCATCCTATTTGTCCTTCCATACTGAAGATGCAATTTGCAGTGAATCTAAAAAACTCCTTTAGATGGTGATCCTTGAAGCTGTACCTGAGAAGTAAATTCTTCTACAGTCTTCAAGAGATGTTTCCCTTTCTGTACATTACCAAGGATATTGGAGTCAAGAGGAACTTAAGCACATGTTCAGAGTATTGCATTGCTATTCTGAGAAGAGTATGATATTTAAACAGTTGGAATGAGCACATCATGCATTAGTTTTGTGTTACATTATCCCATGGCAGGTGTATTAAATTATTTCCTATTCAGGTATTTATGAATACGTTTAGTGAAGCTCATGATTGAAAATTCCCGGAAAGCATAATAGACAGTGTATTAGAAATGACAAGAAGCAATGTCAGTGAAACATCATACAGTTGACTGATAACAGATTAATCAAATACATTAAGGCTTAATTTAAATGGATCTAGCATTACCCATCACCCAAAAATATTTTATATGTGGGGTTTGCCTTCTAAAGTGTGGCAGTTGTGGTCAAAGTAAATCCAAGCTGTCATTCTTTTTTAGATGTAAAACTGAACAAAATTCAGAAGATGGTTTGAAATTACAATTTTTTTTTTTAATGAATAGATCAAGTATTCAGGCATTTTTGTTTAGATTTGAGGAGGTCCTACATGGATAATTATAATTAATGTATGTCGCTCATTCATATTATTAACATAATAACAGATCAAGTTTTTAGTGTGAAATTATTCTCTATTTATCTTGAGCTTTTGCCTTAAAATCAAATTTTTAATGGTGATGCTTTCAACTGAACTTCAATTTTAGTCTGTTTTAAAGTTGATGGTGTAAGACTATCCATTAAGTTATGAGCAAAGACTTTAAAATTAGTTGATTGGAAATTGCAGAATTCAAGATAAAGCAAGAGTTTAATAAATCTGACAAATTTCATATTTCTGTAGGCATCCAAAGTAATATGCATCTGCATAATGGGAGCTTCTACCAGAAGCTTCTTACTTGTCATGGGGAGAAATAAAGTAGGAGAAAGGGATTAAAGTTGGAATGGATAAAAGTACTGAAATGCCTTCTTTAAAGCTGTAAATGCTCTTCAGGAACAAGTGTATAGTGCGAAATAGTAAAAGCAGGGAGACTGTCTTCAGTGAGAGTGAAAGATGTATGTGTGTGCCTAAGTTACTTGATAGTGGTTTACTCTGTCTTTTGCAAATCATTTTAATTTAGAAAGATAGCATTTTCTCAAGACTATTAAATTTAGAACAGAATGGTATGGACAGCTGGCTTCAGGATGATTGGTAAATTTGAACTCTGACAGACCAGGCTATTAGCAATGAGAATATCTGTTGTTTTAACCCTTTAATCACATAAGGCAAATGTCACAGTCCTTAGAATTCTAAGTTAACAAAGCTCCCATACCTTTTCCCAGCTTTGTCTCATATGCTCTCACAGAATGATAGTACTCTTTTGTGAATATGCCTACTGCTCTTTTCACAGCTAAAATCTAGACAACTAAATGAAGTTCACTTCCATTCACTTTTTCTGCTCATTTAGTAACAACCAATCTAATGCTAAAGTATTCTAGATCCTTTGATGTTCTCTTTTCTCTTCTGAGGAGGCTGTGAAAGATTCCATTCCTGCTTTGTGCAAGGAAGACCAGGAGTAGTAGAGCCTGGAATTAGTTGTTACTTGGGTCTGTAAGGATTTCAGTTCATATGGAGTGTAAGATAATATTTACTTTATCCTTTTTGATATGTAGTAATCTCTCAGTCTTAAATTCAAGAAAGAATCCAATCATGAAAATATGGCACATTTCTGGGATAACTTCTGAAAGCTACTGCCAGCAAAAATTAGATGTCCTAATTTTCCTTTGATGTGACTCCATAGATTTTTTTTTTTTTTTTTTTTTTTTTTTTGCTGGGTATCTTGCCACAAACTCCATATTTCTTACTTTTGTTTGACAGATTTTAATAAAACTACTAGTCATTAGAAACACAAGCCATTTGCAGAATCTCCTGCATAATTCAGTGTAGGCTTTATCATAGAGACTCGTTATAGGTTACTGAGAGAAAATCCTTGCTCTTCTTCATGCTTGAAATGTTCTGTTGCAAAGCCTGTGTGAGGATTTACTATCCTTATGATTGTTTCTGTATTTTATCGAGAATGACCCAAATATAAAATATACAGTCATTCACTAGTTAAGGGACTGGAGTCAGGGTATTCCCCAGGTGAAAGCTCTCATTTCCCTTTTTAAGGATTTACCACTACCACTGAGCACCTTGAAAAGAAAAAAGTCTTTTCTGTGTTCTTTGGGAAGAGAAGATGGCTGCTTATATTTCTGAAAGGCCCTCCAATCTATGGGTTGTAAATGGAGGACATTTTTCTTTAGTCTTGAGATACCTTATCCTTGAAATGAAGGGTGTTTTCAGAAACGTGTGTCTAAGAATTTCTTCTTGACTAAATTTAAGGAACTGCATAGTGTTCTTCTTTCAAATTACTCTGCTGAGTGTTAGCTGAGGTGCCTAATTCTGGCAACTCAATGTATGTGTATTTGTTCTTAGGTATTTAACTTACTTAACTGGAGGAGAAAGATCTATATTACCTATCCTGTATGCACTGTCCTTATCATAATTCTAGGCCTTAGAAAAAAGCAACACTGCACTTTAAACTGAATGAAAAAAAGGAAATACAGGTCATAGGAACCTGAAGAGAGAGCACAGAACGTGGTAGCCTTTCAGCTTTATCCAGGTAGTATTTGTTTACAATTTGGTATCCTCTTCTTTTTAAAAGAGAACTTGGAAATTCAAAGGGCTTCACAGTAGTGAATTGATGGACAATATCTAGGCTTCAGCCTATGAATAAGGAAGTAAGTTCAAGATTTGAAAGACAGCCATTATAATAATGGGCTTCTGTTAAACCATGTATAGAATAAAGAATGTAAAACGATTATTCCTTTCTTGAATCATCTTCAGTTTTTTTAATATCTTCAGCCCCATCAGGGCATCTGTATTTTCTTCATGACAGCGTGTCCAAGTACATAAAGGACTAGAGGGTGAATGAAGGAATCAACATGGATTTACCAAGGTTAATTTGTAGTTGGCTACCCTGTCTGCCATCTCTGATGAAAACACAGGTCAACAGTGTGCCCTCGCAGCAGAGAAGGCCAACAGAATACACGGCCAGCACATTGAGGGAAGTACCTATTCACCTCTCTTCAAAGATTTTTACAGTTTTGGACTTAATTATAGGAGATACAAAAAAACTGGGGAAAATCCAGAAGTGAGAAACTCACCAAGATCATTAAGAAGCCGGAGCACTGACATACAAGAGTTTGAAAGATCTGTTTGTTCAGACTCAAGAAAAGAACACTGAACAGGATCTCATTAAGATGTCCTCAACTAAAGTACTTCTTCTGGTGTTAAAAAGGGCCCCACTCTTGTCAGGTGTGCACAGCAAGGGGAAAATGGGGACAGATACAAAATGCAACAAGGAAAATTATGATTGGGTATTATAGATAAAAATCACAGTGAGGGTAATCAAGCTCTGCAAAAGATTGGCAAGCGAGATGGTGAAATATCCATAACTGAAGATACTTAAAACTTGACTGCACAATTTCCCGAGCAAACTGAACTGACCTCAGAATTAGCTCCAGCTTTGAAATTTTCCCATCTCAGAGAAAGTGGTTGAATGAAATTATTCCAAAGGTCCATTTCGTATATTCTGTAAATCTTCACAGGTACATTCTCACCATAAGCATTCTGTCTTTTCTGGCAACAATATCCACAGCTGCAAGTTCTTTTGGTGCTGAAGCTTGGCCAAAGAATTGATCATGATCTGTCATGTTCAGTACTTGCTACTGTTACTCAGATTCTTAAGCCGTGAGACTGTCGGACAAGTGTGATTTTCTCCTCCCTTCCTCTTTGATAGTATTATTTCCTCATTGACTAATTTAAGGTGTACTAATTTAGTAACTTTCCTTATCTGTTACTTTCTTCATTAGGAGTTGATAGAGATGATTGCGTGTTCCCTTTGTTTTCCACTGCAGTCTGTCTTTGTTAAAGGTGGCATTCTTCACAAGTAATTTCACAGTAAAGTAGTTCTGGTACCTAGAAGTTCCTTCATCCTCTGAAAATTAGAGGGTTACCTTTAAGTGGGATAGAACTTCTGTAATCCCAGTCAGTCCATTACCTACATTGTCACAAACACTCTGAAAAGATGAAATTGTTCAAATTGTCCAAATTGGACCACAAACATTTAGATTTTCAGGAGAAAAGAAATAATTATGTTGCAAGTTTATTTGGATTGTTACGTATTGCGGTCTTGGTTTTGGTACAAGTCACTTGATCAACTTTTGACCAGTCTCATTATTCTTATCCCAGTGATTAATGGGAGAACGTCATGGCAGTAATGAATGTAGTTCCTACATGCCTCTCTAGGACTGCCAAAAGCAGCTGAGATGTCATGAATGCATCCTAACTCCAAGTTTCTTAGGAAGTGTATGTAGGACGGAATGAGAGGTGCACCTGCCTTACGTGTGTTAGAAAGGAAAAAAACCTGGCTGGTTTGGATTGACTGGGTATACTTACTCCATCACTATAATATCTGAGTTACTCTTGATGCAGTCCACTTACTGGTGTCCAGATTTATTTTTTAGATGAAACTCTGTATAGTTGAAGATGAGAATTTGAATTCTCTGGATTGGAAGAAAAAAATTACTACAGAGGCATTTTCTGTTATATATTCTTTCATGCATGACATCAAGAGGTGGACCTCTTAGTAAAAAAAATTAATACATCTTCATGTAAAATTAATGTAGGTCACAAAAGAGTTGATGTTGGAAGGGCCCTCAGGAGATCATCTGCAGAGGTCAGATAGAAGAGGTTGTCCAGGAAGATTTTGAGTACCTCCAGGAATGGACACTCTGCCTCTTGGGGCATCCCATTCAAGTGTTCCATAACCTTTACAGTAAAAAAATGTTTTCTTATTTCCAGATGGAATTGTGTTGAACTTCATGTCTGTTGCCTCTTGTCCTGCCACAGGGCACCGCTGAGAAGAGTTTGGCTTTGCCGTGTCCATACCCTCCCATTGTATACTTACTGTGAGATCCTCCCCAAGCCTTCTCTAGCCTAAACAGTGCTGTAAGACAACTTCTACTCTTCAAAGATACTCCAGTCCCTTAGGTTTGGAAGTTCAATTATTTTTTTCTTTCAGTAACAATAGTGAAGTAATTATGCTGATGGTTTGGACTTAAATTTGTCAAATGTTTTTATTTTGATTTATTTTATCCTGAAAAGATAGCTTTATTTAAAAAAAACTTTATCCCTTTACATAAAAAGAATTCAGGAAAATACCAGGAAAAAAAATGTCACTGTTTTATTAATGTATTATACAGCTATAACTTCCCCTCATTTTATGTTTTCATCTTAACTACAAGAATAAAGAAATAGCAATAGAACCAATAAAAATAGACTCAAATGCTGTTGGAAAAACTTAAAACATGGGAAATTGCTGTTCTTTTATTGCCTGCATTATTGACAAAGTAACTTCTCTCATTTAACTTCAAAATATTTTATGCATAATATATGTTTTATAGTATAGACCGAATGTTGTAGTAAAACCTAATTTTATGTTGCTGTCTTTGCAATGCTGAAATATTGATGACGATTTGATAGTAACTATGTTGACTTTGGTATATTTCATTTGAGATCGATGGGTTGGGGTGTAAGTTTAGAACTATATGCTTTTATTTCTCAGCGAACCACACCTCTAGGAATAGTAAATGATGAATAATAATAAAAACCCAAACCTACTTTTGTAGTATAACTAACTTGAATTCTTCTTCTTATTTTTAATCTTGTGGTTGACCACAAGTTTGTGGTTGATTGATTTCTGCACACATAAGACCATGCAGCTGAAATTAGAACTGCTTGACCTGCAGTGCTTGTAATTCACTTCATCCACCGTGTACAAGTGAAAACAAGATGGTACAGTCTGCTAGCAAATCTTTGTGATCTTTTAATGCTTATAATTGCAGGATTGAACGAGTAGGAGCTCAGTTCAGATAAACTGTATTTTGATTTCTTTCTTCCTTTTTCTTGTGATGTATTTAGTTTATTTCTCACCTGTGTGCAAAAAAGTAAGTATGAATGCTTCCAGTTTCTAGTTATTGACACCAGAAATGTTATCACTGGAGTTTTTCAGGCAATTAAAATTATAAATGGATGATCCCCTAGATTAGATGAATGATAACTTATTAATTACAGAGCTCAAAATCTTACAGCATGTTGGCACAAGGAAAATACCATATCCAGGAGAGCTCATATGTCTCTAATGTTGCTTTTAATGCATGGGGTCAGGAAAACACACATCTGCTACAACCATTGCTGGCAGTTTGGCTGTATGAGGAACGACACTGAAGAGTACGATTCCCTTGTGATTCTGTGCACAGCCAAACTGCCAACAATGTTTGAAGCATAAAATGCTTCTATGTGGCCAATAGAATAAGAGACTGGCATAAACTTTTTTTTTTTCCCCAGAAATAGAGAGAAATAATAATAGAAATCCCTTTGAATTTATCAAAGTTGTGTTTAAAATAGGAGGACTCTACTTTTGTGGCTTATCTTTGTACAGGCATTGGTTAAAAAATCTGCTAAAGTCTCTCCTCCCCGCCCCGTTGTTGTACAGAACCATTCCCATTTTCCTTCAACTTTGTGTGACAGTGCCCAAGAAATTAGTTCAATTTTTAATGCGTAAGAAACCAGTGGTAAACCAGCTACTTTCAAGTTTGAAAGAAAATGGAGTCCATCTTGAACTTGAAGAATAGTTCAAATTATAAAATTCAATGCTGTTTTATGTTTAAATCAACAGAGGTCATTTGTATCTCTTGGTTTGTAAGACAGATTTTTTTCCATAATGTGATTTATCTGTGGGAAGTGTAATTTAAAATTTGTTATGAATAATTCCAGTATATAATCCTGTAGTTTGGGCTCTGTGACTCCAAGTATCTTCAGTGACAGTTTCCCATGCTCAGGTGGACTGGAGCACCTTTTTAACCTCACTGTGATGATTAGGTGTGCAAGTGTAGCTCTGCCACCATGTGATCCATAAAAAAAGTGATATGAAATTCTATCTGCCATATTGGAAGCTGGCTAATCTTTCAGATTAGTATATCGAGTTTAACACTCGAATTCCTAGAAGCTCTGAATACACTATCAGACCTACTGTAAACTGTGAGTAGGAGATTTAGGACAACATTCTGTAATTTCATTTTATGGCCTCAGCCTTCCAGTAGCTGAAACTTTGTCTCAGAGATCAATAGAATATGTCTCCTGCCCTGCCTCAACTGCGATGAGGCATTGGAATTCCGTTCTTTTTTTAAATTTCCTGATTTACATCTTCCTTTCTTTTCCGTTTTTTAAGGGATTTTCAGAAACAATATGACAGGCTGGCATCTCCTGCCTAGTTCCAGGATATCCTTTATCGTGGGTATGGATATCCAAGTCTCACTTTCATCCTTGACCTGTTCTCACAAGGCAGAAACTTATTCTTCCTTCTGGAGAGACCATCTAATTAATTATGGAAAATAATATCTCTGATAAGTGGGACAAATTTCTGATGTTTAACTAGGTCCCTCTCACCTAAGAAAGCTTCTTTCTCCTTGATTTGTGATGACTGGGAAATCAGAAGTGAGAAATCTGTCAGTTTAGTAAGCTTTGGCTGTCTTTAATTTCAGCTCGTTTTGTATTGGTGGGATTAATTCTTTTTTCCCACCCAGTCACTTCTGGCTTCCTTCTACACAACGAGTTTTTTCCAGGAGTGCCTGTTTATAGAACTTAAATGTAGGTATTTTCAATATGAAAGTTTTTCAGATCTATGCCTACCTTTGCTTTTTTGACAAAAAAACCTGCTTTTTTTGGTAAGTGTTCTTTCTGCTAAAAAGTTGAAGAGATTCATGCTGCCGTAACCATTAGCAGTATTTTCCTGCAATAAGGTCATTCTGAGTCCATTGTGGATTCCTTTCTTAAGTTTTTACCAGAATGAGACTCCTAGACTGCCTTGCAGATATACTATGCCATTATGGGTGCACTGCTAGGAATTTCCATCAGTATGAGCGTGCATGTGAAGAAGGAGAATAGAAGAAAAGAAATTAACTACAGCAGTGTATTGTTTGGGGTAGTCACATCTACAACTTTCCTTCCCCTTACCCACTATCATGGAGTCAAGCACTCGAGCAAGGAGCTAAAAAAGGAATTGGGGTCAGTGTGCCACCACTTCTCCCTTCTATGCCCTTTGCTGGGAGAATCAAAGGCATAAAGCAGAAACATGAACCACGGGACAGAGGCTCATCATGATCTGTCTGGACCCAAACTCAAGCAGTGGTGCTCTTGCAAGCTGATAAATGCTGCTGGTGAGAGACAGGCTTCTGCCAAATTTATGACAGGAATGTGAGGCTGCATCTAACTTTAACGTGCCAGGGAACATTTCTGGCTACTGGAAGGTGCCATGTGGCATTCTCCCAAGGAAAGAGCTACCAGGCACAGCTGAAGAATTAGTATGTGCCTAGGGCCTGATAGACAATCTGGATGCAGCTATCCTGTTTAGAAAGTTTGATTAGTGTATGTGTGGAGCATTCTATGCCAGTATGACCTCAGTGCCAGAAAATAGTTCCAAACATGTTTAGTTTACTATTGCTGGTGCAGCCTGAGTTCCTAGATGGTTCAGAGTTGAAGTGACAAGAGAACTGACATGGCATTCAGAGTCTGGCAGAATGGAAAGTCCTAACCTGCATACAACCCATGACATATTTTCTGGGAGCTAAGCAGAGCCGGATAGTTTTAATGATCTCGATTGTACTGTGATCTCAACAGTACATAAATATTCTAGATCCCACAATATCCACTGCCATTTTGTAAATGACTGAAACAATTGTGCCTCTGTTACATGGAAGACAAGTACATAAAACTCTACTGTCTAAACAGTAGATGAAACTAAAATCTGTTAGGGATTTTAGGTTGTTCAGAGGAACTAGTTGATATAGGAAAGCCAAAACCCAGTTTCTGTTTGCAAACTTAAAAAGACAATCCTGTACCAATTTACCTTTATGTGAAGATTTTTGTAACTGTAATGGCTACAAAACTGAAACTATAAAATTCATCTTGCCATTTAAAAAAGCCTCCAAGCTGTTCTGAAATTATTTCATGCTCTGGACTGCTCCTAAAGTTTTGTCTTCTATCTGGCAGAACTATATGATTAACTATGTTAAAATTTGTGCTTCACTGTAATAAGAATCTATTCCTTCATTGGCCAAACTGTTAATGTTTTACTAAAAAAGGTCAGAAGTTTTGTTTCTGTTTTGTTTGCTGTAGATTTGGTATAGATTTAGAATTTCTACAACCGTAAACTGCATCCTGGTATTCTGTTTCCGTGCCCAAGGAGAAATTAACCTTCCAGCTTTGTTTGATTATGCTTTTATTGAAAATATTTACAGATTCTCTGTGTATTCAGTCTACTCTGGACTGGCATGATCAAAGTTTGTATGGAGTCACGGTGGTAGGGAGTCTTTATGGTAATAATGTACCCCCAATTAATCAGTGTCTCAGTTATCAATGTTACAGGAGTAATGCTGTGGTGCAGTATTATTTTTTTTCAAATATGTTATCAATGCAGGTCTTTCATGTAAATTTGGGGTGAGCTCTCGTGTCTTTTAAGATGCCAAGTTCCTTCAGATCAGTTTGCGCTCTTTTCAGGTGGTTGCTTGAAAGTCCAGAAGAGATGGATATGCTAGTAACTAGATGGTTTTTAAACATTTACCTTCTACTATAACCCCCTTGCCCTAGGAAAGGAATGTTCCTCGAATTTTACTAACTTAAGCTGTGTCAGAAACATCTGTATGAGCTTCTTTGCCTGGGTAGTGGGGCCATGGGGGACCAGCCATGAACTACCAATTAGATTGGCCTTGGCCACTTTTAAAATTTAATTCCACTAGAAGGATATATGTGGATTTTCTAGTGTGATTCCAAATATGACAAGTGTAGTTTTGGACAGGCTTCAGCCCTTGGGTGAAAGTGTCTCTCTTCTAAGTACTTGAAATCTGATTGTGCCCCCTTTGGTGAAATGATGGCTTCATCTGAATAATTTTACTGCCAAGATTGAACCAACAGTCAAATCTAATTGTTAAAAGTGACCTTAGAATGAGATGTAGTAAAAGATCTTTCTTTCCAAGATTAAAGATAATTGAAATTTAAAGTGAATTCACAATAAGGTAAATTCAGGTGGGGTCTGTTTTTCAGGGGGTTTTGGGTCTGGATTCTTTTAACAGTTAATACTAAATAGCTTCTAGAGAACCTAGCCCATGTGTATGTTAGAGGCCTTCCCATCTCCACCATTTTCTAAAAACCTACAGCTTTCTGGAGATTTCACAAACAAGGATCCCTTCCTCTCTGTAAATGTATGATCTTTAATGGAAAAAAAAAATTTACATATATATAATAAAGGAAAGCAAGATGGAATCTGCCATCCACACATGCATTTCATGACCTTTTTTGGTGTATCATTTCCCTTCTTTTTATTGTAGGCCAGTCTAGCCTTGCATGATACATTTAGTTTAGTACCTAAGGTATTTAGAAAAAAGCAGAAAAAATCACAGTAATTATTCCATGAGTCCTGCAGGTGCCATAGTGCTGATAGTAGGTTAGAGAGTTGCGATGAATCATTTTGCATGGTGTCTTATTGTGGAACTGGGATCTCCTTTCCAATGTTTTTTTTTAAATCTATGGTATTAGAAGGAGTATTTGCACACAAATTTGGGTTCTCTAGATATCTGTTACCAGACAGGCAGTTCAGTAAAAACATTAAATATTCCTGTTATGGCTGACTCTTGTAATATATTTTACATAAAGATATTTGCCAAAACAGGTTTTGTGGAGTATCCTATCAGTTTCAATTTAAAGAAGCAGAAAGATGCTGAAAGTTGCTGAAAGATAGTTCTTGAAATATATTCCCCCAAATTTAGCATTTTTATTTTAATATTGCTGAAAAGTTCATGATCCACAGCGCTGCAACTCTATGGAGCACTTGCAATACTTATAGAGTAGGTCTCAGGTTCATTTTCTAGAAAACATTCCACAGTAAAACTATTTGAGGTACAAAGAATATTTCTTTGTCAGTGTTTAATTGGTTTTTGGAAAATTATAAAACACAGTGTTCACTTTAGATACATCTGGAAATAAGTGATGAGTTATTGTTCTTTTTAAGCTATTTGAAACTCCACATCAGCCAATTATAATAGAAGCTTCTGTGTCATTTAAACCTCTTAGTCTTGGATTTCATTTCTACACTTGATAAGGCTTTTAAATAGAGTAGAAACAATAACTCCTAATGGATTTAAATAGGGAATTCTAACATAAATACACTGCAAACTTACTGAATATTTTTACTGTAATTACATTTTGCCTTCTAAGCTATGTGTCATAAATTATTTTGTTCAATGAAAAGCATCATGTTGGATGAATTGATTTTTTCTGAGTGATCCAAATGGTTACTAGTATATCTTAAGAAATACTTTGGTATTTGTGATGGATATGACCTTTGTAGTTATTTCAGTAACAGCGTTCAGGACATTTTAAGTGGTGATATTGTTTTACATGCCAAAAAGCTTTGGAAGACCTTTGCAGTATGTTGCTGTGAAACTTCAGCCTCTAGTTAAAGTATGTTATTTGTCTTTGTGAAAGTAATTTTGTGGTAATAAAAGTATTTCTAGTCATGATCATAGTAATGCTTTGGATGCTGCTGAGGTAATTCTGACCTCTGTTGGCAAAGCACAGCAAATGAAATGTATTGCTGAGTATCACGCTTCTGTTTTGATATTATTTATTTCAAATATGACATGTTAACTGAGAGAAGAAATTAAGGCACTAATTCTATGTTTTTATTGTTGGAAAGCTTTTTATTGTCCTACTGTTCCAATTAGCTAGAGCATAGGATAGAGGATTTCTGCTTGAAATGTCCTTAGTTAATATTACCTGATTTAGTAATTTTTGTACCACACAATAGTTTCATCCAATATTGTTCTTATTCAGATTTTCTCTTCTATGCCAAAAACATTTGAAAATGTCACATTATAATAGTTCTATGTGTTAAAGATTAGATCTTACAAAGATTCCATTTGAGCTTTGCAGTATGTCTGATAAAGACCAATTTTTAAGGCTTTGAAAAAAACTGATCAGTGGATTGGTTTTCCCCAGTTGTACTTACTGGAATAGCTAATTTCACACCAATTAACTTCTTTATTTAACTTGATAATTAAGGAGAAGAAGGAAATGTTGATGTAATCTGAACAGGTGCTATTTTTTTTTCTATGCAGTAACTATCATTTCTATCATATATTTGTCCTATCTATCTTTATATTTCATATGTCTTTCCTAAGTTGTGTTCTTGTTAATGAAGGTAATACAAAGCTGATGGAAAGAATGAGTGTTAGCACTTGCATGGAGGCAGTCAACATGTAGATACTCCATGGTAGCATTCTAGCAAATGCAGTAAGTGCTCCTCTGATTTGAAACTGTTTCTCCAAAGAACAGACTCAAATTGTTTAATATTTATGTTATGGACAGCAAAGGGTCTTAGTACTCTTTTGAATTCATTTTGATCAAGGTTGCTTTCACTTACCTTATCTCTTGCAAAAATGTACTGTTGCAGGCTTCTGATGTTCTCTGCCTCACTCATTGTTTGCTTAGGCCCGTGGAGTCTGAATGACTGAGGAAATACTCTACTGGAAAGGACAAATGTTATGTATATATTCTACATAGGTTATAGGTCATTGATAGGCTTCAAGAGCCCGAATATCTCAGGATTCATATTTTGGAACTTAGTTCCAGGAGCTTGCACTCTTTCAGTGTTCTGAGTTTAGGGTAAGGTTATGGCAGGTTGTCCAAAAGGATTGGACATTATTGCTGCTGTTATGAGATGAAGATATGGAAGCTTTGAATTGAGAATATGGGAGATCATGTAGATAGCTGATTTAGTACCATGTGGATGCAAACACACAAAGTGAGCCTCTCACATCTGTTACATTCTCATATGTCAAGATAGTGAGGGATTGATTACATTGATGCAGGGTTTAATGCTACTATAGTTGATTTCTGAATCTCATTTTCAAATCTCAGCATAAATTGAGAATGAGCTGTGAGAAGGCCTTCAAGAATCAAGAGGAAATGGAATAATGTATTTTTTCTGGTGTCTGTTTTGCTAGTGTCTGATAGAATTATCTTACTTTTGAGGAAACCCAGATGAGGAAGGACAAGGTATTAAAGCCAGCTGAATTGCAGACTCTATATATAGCAAGCTCTGTTCTGCACGTCCTAGAGCTGTAACAAAGAGTCTCATCTCAGGTTGGTTTCTAAGATGAACAATCTTTAGTACTGGAATGAGGTCATAGATCTAACAGCATCCATATTCAAAAATCTTTGATGCAAATTGCTACTCTTCCAAGTGCTGCTTCTGGTGCCAGAGCTCCAGGAATTTTTATTCCACTTAAACAAATGTCAGTAAGTGTTCCAGGATGCATAATTAATCATTTAGAGGTTTTAAAATCTCCTTTTCTAGTAAATATTGACTTTGCCTGTCTGTGATAAGAATGTATTTAAAATTGCAAACACCATGAATTTATGATGGATGGGAATACTGTGTTGGATCTCCAGAAATGTATTGTGGAAAAAACTCTCTTTTCTCACTAAAGATTCAAGGTCAGTTGAATTAGGAAAAAGAATGGTTAAGGGAATATCTCTCCTAACAAAATATGTCATCATATCTGTATTCATGAGAGAAAGAGAAATAGGACTTTGCTTCAGTTTGTTTCTGATAAAAGTAATGTTAGAGTGGCTTTTTAAAAAATTTATTTTAATGTCAGCTAATTTCTACAAAAGAAGAAGTCAGAGTGGTCTATCTGAGAATGTGCTCTGTTCTTCAAAAGAAAATATTGATGTATATACTGTACCTCAGCATTCATGGGTATATCCTTGTCAGTGTATAGAATCATAAGATCATAGAATATGCTGAGTTGGAAGGGACCCACAAGGATCATCAAGTCCAATTCCTGGGCTTGCACAGGATATTCCCAAGAATCACACCATGCGTCTGAGAGCGTTGTCCAAATGCTTTTTGAGCTCTGTCAGGCTGGCGCTGTGATCACTGCCCTGGGGAGCCTGTTCCAGTGCCCAGACACCCTCTGGGTGAAGAACCTTTTCCTAATACCTAACCTATACCTCCCTTGACACAACTTTAGGCCATTCTCTGGGATCCTCTCACTGGCCAGCACAGAGAAGAGATCAGTGTCTGCCCCTCCTCTTCCCCTCAAAAGGAAGTTGCAGACTGCATTGAGGTCTCTCCTCAGGTCTCCTCCAGGCTGAACAGACCAAGTGTCCTCAGCTGCTCCTCATAAGGCTTCCCCTCAAGGCACTTCAACATCATTGTAGCTCTCCTTTGGATGCTCTCTAATAGCTTTATATCATTCTTATATTGTGGCACCCAAACCTGCACACAGCACTCGAGGTGAGGCCGCACTGATGCGGAGTAGAATGGGACAATCCCCTGCCTCAACCAATGGGTGGGTGAGTGTTTGATGTACTTAGAATCATGAGATATGCAAGGACTTTCACAACCCCTCAGGAGATCAATTTCTGTTGTGCTTATAGAAAAATAATGATTGTTTATGTAATTTCACTAAATATTAGTTGTCTGGGAAGAGTTGAAAGAACCCAGTATTTATTTATAAAGGGAGTTTAATATATGTATGTACCCATAAGTATTGTATACACAGTGAAAAAAGATACAGTCAAGCATGTCTGCTTAATTGCCTTTCTCTATTATATGGCCTAATACTAACACAGTGAGCTGTGTTCCTGGTTAATCTTGATCAATCTATAGGTGTTGTACAAAGTGCATAGGTCTGATTCATGACAAATACGTAGAACCCATCTACCTCATATAGATTAGGGAGCCCAAGTTAATCTGATACACTGATCTTCAGCATTAGCCAGGTGGTATTCCTGCAGATTGCTCAAATCACCTAAGATCATACATGGAGATACCATTAGCAATGGTTTTAGAACATGATTCACATTGCTTAAACATGAATGATTTTACTTATTAAAGGTACTGCCTGCTGATCTGGTTTTGAACTGAGTATTTTCATAATTTAGTAGCTGTTCTTACAGCATTCTTCTGCAGGAGGATGCCAAATGAGAGGTAACATTTTTTCCTATCAGAATGACTGGATTTTCAAGGACAGAACTTTGGATTGAATCCAAAGATCTGTCTGACTCATCACTGACAAGCTGGAGTTACTGTGGTTCTCTGTGAACTAAGCAAAACCCCAGGTTGTCCCTATAGACAAGTGGAATACAGAGGAACCCTTCCATCGTAACTGATGAAGGCTTTCTCTCTTTTAACCACTCCAGGCAAATTGATCTTGACTGTAAAAGGTAACCAGTACTAGTCAGGAAAATTTTGCTTTCTGAATATAACCACAGTATTATGGAGTATACTCAGCCAGTGTACTTCCATATGAGTAGTGCATAAAGAATGATGAAGCCAAACTGGTTAGATAAAGGTCAAATGCAAAGTTACCTTATATATGACAGATTTTTTAAATAAAGCATGACTAATTGATTTCCTATTCCTTCGTGTGACATCATCCTGAAGTCAGTGTGTTTCTCCTTTTGGTTTTTGCATGTTAACTGATTTTTTAGAACATTTAAAGTGATGTAACTATTAAGGCTATCAGGATAAAACTATATACCCTCAAGGGAAATAGATTGCGGCTTCAAGTAAACAGAGTTCTAACTCAGTTAAAATATTTCATGTGACTTCTGTTCAGGTTTACTTTATTTAGATTTTACCATACAAAGTAAAATTGGAGAGACTGAGTGGTCATCAAAATTTTTTTCCAGGTAGATTCTTTCCCAAACTGAGCATACCAAAATTTGCATGTAGTTACACATGCACAGACTGTCCAGCCTGCAGTTGTAGGACATGCCTCCCAGTGGTCTATGTCAGCCACAGAAGACCACTGGTTTCTCTAGTATTTTTAATATAGATGTTCAAAGTTGGCTAACCCCCAAAATACTTAGTAGGACTTCTGCGGAAGCCTCCTGGTTATCTTTTGTTCTGCAAAATTTAACCTCCTCCCTGGTCTCACATGACATCACCTCCTTGCACTGTCTTAACCTCAGAGACATACAGCCACACAACTGGCTCCCAGGCTACTTCACCTACTTTGCTGACTGATCCAGCTTGGTCTTCATTAGCAATCGCATGCTGTCTCACACACCCACACTACAGCTTCAGCCTCCATGGACACACACGGGTCCTCTGATCCATGGTGTCCCTCCAGTTTCTGGTATGCAGACCCTCATTTGCTCCAGTTCCTGGCCAGACTGACATATATTCTCTGTAACTTGTCATTTGACTCAGTTACAGGCAGTTTGACCCTCATTCATGCACAAAGGACAGAGGCCCTTGCCCAGGAAAATAGAATCAGAATTTAAAGAGATTGAGTGCAGGACATGACCTGCAATAGGCTTATTGTACTGCAGAGCCAACTATACACATGTGATCAACCCTTTCTGTCCCCTTACCCCTCTATCTACTTAAACTTGTTCCTCCCCAAATCACCTAAATCCATTCCTTTCCCTGCGTTTGGTTCCTCCCCTAAATGTCCCATCAGGAGTCTTACCCAATCCATGTGTCCCGTAACCCTAGACAGTGGTCTCTCTCAGCCTGAAGTGTTCTCCAGCATTTCTTCATGTTGATGTGTGTCACCCCTGGGCAGTGGGGCAGAGGCTCTCACCGCCCAGTTATGAGAGGGACCCCAACAACGTGTGTCTTTGCCTGATGTGGTGCTGCTGTGCCCTGCTGGACTTACAGAGATGGGCTTTTAATGCACTGGTGATGCCTCTGTGATGAACTCCAAAGTAGCTGGGCCAGGGTACTACTTGATTCTCCCCCTTTCTGTCCCTTTGTGGTCATTTGTGGATATACACAGGCACTGTTTATCACATAACCTAACATGGGAATAAGAATTTGTATCATTTCCAATTATCTCAGTAGTATTCAAGCCTGTTCTTCAGGTACTTCACAATTGTAATGTCCTCATATACAGGTTCTATAATTTCTCACATCCAGAGTTGCTTTAAAGATGTTTCTTAAGTTCTAATTCTATCAAATACACTTTTGTAAGACCTTTTTCTTTCAATTGCAATTCTTTTATCCTGAAGTTATTCAAAGGATAAGGCCATATTGACTCTCTAAAACTCATCATAACTAAGTCACTTCTGGATATCCAGGACTTAGGTATTTCTATGTGTCTGGCTTTCTGCCTCTTCTCAGCCAAATGCTGAACTTCAGTCATTTATAATCAACATTTTTCATAGTTCTTTTCACTGGAGAAGCTATGGATAGCAGTTTGGACTAATGGCAGTGTTAATAATAGGTAAAACCATACATGAAAAAAAAAATTATAGGATACTATATTTGGCATAACACTGGATTCTACCAAAGAGGAATCCACAGAAAGGAAAAAAAATCACCTTTACTAAAATTATACAGTTCTATATTTGATAAGTAACATTATTAATTTATAGAGGTGCAAATGTGAGTTTGGTGTATTTGTGCATAAAACAGAGAATGGGAGCTATTTTTCTGCTGTTCACAGTAAGTAACAGTATTATTATGTCTGAATGTTGGTACATATTATTGTGTAAAAGTTTACATTTTCAAAATTATCTGTAAAATTGTCCATGTACTTTGTATAAACTGAGTTTACACAACTGAACTTGTGTAGGAATGTAGACAGAGCACTAATGAAGAGCCTGGCTGTGTGCTCAAAAATCTTTAGTCAATGTGTTTCTGTCAGACTAACAAAAAAACCATGGAAAATTTGGAAGATTTTGGCTCAGAACAAGACAAATTCCTGTTACATGTATTTATTCTATGGAACACAGGAAGAGTAAGGAAGCTGTATAAATCTGAACTGGTTGGTGTTTGCCACTGACATCAATGGAAGGAGGATGAAGTTTAGAATTTCCAGCTGTTAAAACTGACCTGGCAAGATGAGATTCATTACTTCTGCTGTACTGAAGAGCCAGGTGTCTCTAGGAAGAGCCTCCAAAGATACTGAGGACTTAGGAGTGAGGGTGGAGAGAGGAGTGGGAGGGGTTTGCACGAGGCTATGTAAGCCTCTCAGCTCTCGACAGGGTTTAGACCCTAAAAAATGCAGGCATGAACACTGTGCTTTGTGCATCTTGTCTGGAGGAACTGGAGTGTCATCCTCTGCTTTGCTGCTTCAGAGAATAAATGAATATTTCAGAGAATAAATGAATTCCGAAGAGAGTTACCAGTCAGTAATCAGAGAAGGTTTAGTGAAACCAATGGGCAGACAGACACTCATGTCATCAGTCAGCTTTCTAAGGCTTTTAAAAATTCTTATCATTGTCTACCAAAAATATTTTCCTTTCACCTTAGCAAAACTACCGTATAAGGACCAGAGATATTATTGTATAGTCATGAAATAGTATCATGGTAATGGAAAGATATAAAGCAGATCTATGTACAGAGAAGAAATGCGATGGAAAAATCATGTGTACCTTGCAAGCATAGTTCCTGTACTGTTGAGGGGGAGTGTGTCTGTGTGGTGATTAGCTGGAAAAAGTGTTTATTCCTTGCTTTTCTGTTCATATGTATGTAACAACAGCCACTTCACAATTCTTTCTTTCCAAAAAGCATAGCAAAATAAGAAATCAATCAAGTAACCATCTTTTTCTTTTATCTGTCATTTTCACATTTCTTTTGAAATGCTATTCTTTATATGTAACATATGTTACATATGTAACTGTTCTTTATATGTAATATATATATGTATATATATTTAAGCTCATAAAAAAGAAGAAACAATAGTAAGAATTGTAAAAGAAAAGTAAAAATGCAAGGATTTGTATTCAGACTGTCCAATCTGAATTTGATTTTCAGTTATTAAAGCATAAATATCCCGTGTATATACTGGACCTGCATTCCTTTTGTAGGAAATAATGTTGCAATACTGTCGCAATGCAAGACCTCCTTGGAGAGGATTTCTGCGCTGGCCCAAGGGAGGAGAGCTGCCTGCAGCCGAGTCCTGTTCGTGTTTGCTGTGTTCTGTAGTTTGATAACCAAGCTGTGAATTTGAGCATGTCTTTGTGTACCCTTTGGGAGCTGACAGTGATTAGTCTGTCCATCCTGTCTTGTGTCTCTGAGTCATCAGGATTTACTCACTGTCTTTTGTCCTTAGCCTCAGCCTCCCAACCTGCGTGTCCTGAGGAGTTTCACATAGGTGCATTTATATACTCTTTAATAAAGTTTCAGGGTACTTTTTTAAAATCAGGTTCAGTTGAAAAATATTTCCTAAAACAGAGTCAGGAAGTACAACAATGTTTTAATTAGTCCATGGATTAAAGGAGAAAATTAGGGGAGAATGTACAAGGATTTGTTTGGGGGTTTTGGTGAGCATTTCTTTAGTTTTTCTTTGATTTTTTTTTTTTTTTAATCGTGATGCCTAGTGCATCATGAATAGTGTATGAACACACAGATCCTTCCATTTTGAAAAAACCAACAGACAAATCCTAACAACTCTAAGTAAAGCAAGCAAGATATCAAAACCAAGTAAATTATGGTATGGTTGGTTGTATATTTTTTTTTTTTACTATTTAAAATCTTACTTTCTATACCACTTCTTGTTTTCTTCATTCTCTTATAAGCTGGTATAAATTAGAGGATGAAAATATTATTCAATAAATAAGACAATAATTAATAAAGGCTGTGCAAAAGTATAAGAGAGGTTGTACCTTATCGATAAGTAAGGACTTCTTTTCTTCCAGTAGATAAAGACAGCTTGTCTTTGCCATATAAATAACATCTGTCTATTATGGAGGAGCTATCAGTTCAAGGACTGAATTTTTACTATTCCATGAAGTTAAAATAATTTCCTTTAACTGAAAAGATTAGAGTGTCTTTTCTTATCTGAACATTGCCTTCTGTAGAAAAGAACATCTGTAGATGTCTGTGCAGATTTTAAAAAAAGTTACTTTTTCTTTGCTTCTTTGCACCCAAGAAAATAATTCAATCCCGTTCTTCCAAGAAATTAAATTGCAGGGAAAGGTGAGGTACCCAGCGTTGTGTAGAATTATGCTCACTGCAGAACACAATGTTTCACACAAATAATTCTGTATGTGCACAGTGTTACTTGTGGGAAAACAACTGCTTAAGTTTATGAGCTAATGAATCATTCAAATACACACAATGAAAAAGAGACCTATCTACATCAGTATTCTGTAGTGTGCACACGTGTATATATATATACGTATATATATTCCATTTTATAGGTAGTAAAATACAGATTCAATAATAAATAATTCCTAAAAGTCATATATTAAGCATGACACGTCATTTTATTGATGTAGATAATGAAAAATGTCAGTATGAGAAATTCTTTTTACTTATTAGCTTCAAATTATTTTCTTTAAACTACAGCACTTGCTTTTAATATATGAAGTGAAGGGAATTATGGCTCACCAATGACTGTTTAGCACTGTATTAGAAACTAAAGAAAGCAGTCTGTAATTCAGGACTCGTAATTTTATGTTCTGGAAGTTGTAATACTGATGATTGAAAACTTTGTTACAGAAGAGTAAGTTGCTTCTGTAAAGGATGCAATCAGTTTCAAATGTGGTTGGTTAGATAAAAAAGCCTGCCAGTTCTCAGTACACCTCTGTTAACCAATTTCCAGGGTTTGGTTTTGTGGTTGGTTTTGGTAGATTAGCAGCCATGTTTTCCGCTTTGAAACAAAATATCTCCTTTACTGTTTCTTGAAGAGTCCATAATGGATCATGAAACTGGTTAAACAGGACATGAAGTGAAGTTGACTGTAAAATACAGAAAGATAACAAAACATAATTTAATTAATTTATTATTAAATGTATATCTAATTTATTTTAAAAATATAATCAATTAAAGTGGGAGCTAAACTACCAAGTTAATTAAAAAGAATAAATTTACTGCCCCTTTAAACAATATGATTCATTCTCACTAATCTTATGTTTGTTTGATTCTAGACCACCTGACCTAAAGACAATGACTACAAACTTGTGGAAAAATAGTAGAAAAACAGATTATAACCTCAGTGTAATTACCAGAGTAAAAGAGAGAGAACAGTTCTAATTGAAATGACTATTCTGTCATTAGTCTTTGAGACTGTCCTACATAAAGTTCATGACTCTTATATATATGGATGTGTAAAATTATTTTTATAAATAAATTATATTGATATCAAGATGACATTTGCTATTTTAAGTTTCTTTCAAGGTAATTAATCTCTAAAGTTTAATCACACTTGTTGCAGAGATCTTTAAATTATTTGTAGATCAAATTTCTGACACGTCTGTACTTGCCAAGCTAAAAAATTAACTTCACAATTTTGCTTTATTTGCAGCATCTGGCGAGGACCAAACATAAACTGCACTGACAGTTCAGGTTATACTGCTTTACATCATGCAGCTTTAAATGGACATAAGTAAGTGCCTCATGTTTGATTTTTATGTAGAATGGTATTTAATTCTGTAACGTAAGAAAATATAGCATAGTTCTGAGATTCGTACCAAAAACTGGCAAACCTTGACTTATTAAAAGAGCCTTATTTCCAATGGGATGTATTAACATAGGATGTTCTGACACTGTCATCAATATCAATAAGTGGTAATGACAAATGGGAAATGTTTAGTTTAAAAGCTATTGATTCTATACTGCTTCTTCCAAATTCTTCCTTGGTTTGGGGGAAATTTAGTATTGTTACTGCTGATCTTGGCTCTAGTGCTTTTTCATTGCTGGGAAATTGCAGCAGAAAATACTGTGGTATACTTTTATGTGTATGTACAAATGTTTAGTGTGTGAATGTTTCAGGAAGCAATTTTGTGACATAAAGAAAAGTATAGATTAGTCATTAGCAAAGCAAAAATAATGTGAAAAGAATATTTAATAATTATACACCTGAAAGCAGGAAAAAAATGGTATTTTCACTAAAGAGAATTTTGACATAAAGCTTTGCTTAAGTCCTCTGTGGGAGATAAGGAATTGATCCAAACCCAATTGAAATTAAGAGTGATTTGCATGAATGTTAATGTGATTTTGGACTGTCCATAAAATAGCACATGAATAGATTATTATGTGTTTTGTTTACTCATTGCACAATTTTTGCCCCCTTCTATGGAAAAATTAAAACTGTAGGATGTGTCTTGTATTCTAGAAAGGTGCCTATTTTCTTTAGGACAGATTAATCTTTTGATAAATGTGGGATATTCTGTTTCTAAATAAATATATGAAGTTAAAATACTCTTGAACTAGATATTGTGCATTTTCCAAAATTTCAGGTGTGTAGGAAGATTCAGAATCATCCATTAATATATTGTTACCTCCATGGAATTAGGTGTAAGTTCTTAATATGGTCTATTAAACTTAGCCTTTTTGTTCATAATTTATGGATTGTTTCTTGTGCTATTGTTAATTTTTGACTGGCAAAACCACAAGCATTGCCTTGCAAAGATTGCCATTTTTAAATAGGTGAAAACTGGATTTAGTATGTTTAATACTGGCAATAAACCAATAGTTACCCAGAAAGCTAAAAGTATTGCTATATAAATGCTGAAACTATCCGAGATTTCAAGTGAATCCTAGCAATATAAACTATAAAAATCCCAAAACATACAAAAGCCAAATTATGTTTTCAGAGAGAGTGTTGACTGAACTTTTGCTGAAGTCAGGGTAAACTTAAAAATGTGGACTTATGTACAGCAGCAGCCTTTGAAAAGTCCAATGTTGGCTGCTATGACCCCTTGCACTCACAGCAGGATAAGTAGCAGTAACTGACATCACAGTTATACCTTGTTTCATTAAAGTAAGCTGAAATACATCATGTGTTACTGTGTGATAAATCCAAGCCGTTTTACTGATCCTGCTGCAATGGTAGCACTGCCAGCAAGAGAATTGGACAGACACCTGGTGGTTCTAATTTTGTTAGTCACCACAAATAACAAATAACTACTTTACACTCTATTTGAGTTTTCAAACTTGATATTCAAAATCAAAATGACATACAATCTTTTGACACAAAAATCTTGCCACTTAGGAGAAGTTCCTGTGCTTTAAAAACTTATGGGATTTTAATTTTTCCCCCTTTACACCAGGTTGAACCTGAGAGTTTTCAAAGTTTTCAGGAAAAGTAAGAACATAAGACTTAATGACCCAACCATGAATTTGTGGCTGGGATACTTGTTGGACACCATTGTTCAAATCCTTGCTTGATCACTGTATGTGATGAATTCCCTCCTCTTTGGTTATTCTTGGATGGTTTTCTTTCCTTGGGAAACTATTCTACTTTATTTAAGTAATTAAATCATATCTGGGGCAGGTACTGGAATCTCAGTCTCCCTAAGTAATTTCACTTAGCTCAGTAATGTTACTGGGCTAAGGACTTTCAATCTTCTCCTCTCTGACATATATCTGTACAAAATGAAAAAGTTCTCACAAAGCACTAAAAAAGACTGACCCTAGGTAAGTGTGATGGGTCAGAGCATTCTTGAAGGAAGAAGGAGATGCATGTTCTATATTGTAGCTTGACTCTTGTAGTGGACTCTTCCCAACAATTCCTGTATGTTCTTATCTCTAGATTTCATCTGTGGAAGGCTTTTTACTGATTTTCTTCCACTTTGTTCAATTTATGCTTCCTTTGTTTTGTGTTTCTTTCAAAGGAACTGCTGTGTATCTCTAGTTCTCATTGGACCATTTTCTGCAAAACCAACTATTATTTTATGAGAAGTCTCTCAAACCTTACGTGTACTAAAAAGTTTCCCTCAGGAGTCACTTTTCTGGAACTTTCTGTGTAGC
Source organism: Corvus brachyrhynchos (assembly GCF_000691975.1). Taxonomy (NCBI): domain Eukaryota; kingdom Metazoa; phylum Chordata; class Aves; order Passeriformes; family Corvidae; genus Corvus; species Corvus brachyrhynchos. The sequence continues at coordinate 8,668,827 of NW_008238664.1, forward strand.
AGAAGTCTTTCTGTAGTGGAGCTGCTATTTCTTGGTTGTTCTCATGGCATTTGACCTTTTCATGAGTAACCAAAATCCAGCTTAAATTCTCCTCAAAGCTTAGATGTGATGACTCCAGTATCTTTTGAAGTCAGCTGGGAATTTCTTTTGACCTGGATATATTCCCTCATAACTCGCCACATTTTTCTTTCAAGGGGCAATTAAATAAGGTTCCATCAAGGTTGGAAGAATAATTGCCTTAGATATGTCTTCTGTCTTAATTTGTCGTCAAGGGTTTCATTTTTAGTCATAAGATAGGCTACATTGAGCTCTCTCCCCTCACTGATTTTTTAAGCCAAATCAGTAAGTCAGTGTTTCCATATTTGTAAAAAGTGTGCATAGAACTGCCCACACTGGGGATTCACTTAGCTTAATAACTAATGAGGCCTGACTGTGTCAAACTATGAGATGACAAATGCAGCAATAAGACAGAATTTATTTACTTTCTGATGTACTTGGTAATGTTATCATACCACACAGCTGATCTTTATGTTTAGCTTTTGAAGTTAAGTACAGAAGGCTACTTAAAAATCAGGGATGCAATATACCAACTTATACTACTCTTTTATTTAATGTAAGATAAGCCACACCAAAAGCACTGAAAGGAATATTAAGAGAATTAAAATGGTAATAAGTCACTTTTCCCCTCACTGCTACAAGGCAGCTGAATGTGGGAAATGAAAATAGAAGCAGTTATTTCATAGAAGTAGTATATTTCTAGCTACATCATCATTAATTTTTTACCTGTCTTTGAGATAATGCCTTAAAGAAGAGGAAAAACTGTTACTTAAGCCTTACTGTGAGAAATGTTTCCATAAAACTATCCTCTTGTCATCCTGCCTCCAGAATTCAGCAGTGATGGGGACAAGAGTACTTCTCTGCCTTAGTGCCTTGAGTGACATGCACCCAGCCTGGACGGGCAAATCCTAGAAATGATTCTATGGCCAGGTGATCTTATTGCAAGAAACAGATTCAGAGAGCTGATGATAATATTGGTATTAATGGTATTAATAAGAAGTGAGAATCATTACAATTAATAGCATTTTGTCTATGTTTTACTGTCTCTTTCATTTTCAAAAATTACTGGTCTTCACTTTTTGCAGCTGTTTCACTTGAAATACAGGTATGGGATTTTTTTCTCTTTTCCAGGATAAAAATATTGGTAATATATATGTTCATGTAAAAACTTAATAAAATTAGCTTCCTGTCGATTTTTAGATTTGCCTCCTGTTTTCCAGGGATATAGTTCTCAAATTACTTCAGTATGAAGCATCAACTAATGTAGCAGATAATAAAGGTTACTTTCCTATTCACTTGGCTGCTTGGAGAGGAGATGTAGATATTGTGAAGATTCTCATCCATCATGGACCATCACACTCCAGAGTGAATGAACAGGTGAAGTGATAAAAAGTATTTGTGTACATCATCAGAAAAGAGCAGCACATATTCTTTAGGTCTGACCAGTTTATAGACAAATTAAAAAAGAAAAAGGTCTATTTTCCATTGTTTCAGTAATTTCTTCTGTGAGACTGATAAAATCTTCCCTTACAAGCATACCAGATACCTTTATTCTGGATGGGCACTGACCTAAAGAATATTAGATTTAAGAAGTATGGAAGAACTTTTGTTTGTTTTTGAAAAGTCACATGAAGATGTACTCTAACTATGCATCTTTTATGTATGGTTTTAAATTTGCATGAACTTTGTGTATTTTTCACTATATTAGATATTAAGTTCCTGAAAATCTTTGGGATAAAATTAATATCCTTTGTATATTTTAAGACTACTGTAAAGTATCAGGTATGCAGTGGTAAATGACAAACCATGACTGCATGTATGCATGTGCAGCAGAAAGGACACATAAAAAGAGAAAGACCAAGAAAAATTATGAGAGTATTACAGTGGGTAAGGGCAGTATAAAAATGTTGCATTCTGCTGTCAAACATATGGTACACCTTCTGTTTTTATTCTGTATATTCTCACATGGTCCATTCATAGGGTTAGTGTTTAGAAATAGAAAGAAGCTGATTAAAATTTGACACGATCTAGGCTGAGCTGCTTACAGACTGGAAGTAGGCTGTGAAATACAGATAGTAACCATTAAGCTATTGAATTTGCCTGGGTAGTCAGAGAGTTGTTGGAATGTGAAGGTGGGAGTCAGCTCCTGATTCAGACCTAAGCTGTAATGTCTGCATTGCCTGTATGTGCACCATTTGGTTCCACAGAGGTCTGGTCGGTGTAATCACAGGAGCCAACAGGGCTATTCAGGTGACTAAAAGGAGGATTCAAGTGTCCAAAACCAGAAATGCAGTACCTTCTAAGGGCCTGCAGTAACTGAGACATCTGGATGGGCCTGAAAGTGTGGCAGAGGGTGCTCAGAATTTCCAGGTCCTTGTGGAGTGGGTGATGAAGTCCAGGTACGGTACCACCTGGCACCCCACAGCTGCTCAAATTGCAAAGTGAAATCTAACAAATGAGTTGCTCTCTCAGTGCCTACATTAGGGTGGCCAGAGGGCAAACTGTGAGAAAATAAGAAATGTGAGACCTAGATTGCAAACACTTAACCAGTGTGAGATGCTGTGCTTTGAGTAATGTATTTGATATCTGAGTTTATACATCTAGACATTGGAATCCATACAATCACTAGGATGGTGAATATCAAGTATCAGTGCACAAAATATAGGAAAATAAAGTAATAAAATATGCCCATGTGACAGTCTCCTGGGAAATCCTATGATACGTTGACACATCCAAGAAACAAACAAAACTCAGAATTTGTCATTCTGTGATTTCAGTTTTAGATTAAGATAATTCTCCAATGTTCTCATTCTCATCAGCTGTTTTGTGTAGGATGAAACCAGTTGAATTGTAGGATTACCTTTTGTCAAGGAGAGGGTTTTTTCCATTTTATTTGTGCAACAAAACAAAAAGCAACTATTGGATTGCGTGTCACCCATGTGCTTGAAGACATTACATACATTCTACTGACAGAATACTGGAAGCTGTGTAGGAACTTCAGAGAGGGTGAGAGTGAAAAAGATATTTTGGTAAGATCGGAGAGAGAAATGTAAATTTAAACCTACTTCTCCCCAATCCCACATGTACCTCCAGACTTCTAGAATATTCTCAGACTTGATTAGGTGTGCTGTATCTGGTTTGATCACTGGAGCAAATAAGCAGGGATACAGCTGATACTTTTATAGCCCACTGACTCAAAAAAGGTCCTCAGATGTCCTCCTGTTTATGCATTTAACCCAAAAACCTTATAACAGAAAATGTGTGAGCAATCCTCACAAGAAATGTGTTACCTTAAAGTCTTTTGAGGGAATTTCGATCGTATTAAACTTTGAAGTTAAACTCAAGCATACAGAGTTTTTCTGACCTTGTAAATTCCTTGTGTTCCACTCTAGACAATGGCCAGGTTTAGTATGTGGTCTACTTTGCTGGCGCCTACTTTCCGCTGCTAATTAGCACTCTGTGCAGGAGAATATTCACTGTATCACAGAAAGAGGGAAATGTCATGTTGTTACAGAGCCACCTCCACCCACATATCCTCAAATAACACGTGAGAGGCATCCTCACCCTAATACCTGTTGTACATTCTTAGGAGCCTGTAGGATTCTGAGGCTTTTGCTTATTTGCAGATAGGCTCTCTAAGGCAGGTGACTCCTCAAAGCTCTCGTAACTTTGCTCAGATCTCTGGAGCTGAAGCTACAGCTTGTAAGAAATCCTGGACTATTTTTCTTCCTTCCTTTTTCTTCTGAGAGTTGGAGATAAGGACAGCCATTTTTCATGACACTTTTTCACCACAGCAAATAGTGTACTCAAGTCAGACTTTTTTCTCGTGTTTTTGTTGTGGTTTTTTTTTCTAGGATCACATTAAGATGTAATGGTTTGCACTTTAAGGAAATAATTTTGTTCACGATATAAAAATTATTGCAACTAATTTATAATACATTTTTGTTTTCATCTATCTTATTAAAATTCTATGTGAAAGAAATGCTTCTAAAAACTTACATGAAAGCAATGAACCACACAAAAAAGAAGTAAATGACAAGTTCATGATGCATAAATGTATATTACATGAAATAATGGATTTTATATGGTATTTTGTAAATTGATTGAACCACATTCTACACTTTCAAAATGCAGTTAAGTAGCATCATAGCATCATATCCAACCATATCCAGCATCTAAAGCTCTGAATGCCCCCTGCTGTTCCTATTACATAAAATTGGAACAAACAGTAAAGAGACAAACAGTTAAATGACAATTATATTGTGGGGGTGGTAGAATGTAGACTGGCAACTCTACACACAGAAAATGGTTACAGCATAACAATTATGTAAGAAGAATTCTATCATTGTTTAATATGGGAGTTTTAAATGACACATATGGGGTATGTTTTAAATTACAAAATATGGTGACACTGCAAAAATGTATGTATTTAACTTCATTGATGAAGACTTAAAATTATGCAAATTATAAACTCAATAAAATAGTATAAGATCAAGACTTGTTAATCGATAACACCAAATAAGATAAAAAGGTGTGCTGTTAACAGTCAAACTACTTTCATGTTTATTTATGTAAGGACATCTGGATAGCTAAAACATTTGTTATGGCAGCTTCAATCATAAAATTGCATAATTGATAACAAATCCTAATCTGTGAAAAAAAGAATAATAAATAACAGCCACATATAGGTCAATATGTAGTGTTTGGGTTTTTTGCAGGAAAAAAATGTGAACAACATCAGGAATAAGTACAAATATTTAGTATTAAATATGAATAAAATCTATGCCAATTATATATATACAGAATATGCGTAGTGAAAAATTTACAGGGAAAAAATGTGAACACTTCTGAAATTTTTATGGATTCGGTGTTCTGTAGAATTTGCCTGTGCATCAGATTGTAATTGCCACAAAACCCACTCACATTTCTTTAATACTATTCAACAATTCTTCTGGAATACAAAGAAAAAGAGTTCAGGATACATTCATATGATGTAAATACCCAACTTTTCACTATTTACTGACTTATCCAAATCCTCCAAATGAAACAGAGACATTACATGCTTCTTTCAGTGTCACCTCAGGGGCTTCCAGAAGTTCAATTCGGTTCCAAAATAGCCTGAAAACACAATATCTTTCAAGTTCTGCATTTGATTTTACCCCTCATTTAAATTTGAGACTATGTGGATGAATTTCAGAGTTTCCCTTGCAACTCTTACGATGCTTTCTTTAGAAGAAAAAAAGTGCAGAAGCAATCTTTTTGATTTAAGCCAATTGCAGCAATAAATTGAAAGAAGTTTTTTTCAAACTAGCCAACCAAATTACATTACTTTTTAATAACATTTACATAAGTAAAGGTGAATTTCAATGGGAAGTCAGTAGAAATGATTATGATTCACACTGAGTAATTTTCAGGCAAACTTCCTTTATTTTTTCAGAATGATTTACTTGGTGGAACTTCTAAGGGAACTGTCTTCCTGATTTAATACATAAAGTAAGACCATCCTGAGATCATTCCTCTCTCTGTCTTGCATATAGTCTTTTGTTACTTTTTTATCTATTTAATTATTTGGTCATTAAAGCCTTATTTCTGTATTTTTTTTCGTCTAGCTGACTACTCTTGAGTATATTCAGCATAGAGATAGATATTTCCAAAATCTCCCATTGTTCCCTCCTTCTTTAATTTAAATTCTCATTTCATAACTGGGAAAATAGCAAAAAGCTTTTCATAACAAATGTCTTGTTCAATTACTTTACATTGGGATTATGTGACAAAGAAATGGCTCAGTGATTTAGGAAGTCTCCTTTTTCAAGTTCAGCATCAAAATGCTTTGATACAAAAAGGAGTTGGGCATTCTTTGGAGAGGTCTGTTAAATCACTCCTTGAGTTATCATTGCTTGTACAATACTTGCATGGACTTTAGGAGCTTTAAAACTTGCTTGGCAAAAAAAAAGGTCTTCACAACTATGCAATAAATGTCCTAAATTCACCCACAGTTTAATAGTCACTTCACAAGGGCCTATATAATATTCATGATAGCCATTCATTCTCTCGATACTTCCTGTACTTCTTCACTATCAGACTGCCAAGCTGCAATAACTGTCTCTGTAATGTATTTGCTAATCTGCCCTCTAATGAATAGACCTCAAGATACGTTGAACATTTTGCAGTGGCACATATCCTTAGCAGCTAAATGATGTAGCACAGCCTGCAATACTGATGAGATGCAGGGCTGTGAAGGCACAATTCAGTTTGCAGCCACACAAGCCTGAGTTCTGGCTGTATGTGGAAGACAATAAATTCAGAGAAAGGCTACAAAAAGTCAGGATCATGCCCATGAAAAGACACATGTAACAAATAATGAAGAAAATTTTAAAAAGGTTAAAAGCCAAATTATAGAATGCTTTCCTTATTTCTGAAAGAGATCAATTGGACCATAAGAGTAACTACTTGGTAAAAATATTATTAATTATGAATATTAGAGACTTTTTAAAAATACTGTGTTTGCATAATATTGGTCTACTCTTTTTATCTTACATTTTGTGTCTCTTTACTTGGTTCTTATTTCTTGATCTTTCTTTTTCTAGAACCATTCAGTCATAGAGTCTGTCTTGTAGTTGCTAACATGTAATGAAGTATCTGAAATTTCCATGAGGATTCTAGTCTTCTTCTTCAGCACTAGATGTATTATTTAGCCCTTAGATATCAGATTTGAAGCTCTAATTACAAAATCGTGATTTGCATGCAGATATTTTATAGCAGATTACCTGCTTGTTGCAATGACTGTTAACATATAAACTTTCTGTGCTACAGAAACAATTGTTATGCTTGGAACTGAAAATACAGGCAACAACACTAAATTATTAGGAATTTCTTGAAGAATTTTGCCAGATCTTTAAAATATTGCTTCAAAACAGTATGTTGTTTTAAAGATAAGAAGACAAACTGCCTCAAAATCAATAGTCCTCTCCTCTACCCTTTCTCTTTCTCTTTCTCTT
>NW_008238664.1:8675906-8865174 GCF_000691975.1 Corvus brachyrhynchos
TCTTTCCCTTTCCCTTTCCCTTTCACTTTCCCTTTCCCTTTCCCTTTCCTTTTCCCTTTCCCTCCCCATTCTAAGCTGATTTATTTTATATAAGTAGTTCTAAATTGTCAAAATAGATAAATTTAGAGGTCAGTTAAACAAGTCTTAATTTACTCTTTGAAAGTTAAAAATTATTTTGTCTTCTCTACCTGAGTTGATTAAATTACATTTTGAAGAAGGAAGTGTTGTATTATCAAGTTCAAATTAGGTAATACCTCTCAGCTCTGATAACACAATATATACAATGCCTGTTCTGAGTGCATATATGTAGGTAATTTCATTATCGTGTTTGCCCAGGTTAGATTCTTCTGCTTTATTTCAGGGCTACCTAGCTCTTTATAATTTTGTATCAGTTTGGTCATGAACTGAAATGTGGCTTTTATTTGGCAAATAAAAAGCATAGAAAATTGTTCAACAATATACATATGAAAACAATAACATTTTGTTATTTTGCTTTTATGCACCAGGCTGTTTTAAAATAGACTTTTCTCTAAATATGCTCTTGTGTGAAAATTCAGCTGTATATTCTTTATTCAGAGGGAGCAAATTTCAGTTTGCTGCTCAGCAGCAGCAACTTGGACTGTTTGATCTCTATGTGTCTGTATCTGTCTGTCACATTTTGGGAAAAGGGCCATAGCAAATTTAATTTTTATGTTTCTTTGAAAATTTAATTTTCAAAGAATACTTTTAAGCTACAATATTAGATCATTGGTACAAGATTCTAAATATTTCAATTAGTACTTCCATAAGTTCTTGAAAAAAACCTCAAACATAAGCAGATACTGGACAGGTAGTTACAATTGTAAACATGTATTTTGTTATTTACCTCACAGAATGTCAGTATAGTTATACATAAAACTTCTTTGTGTAACTATTTCCATTGCATACATACATACAGTAACTGTAGGCAAAAATTACCATAATTGTCCATTTTGTGTGCAGTTATCTGAGTTTCATACTTAATTGTACACAAAATCAGGCTGCAATTGCCTGTTCATCTATATGTCCATGAAATATTGAAAATCTAAAAATAAATTTTAATAAACTTTGCTTGTGGTTTGTGGGCATACTAGTGTACATAGGAAAATTGCTTTGCCCAGTCCTATATAAAGGATACCTTAAAAGTCACTAGAGCAAAAAAAGGTTGTCTCAGGTAGTTTGATCGAACATTGCAGCAATGTAGTATTGTGACAGTATGTATTTTTTAATCTGAATTTCTGGTCTGTGTAATAAAGAAGGCCCACATGGTGGTCTGAATAATGCACAATGATTTAAATACTTATGGGTCATCAAGCCGTGTCTGCCATTGGAAGCTTCTCTTTTTCCACCTGGATCTTCTCCAGCCTCTGTCTTGCAGTTTAGCAGGAAACACATTCCAGTCTTTCAGATCTTGTGTGGTGTTGCAGACACCCGATGAGTTTAACTGCAACATTGATTTACCTGAATGTATTGATCTGTCTCTTCTGTTTCCCAAGTTCATCTGAGCCATCTTAGATTGCAAGAAGAGATGAAAATGACAGCATTGTTGTTAAAACCACAGAACCAAGAACTGAGTTCTTGGTTACAGAATTAGATACATCATTACCAAAAAAAGAGAAGTTCTTCCCTTTTCCCTTACCTTTCTAGTTTTTACTGTGCGGCCTGGATACTCTTATCCTAGCTAGCTTTTGAGTAGGAGTCCAAAGACTCATTTCTCTGAATCTCTGACTTTCCGTCTTTCAAAAGACAATTGTTTTTTTCTGTTTTCAGTCCCCTGAACTTTCTTCAGCTGGTTCCTTGAGAAATAGAACTATGGATTCAGATTTGTCACTTCTTCTTTCTTTAGAATTATATCTCTTCCCTTTTTTAGTATCTTTCCTGAATTTACATTAATTTTTAATTTTTCTATAACGCATTAGCTTATTGGTTTTGTACTTTTACAGCATTCATAAACTGTCACAACTTTTTGTAAATCATATATCAGAAGAGGCATTCGATGTACATACTTCTAAAATTTATAGAGTCTAGTGTATTTTAAGGCTTTGTAAAGTCTACATATGATATATTAATAATATAGATGGCATATAGAATTCAGAGAACTTGATAAATTATTTCCTTCCTCTTTGTCTGAAGTTATTTGTCTCTTTGGGATTGCAAGTATACAGACAGAACTGGAAGAGAACAATTAAAAAAGATAATGTTTATTTTCAATATTTATTATTAAGTTTATTGAATAATGTTTTGGGAAACACTGAGGGGGGCATTGCTTTATAAAGCCAAAACCTGTTCAGTCCACAGCATACACATACTCATATGCCTTAAAACACATACATACCTCTCCCTGGAGCCCTGAGAAGACAAACTGCTTAAGTGATTTGTTAAGTCTTTCGATAGGTGCTATTTTGTCTTTTTCTGAGTTTTAATTGTTGTCTGGATAGTAACTTTTTATAGTGATACATGAAACTAACCTTGTGCCTGATACATTTTCATTGCACAGTTTTTCTCCATAATTTCAATTCTCTAGTAACAAACTGCTATGGTACAAAACCAGCAAAAACAGGAAGAAAGACTTCAGTGTCAGAGTATTTCTAAGAGAAGGACTTAATCATAATTTCAAGAACAGTTGAATCAAAGAAGGTTACGGATTTTGGCATAGCATGAGCTACAAGGTTTTGAGGGGCATGTTGAAATGGTTTGGGAGCAGTGTAGACATGTAGGGAGCTCATCTGCTTGAGAGCCACAAGCTGAAGTATTAATGTGTTATTATTAAAATTTCAGTGGAGTAATTTTGAAGCATTTAACATACATTACCATACATTATATTACAAACCTTGTCTCTGTACTGATCTCATGGAGACAATTTATAGAAGCTGAGCATTTCTATTGTGTGATTAAACATGAATTTCTGAAGCTTTTGTTTTGTTTTAACAGAACAATGAAAATGAAACAGCACTGCATTGTGCAGCTCAGTATGGTCATTCAGAAGTTGTTGCTGTTTTGCTAGAAGAACTGACAGACCCCACAATAAGAAACAACAAACTGGAAACACCTCTGGATCTGGCAGCGCTTTATGGACGTCTGCGCGTTGTAAAAATGATCATCAAAGCATATCCAAACCTGATGAACTGTAATACAAGAAAACACACTCCTTTGCATCTTGCTGCACGTAATGGCCACAAAGCTGTCGTACAGGTGCTTCTGGAGGCTGGAATGGATGTCAGCTGCCAAGTTAGTGTGTAATTCCTTCCTTCCTTCCTTCCTTCCTGCCTTCCTGCCTTCCTGCCTTCCCTTCCCTCCTTCCTCCCTTCCCTCCTTCCTTCCCCCCTTTCCCTTCCTTTATCATTAGACTACTATTTAAATGAAGTAACTTTTTACATTTCTTTCTTTAAAGTAAACTTGCATTTACTTTGTTAGAAATGCTGCAAGGTGATACATAATACAGCTTTATTTATTACAACTCAAAAAAGGAGGTGATAAAAGGGCTAACTCAAGAAAGATACATCTCTTCAAAGCTGGGTGCATGTTTTAATGTCTTGAGACATGTAGATACACAAATCATATCAACTGTTCATGTAGGTGTATATAAATATATTTTCTACAGCAGTGACTGTAAAGATACTAAGCTGATTTTCTAAAGCTATGGCCTTTCGTGGTCACAGCAATCTGAAACAGTTTGACTGAGAGCTCATTTTCCTGTAATTATTCCATTCTAAACTCAAGTTACTAAGTAATAACAATTTTGATTTTCTGCATTTCTAAGCACTTGTTGTATAAATCTAAGATAAAATTCTATAGCAATACACGCTTGCAGTTACAGACTCCAACCCGTCAGCTGTTTGTTGCGTCTAGTTTTATGCACAGTAACTGATAATGACGAAAAAGGGGTAACTTTAAATAAAATAGACATAGATGGGAAGAGACACAAGGTACAGCAGCAGTACATTTTATATTCAATTCTTTGTACTGGAAGGTGTCCAAGCCTTTTAACTACAGAGGACTGGATTCTGTTATGTGTTCTGAAATGTTACCTCGATCTTATGATTTCTCTTGATTTGATTGATGCCACTGTATTTGTCGTAGTGTGGATTTTATCTTCAGATTTAAAATAACTTTTTTGCTGTCTCTCTTGCTATATAAAATATGCTTGAATTAAGGTTTTTTCAGGTTTATATCTATTTTCAGAAAAAAACCCCAACCAAACATAATTATATCTACTTTAGAGTCGCATTCAGCCATTCTCTACCACTTAGCAGTTGGTTAGAGCCCGGTGATAAAAACACCAAAATTGTGGGTTTGATCCCTGTATGGGCCATTAACTTGCGATTTGGACATCATGATCCCTCTGGGTCACTTCCAACTCAGAAGATTCTGTGAATCTGTGAACAAATCTTGCGAACTTTGCCTAACTTTGATTAATTTTTATGTCCATTTTAAGCTTTAGGTGCATTTAATCAAACTCCTTTATACACAAAATTCCCTTTTACATAGAAAGATTGGACCTGGATTCCATGCAGTTTTATTTCTGGATTCTGGAACCATCAAGATCATGTTTTTCAACTTTTGAGAAAAAGAATGTGAAGTGGGGAAGAAAGGATAGGTTAAAAAAAAGAAAAAGCAAGAAAGCAAATCAGAAAATATTAATGTATTTTAAGATTAAAAGAGGATATTCTCAAGTGCCTTCCAAAGGAAAATGTGGTAAAATTGTTTTACTACTTTTATTATCTCTTGCATGTTTTGAGTTAATGTTGGTACTTGCTTCAAACTATTTTAAAGTGAAACACTTTTCTGTGATTTGTCTGTTTGTGAGTTTGCCTCCCATCAGGCTTTCAATTTAATTTGATTTTGGTTTTCTTTACTAGAAAGAAAGATGCTTGCAAAGGTTAATGTAAGCAGCTCATTTTTTATCTGTCCTTTACTATTGCTACATCTTCAGTAATTTAGAAAAGTTTAATGCTACAGCAACACAGAACTTTCAAATGCATATTTCTGAATGTACAATTTTTTTTCTATCTCTAGAAAATGAATGAGAAAAAATTCAGAAGGAAACTGATGCCTGAATTGATATTTAAGAAATAGAATAATTGAAGAAAAATAGTCTCTGTCATGGCAACTTACAAACTGATGGTTACATGAGGGCAAAATATTACACAATGCTTTTATGAAATGTGTTCTTCCTCTTATGTAATTTAGATAATTTTAGCACTACTGTGAATTCTCCTAAGCCATTTTTATCTAGAGTTATACTAAAAAGTTTTTCACTGGTCTTTAAAAAATACAGTGGCTGCATTTTTTTTTTTGGCAAACTTCTTTTAAGAAATGAGATTTTCTTTTAATGATGGTGATCTCTTTGGCATCTACACTAAAATTATAGGGCTTATAATTTTTTTTACTTATTTTTATTCTGATTGCTTTTAAGTAATTTATATTCTTAGATTTTTTTTTTGTAGTTATTCAGAGGCAGGGGTTTTTGGGTTTGTTTTTTTTTTTCCACTAGTTTATCTTCTTCCTTCTGTTTTTGTCCTACTTGCCATAAGGAAATATCATTTATTTATTTTCTTACCGGTGTACATATTCTCTATCAATATGTTCCTTTTCATTCAGCATTTTAGCATATTGGTAACTTGGCTCTGTACCTACTGTTAAGTTATTACTTCAATAGCCTCTGAAAAATTCTGTTGATGATTACTGGCAGCTTATTAAACTAAGGAGAACATAAAATATCAGCCTGTTACTTCAAACTAAACTCAATTATTTTGTTGTTAATTAAATTGGTCTGCATCACTGATTGGGAAAGAACAATATACAAAGTAAAATCTTACATGGTAAATACAATTGTACACATGTTAAATAAATTCAGTTTATCGCCAGTAAAAACCTCTCGGAACGTTTAGAGATGATTATAGAAGTAGCGTGTCACATATCACTCTGTAATTGTAAAGATGTATTGGTTTAAATGGGAAGTTTACTTTAGCCATCTTATCTTTCTCTTCTGTACTCCCTGAGCACTTTTAATCACAGCAAATATTTGGGCTAATAAAAGACAGCATTTAATTTTTGGTTTAATTAATCATACATTTTATTAATTTCCCAGGTCTATCCAATATCCTTCAATCTGAAATTTAGGAGTGGGCAATACACATCTGTTTAATCTCTTTATGCTTTGAAGTTTTCATTTAAATTGAAACATATGAAAAATACACAGGTTTTGGTTGAGTGATAGATTTTGGGCCCTCAGTAAATTAAGATTCTGCACAGTTCAGTATGTTTCATGTAAACAGTAGTTTAATAATTGTAAGTACCTTAAAATCTTGGGCCCTTCTGCTTATCCACCTTTCATCTATCCCTATTTGTTTTCCCTGTCTGTTCCAATAATGACTGCAATTTCCACTGCTTAGCACTGTAGTTCTCCTACAAAAAGCTGTGCCCCTTCATTTTTGCTCTCACTGTATGTGAAGGATATTCCATGAATCAATTTGCAAAGCTACCATTCTGTCCTTCAGATTCTGTCTGAAATCCCTGTCAGAACTGCAGTAAACTGCCTATGAATAGGGACAAGTGACCTAATTACAAGCTCTTGCATATTTGCATAATTAAAAGAAAATCTGTAATTTTTAAAACCCTTGATGCTTCTCTGTGAGCCTGCAAATTTTATGCCAAGTTGACTTGAGTATTTTGGTGTGCCTATTGACAATGTCCTCCTGTCCTAGCTTGGTTTATGTGTCCAGCTGTGACATTTTACCTGTATTTAGCAGTAAGCAGGGGCAGGGACCGTTTTATTATACGCTTAGCACAATTTGTGCTCTAGTTCTCTGTATTTCATATACAGAAAACTTATTCCAGAGAATCAATATATTATTCATTGGTGAAAACTCAAGCAGAGTTTAGCTCACTTTGTTCATGAAAAATTGCCAGCAGTTTTCGTATTAATATTACTGGGGAAGACTTTCCAAATACAATGGTAGTGTTCACTTTGCCAGGAAAATATGATCCAAGGCAATGAAAGTTTCAGGAAGTAAAGCAGTGATCATTGTCTATAAATCTTAAGCTCACTTGCTGTAGTATAAACAAGAAGAATATATTAGTGCACAAGTACACCGTTATAAGGGAAAAAGATCTACTTAAAAGATCTAGCTCATCTTAATATATAGAAATTATTTGCAACTATAGTTTTTAATCCTTCTTTTAATTGCAATTTGTGCAAATGCTCTATTGCACAAGAAAAAAAACCTACCTTCAAGTAGTAAGACATACATTTACAAAGAGAGATACATCTACTCAGCCAGTCTAAATTTCTCTTGGCCCTGTTCATCCCGAGGTTCAGCATTTCCTCTAAGTTAAAGCAGAATTTGGTAACTGAACTGTCTGGTAACAAGGACATTTCTGCCTTCTGGGTAGTTTTTGGGTCAAGGGATCTGATTCACTTGTTAGTTATTCACTTTTACTATGAAAACCTGCCTAGGGCTTTTAAGATTTGTGTCAGCATTCGTCTCCATGACATCTTATGCAGGATTATGGATCTGCATCTTACAACTGTGCTTTCAACCTCCATATTCTCAGGTTGATTTTAGCTCAGTTTCATGGTAATATTTCCCCTCTTGTTCAGAAAATCACCTTTATAGTGTACCAATCCTGGCACTGTTGATATGGTGTGCCTTTTAAATTCCTCTTTTGAGCAAACTGTTCATAGTATATGTCTCATTTCCAGGATATGACATTCATTAGTATTGTCTGATATCTCAGAGTTATAAAGCATAGACTGCCCTAAAATGCAGGGCAGTGTGGAATGTCTGTAAAGCATCTTAGGATCGTGTTCTGATATGACAGGAAATATCATGGTAGAATAGACTAAGAAGCAAGAAAGTATATAAGGAAAAAAAATGACATTTAACTTAACTCTCCTGACTCTACAAATTACATATGTAAAAGTGGCTTAAGTTCCTCTATGCCCTTTTTGCATAGCAGAACTGTCTTCTGGCTCTCAAGTTGACCCCAGATAGATTCGTTTGCCTTACACATCTGCAGGAAGTTTCTCTTCTCATGTTAGTTTTCATTCATTTTCTTACAAGATGTGTGCTTTCATCAAGGAAAATATGACTTACCTTTCTTCCAGTGGGGAGTTTTGATCAACAGAAAGGACTGCTGCAAGTGTCAGTGATTGTATTCCACCCTTTAACTGAGTCATCTGAGGATAGATCCTATTCCTTGTCCTCAAAGCTGTTGATTCAGTATGCTGG
Organism: Corvus brachyrhynchos; assembly: GCF_000691975.1. Classification (NCBI taxonomy): domain Eukaryota; kingdom Metazoa; phylum Chordata; class Aves; order Passeriformes; family Corvidae; genus Corvus; species Corvus brachyrhynchos. The sequence goes on from NW_008238664.1 coordinate 8,684,159, forward strand.
AACATTGATCTTTCTCAGTCTCAGATCGTAGTACAGCAATGGATTTTAGAAAGTTGTTGTCAGTAAAGTTATCCATTTTTTCCATTAAACAAGGTTCCTTACTAGTACAGAATTACCTCTGCAATTTTAGTCAAGGTGCAACTGGTTTCCATCTCTGCAGTTCAATCTCTTAGAAATAAAATTTAGTGCTCTGGCTTCCTCTAACAGTTGAACCTCTGTGGATTTCATTGTTGGTGTATACATCACTAATTCCTATCCCTGACAGAATCAGAGCATGGTTGATTTTGGACAGGAACTCTGGAGGTCATGTGGTCCAACTTGCCCTTTTCAAGCAGAATCCCATGGAATAAGTTGCCCAGGACTGTGTCCAAACAATTTCTGAATATCTTCAAGGACTGAGACCCTACAACTTCCCTGGACAACCTGTACCAGGGCTCAGTTGCTCTGCAAAGCAGAAAAAAAAAAGTTTTCTTATGTTCAAACAGAACCTACTGTGTTTCAGTTTTTCCCCATTATCTCTTTTGTCACTGGCTTAGACTTCTTTATACCCTCCCTTCAGATATGTGTACACATTGATGAGATCCTCTGTAAGCCTTCATTTGTCTAGGCTAAACTGTCCCAGCTCTCTCTGCCTTTCCTCATAGAAGAGATGCTCGTGTCTCTTAACAATTTTAGTGTCTCTCTCTAGTAGCTCTGTCTCCATCTTGTGCAGGGGAGCCCAGAACTGAACAGAGCATTTCAGGTGTGGACTGACCAGTAGTGAACAGAAGGGGAGGTCACCTCCCTTGACCTGTCAACACTCCTCCTCGACGACAGAGAACTCTATCTTAATAGTACCAGGTCCACCCAGTAGTCTTGAGTTTTATTCATGTCAGTAAGTGATCAATCCAAAGGAAATGCCATATGACACAAAGAGGATAATAGGCTTTTTTCAAGATTGCTGATGTCAAGCCTCTTTCAGTAATCAGAACTATAATGATCGGTGACATTTCTGAGAAATGTCTGAGCTGCACAGTAATCTCTGTGTGTATCTTTGTGGTTGCACTGTCATTGCAGAGTTATCCCACGTTGAAGTCAATTGAACTAACTGGAAATATCCTGAAGATATTATTTGAGTAAAGGATTCTGAAACCATCTCTAAGTAAATCTGAATATTTAGTCTTCTTCTTCCAAATAAACCTGTGAATGTTCAACTGGATTGCTTCTGAAAATGGAAATATTAGAAATTGCTTTGAGATATGTGTTTCATATGTATACTCTCTTACTGACTTCCTCTGCTCTCTGTTATACTGTTAGTGGAAGTGGTGGGCAGGATGTAGATGTCACTGGGCATGCTCTACTTTATACCTCCATGTACTAAGCGTTGGTAGGACATATGTACACTTACAGTGTGCTCACATCCTATCTCGGGATCTCTGATTACTTCTAAATATCCTGTCATTGCATTGCTGTAACTCTGATGCATTCTGACACAACTAATTAATAATGAATTACTCTTTTATTTCAGAATTGGGTTTTGTGTGTGTGTATCTTTAAGTTCTTTCTACCATAGCACGTATGACTTGGATAAAGTATAGAAAAAACAAATTCAAGCAGTAAAGCCATTAACATTTGCCAGAAATAAATTTCAAAATCTAATTTACTATCAAAAAAACAGGAGGTAAGTCAGATATTCAGTGAGATCTAGTAATGCTCTAGCTAATGCTAATTCTATTGGATGGAAAGTTATTCTGTTCACATTTTTCATTAACAGCAGTATAAAATACTAAGAAAAGTAGCTTGTTAAGAGAGGTAGTGTGTTTCTCAGTACTGTAAATTTTATTTGAGCAGAAGTCTGCTCACAAAGAATTTTGTGTCAAAAAAATCTGCAAAATCAAGTTCACAGACATATAAGGTAGAATTTAAATGACATAAGCATAGGCATCTAAAGCTGTTGGGGGTGCCTTAGGATATCTGAGTCATCTGTATGGGGCAGATGTGAGGTAGATCAAATGTGAACATCAACTGGACCAGCAGCTGGATCATCAGCTGGAGACCAGGATATCCTAGGGCATCTCTCACCACATAACTGAATTGACCTTCTAGGGTGTGATCCCGTTTCACATTAAAACATCTAATTGTAGATGTCCACATTTAAACTGTCTGACTCTGCTTGAAGAGCTGTGTTCCACTGATGATGTTGACTAGATTTTCTCTGCCTATAATAGGAGTCTAGAAATTTTACACAAGTGCAGGCTTGTTAACAGGGAGCTGTTTTACATTCCTAATATATTTTCTTATATGGTTATTAATTTTATAGTAGAACTGACAGCGTTTTTGCTTTTGTCTTGAATAATAAAAAATGGTAGTATTTATTCTTGCCCATTCAGTTTTTTATGTGTAGGTAGAGGGGAAAAAAGAAATACTTATTTTCCAAGTGTATTCTTTACAGAAAGATTAATTGGTATTTTAAATGTCACAATATTTCTTTTCTAGACAGAAAAAGGGAGTGCCCTACATGAAGCAGCCCTATTTGGAAAGGTGGAGGTAGTACGCATTTTGCTTGAAACAGGTAAATCTGATTTACAGGAAACACTGAACAAATATACTTAATTTTCCTAATCTGGTGTATGCCTCCTTAAATTTTGGTTATACAAATAACTTTTATCTTTATCAGCCTTTGCAAATCTAATCACATGTACTTCTCAGTAAAACAGTGTTCTTTTAGAATAAGAAATTGCTATACACAGAGAACAAAGGTGATGTTCAGACTCAGGAATTCCATATATGACTCAGTGTATGCCACCATATTCTGAGAATAAATGGATTATGAGAACAAAATGGCTACATAAAATTTTGTTATTCACTCTGAAAGGCAGCCAAGAATATTCTTTGATGTAGAGACCAGAAGATTCATGTTCGCATTTATTTCCTTCAGTTAGCTATTCCTAGAAAATACACCATTCTGCTTGCTTCTTCATTTCCTGGATAAACTGAGTGCCTGTGAAGAAGGGGGAAGGCACTGTGTCTCTGAGAATTGCATTTGTCCTGAAAGAAAAGAAGAACAGGGATATAAAGTCCACACAAACTCCTCTACTACACAATAAGTTTCAGAGTTGTTATAGGTAAATTACTCATCTAGACAACTGTCTTCTCAGATAAGTGGGAAGACCAATGAGAATGAAAATACTTAGAAATAATTTCTTGTAGATCTGTGAACTTCCATTACACCGAGGGATCTCATTGATCTTTATTATCAGTTCTCATTGTGTTACTTCTATATTGCAAAAAAAGGTATATGCTAATCACAGCTCTTCATCTGAATCTCAACTAGTGTATCCCTGATCTCAGCTCTGTTTTCAGAAAAAAAAAGGTCCTTCCAAGTTGCTTTTCTGTTTGGATGAAAAAGGAGGCTGAAAGGGATCTTCACCTGCCCGCAAAAAGGCAGGGCCTTTTTATTTCATAAAGAGGAAGGACTGGAGAACATCACACAAACATAGGAAGCCCTTTAGACCACAGAAAAAGCCCACCTATTTTAGATTAATACATGTTACAGACTCTACCAGTATGCAATTGTCAAGACAGTGGAGTAGAATCTTCACCGCGAACTCCTTCAACCCCAAATGCTCTGCACTTCTGCAGCACTCCCCACCTTCTGCCTTTTGTACCTAACAATCCCCTTTTCTCTAGTTCTGCTTCAAAAAGACTCAGAAGATGTTTTAAGTAGCTACTACAAAGGAAAGATGTGAGTTAGTGTATCTGGCCTCTGAAAGTCAACTGCTGCTGCTAAATAGCCCAGCAATATTTTGGGGGTTTTTTCAGTGAGAAAATTTTGTGTTTCTCACAAAACAAAATTAGGAAACTATCCATTGGGTTAGGAAATAACTGTAATTGCAGCCTTTTCTGGAGAATGCTTTCAGAATGTCCTTATAAATCCTGCTTCCTCTGATTTTCTCTGTTCAGTGTCCTGAGAAGAATTTCACTTTGTTTTAGGACATTTCATACCTTTACTTTTTATGAAAGTACATCTAAACTGAAAAACAACTTGAGCATTCTACCTTAAGGCAAACATTTCCAAGACAAAGGTAGAGAGTCACACAGTACCACATGCAACAGGTTCTGATTATGGGCAAGTCTCAAACTTAATTCACAGTTTAAGCCAAAACATTACTTTGTTAGCAGTATGGACAGTCTGTGAGGAAATGCTGTGGCTGTTCATAGTGCCTGTATACTACACATGGGTATTTCAGTCTATTCAGGGCATGAATTTTGAAAATGTTGCCATGAAGTAGAATTTTGTTAACATAAAGATAAAAACCTTTTCAGTCTTGCTCCCAAAACTCATACTGGTACTATGGACTAGAAAGTCCCCAGTTAATTAAAGCAGTTTGGAGAGAAATGTAGTAATACTATTCTGAGAAATTCTTGATTTTATAAAATATCCTTTTCAGGATGGCTGTTCCTTAGGAACAATCTGTTAAAATAATCCCAAATTTGGTTACTTTATATCCCCAGGATATATAGAAACATAAAAACCATCCGTCAGCATGTGATTTTTAGGCTACTCAAGCTTTAAACAGAAATGTATCATGTACTTCAGCTGTAATGCAGTTGTAAAACCACTTGCTTTCAATTTGTCGGGTAGTTGAGTCTGATATACCACATTTATAATCCAAAGCACTTAGGGTTAAATATTCCACCACAGATCCCTTTCTTTTTCAGGGATTGATACCAACATAAAGGACAGTTTGGGTAGAACAGTTTTGGATATACTTAAAGAGCATCCATCTCAGCAGTCTCTCCAAATTGCAGCTCTACTTCAAGGTAAGCCATATTTTATTATACATTTGTTAGAGACAATAGAGAAATATTAATGTACATGGTAATTTCTACTCTTTAAATGTTTCATTTTACAAAGGAGCAGTCTTTTGTTTCAAAAAGACAGAAGTCTTGTTTGCTAGTTGAAAGAAAATAAGTTGTCCAATATCTGAATTTCAGAGTAAAACCTTTCTTTTTTGTGGGCCATTGACATTAGCATGGTGTGTCACTTACAGTTAGTCTTTGTACATTCTTCATTACACCATAACATACTGTAATATTTCAATAGCAGTTCCGTTAAATTGTAATGATAACCTAAAATTGAAATGCGTCATTTGTTCATAAATAGCAACTAAATGACTGAAAGATGACGACAATTTTTCAAATAATTTCATTATAATTTTCTCATTTTCCATAAATTAAAAAAAATAATAAACCAGGCAGTATTCCTTGTTATTACAGGAGAAATAATAAAATTTTTCATTCATACTTTTTTTCTCATTCCCTATCTTACTTTCATGGTGTAAGGTTGATGGAAGTCCATTGTTTACTTCAATCTTTTACTCTAGAAGTGGTAAAACATGAACTAGCACATAATTCAGTGTTAAACTTAATTTCTTCTCTCCTTTGGAATTTGTTCCCTGCATTTTCAGATTAGCTTTTCATTAAGTGCATTTGATAGAGGAGGTCCCTGCAGGTATCAGTGCTGCATCTTCATCAGTATTGATTATTCCCACCTTTAAATAAGCCATTTTAATCAGTTCAATGTTGGTTCTACATATGAACTAGCTCATGCTTCAGACTGATGCATAACTGTATTTTATAAGGACAGTTCCTAGAGAAAATGAGGTCACGTGGCCACACTGTGCTGTTTCTTTTCTGAATAACTTCCAAACTTGTTGATGAGCTTCCATAAAGTTTTCCAGTAAGATGATGGACTAAAGACACAAAGCTCCTATAATGAAACTTTTTCAGGCTCTAGGAGAGGTATTCCTGTAAGGAGCAGATTCATGTTATGCATGAATCTAATAATTGTTATTTCTGTTTAATATATGCTAAATTCATGTTATGAACCAGTTAACAGCTTGCCTTGAGGTCTCCCTCTCTCCCTTCTTCCTATTTTCCTTTGCCTTTTCTCTCACTTCCCTGCTTCCTCCTCCCCTACTTCCACCTACACAGTTCCCTTACATATTCCCCATTTACATGAGGCTTCAAAGTGACTTGATTCAGTTAATGAACTGGTAGAATATAGAATATATATTTATTATACATATAAAATAATAAGAAATAATATTAAAAATTTGTAAATATACTTGTTGTTTTAATTAGCTTGTCTCCAGTGTAATTCAGGTCCCAGAGTTACCTCTGTCCCAGGTAACTGACAGAAATGTGCATCGAAAAGTAGTGAGGAAGATATGTGTGGGGGACAAGGGGCTTTCCCCTGTCAGCAGAAGGGAGTTCCTAATTTGACTCAGACTCAAACTTCAACCTTTATGTCCTCACAGAGCTGCAGCATGAATATAGTACCATGTAGAGGAAAAGAGGGTTAATGTCATACTGGAACTTCTTCAGTGGCAGGAAAAGGGTCAGTCAGAGCTCCCACTTTCTTAGAGATCCAAATCAATCGTCCTTCAGGTATTAATCTAAGATTCATCATAAAGTCCCATCATCAACTAAACTAATTTTAATTTGAGTATCTCTCTTTTGTTCCATTTTCTCCTTAGTGTGATAACCTTGCAGTCTCAACCCCACTGGTGAACATTTTTTTCAAATTACTCTTGCTTTATGAATAAATAAAGCACCCAAACCCCTCTCATGGGTTTCTCATGTTGGTAGATCAGTACCTGCCCTCAGTCTTTCCCACACACACAGAGAAAAAGAAATATATTAATTTCAAGGCTTTTTGTTGCTTTGACGTGCAATCTTTTTCAAATGTGTGCCTTGGAGTATAAAAATGACTGCTTAGTACTTTCAGCTCTTATTAGTGTGATGAAACTGCCTCATAATGAGCAGCTGTTTATTTTTGCTCTCTGCCTATAATAAGAAGTGATGCGCAAGGATGAGAAATGGTTACAAAGATGCCATTCTGACTCTTAAGACAACCTGAGGAGCTCCTTCAGAACTCACTTGTGGAACTTTCTTAGATTCTTTTTCATAAGCAAGATGTTCGCTTAACCTTTATCCATCAAAGTTTGAACTATAAGCTGAAGCTGAAAAAATCAGGAGTGGCAGGATTCAGTACTAGCACTACTGATGATATGGTTGACCTACCCTCCTCTAAAAAGACAGTTGAGTATACTCTTCACTAAAGTGTGGGTATTTATCCTATTGTAGCTGAAAAATCAGTGAAGCACTGGGATTTTTGGAATCCTGAATGTACTATAATTGAGTTTGACTTCAGTGCATAACAAATTCCATGCAAAGAAAGGGCAATTACTAAAAGAGGTTTAGTGACTTCCAAATACATTCCCGTTAAGGCTGCTGTCTTCAGATGGTTGTCTAGAGCAGCTCACATGTCTCCTTCATGTAGACTTATAGGAAATAGAAATTAAATTAATGGTGTCAGACAATTACTGGCTAGATTTTGTAATTTTCTTGCTAATTTTGTGCATTATGCAGACATAGTGGCACTAAATTTGTTCTTTCACCTTGTTGCCAGGATAGACTAAGATTTTATCACCAAGCATTCTCATTAATTTTTACTGGTTCACCCTTGCACTGTTATGAGTGTCACTTTACAGTTTACAGTATTAACATAGCATAATATTTGTCCCTGCCACAAAACATTAGCTTTTAAAATATAAAACAAAGGCTGAAAGATGCATATGAACAGGCTGGCAGAAATGGACAAGGAAATAATGTGACTGGTACTACTGGTGGGCCTGATAGGTTCCACACTCCTATATGCAGAGGGATAACAGAGTTCTGAGAAATGTTTAGAAAGAAAATGAGTTGCCTTTGGGGATATTTATGAGAAACTTCTTTGAAGGAGATAAAAGTAATTTATGTGTTTAGAAGCAGTTCATGGAGGCAGTAACACTAAATCCATTCAGCTGATACTAAACCCAACAGGGCTGATATCCACCTGTGGATAAAGGCCCTCCCAGAATTTAATATTGTGGATAGAAATTGTTCTCCCTCTTTTAAAGAATATTTAGAAAATGACTTTTTACAGATTTTAGGTTTAAAGAAACAAAGCCTTTTGCCCGTGAGGTTTTAGATGTGATCCTAGTATTTTTGTGGTCCTTATTTTACATCTTTTCTCACTATCCTGAGAAAAGACGAGTGGAAGTTTCTGCAAAAATATTTTTTTTTGTTTGAAAAGTCTGCCATCTTTTTTGAGAGGTTGGCACATTATCTGATAGAAGGAAAATAAATTAAAGATCACTTTAAAGAGCAACATGGAAAAGGCGGTGTAAGCGAATAGTTGGAATTCATAGAAATGACAGTTCAGGTTTGAATTCTATGTCTTTTGCATATGTCACATCATTTTCTGTGTCTTCATCAGGTGTGAGTAGCATTGAACTCAAAAATGCTTATTAGGGTTTGGATTCTTAATGTGGTAAGGAAGAAATAGCTGTATAGGCACTATGTACTCAAAGAGGGGAGAATTAGGATATTGTGCCAAGCAAGGCCAGGCTATTGGATGCATTTCATGAGTGCAGTGAAACAACAATAGTCAGTGCTGAAGCAGTTAACAGTATTGGCACTTAGGGCTTTTATAATTAGGCATTGGAGATACAAGGGATGTTGCCAAGGCTGGTAGGCCTAAAATTAAACCAACCAGCTGTGTTTTAGTTTTAGCACATGTGAACGTGACGCAGGTGCGAGCTATACCGTCTTTCAACTCTTTCTCCACAGCCCACTATGCTCTCTATTAGAATCTTGCTCTTTTACTATTTCTGGAAGCAGAATTCTTGTTATTGTGAAACAAAGGAGATACTAGATAAACAGATGAAAAATGGCACAAGCCCCAGGAAGGCACAGTAAACACTGCTGCATAGACAGTATGGAGGGAGATGCAGTGGAAAACTGTTTCCTCTCTTCTGCTGAAGCTGCTTAGGAACCTAACATTGTTTGTACCTGTTACCAAATTATTCATAAATGGAAAATGCAGAAGCAGCTGCAGAACCAGAACTCCTTTCTATTCCATTCTGCTTAAATAGCTTTGGTGTCACTAGCTCTGGCTTTTTTTTTTTTTTTTTCTTTCCTGTATTCTCACTCTCTCTTCTGCTCTTTCTGTGGACAAGTAGATCTTCCATTCCCTTGAGTGCAGGAGGCCAGCCTCACGGAAGACTGGAATAGGTTTTCAGTCAAGTATTTAATTACAGCTGTGTGGGACGAAAATAATTGAGATCTCAATCCCCCTTCATTGTTTATGGGGTTTTTTTGTTGTTGTTTATGGGGTGTTTTGTTTTGTTTTTCTGGGGACTTCTCAGCTTCTTCTGTAGGCTCTTGTGCAAAAGCTGTAGAGTATTAACTGTGTTCACGAATTAATTTAACTGCTGTTGTTACGACTGAAAGTTTAGCTGCACCCTTACCTATCTCACAGTCATAGGAGTACTTCAGTGCTTGTTTCTGTTATCTTCCCTGAACACATGCACAAAAACATCTACTGATTTCAGCTTTTTCTGGGATTTAGTTAAACTTTAATCATTTAGAAATTGTCCTCTGAAATTTAGGAGACTGAAGTGAACCAGCCTCCATCTCAGCTCATCTGTTATCTTGGCACACCTGACAATAGTAGTTACCAGTCAGTTTTCTGCTAATGCTGGTCCTGTAAAGAGAAGAGGAATTGGGTCATGAAGCCTCATGGGCTCCTTCCCATGGGAGCAAGTGAGCTGTTTTGGGAAGAGCTTTTTCAGAGCTTCCAGGCTGGGGCAGGAGTAAGTGGAGTTGTAGGATCCTCAGACAGGTTCTGGAAGAGTCTTAGGGAGGGCAGAGGGTTTTCTGAAGATTGCTGCCCTTCAGGAAGATGTGGAGTGAAGGAGGTGTAAGCTCCCCCCTCCAGGGACATTGGCTGTAGAGAGGAGTGGTTTCTATGTGTTCTATTTCTCTGATCTAGGTACTTGGAGAGCCTTCTGTTTTAAAAAGTGAGTATTCTGATCAATTTTGGCTTTTTTGGTTTTTCTAGAGTGTTAAAGAGCCTTTTGGTCTCCTTGGGGAAAAATTGTTCTAGGAAGCACTCTGTATGAATCTACCCCATGGCATGGCTGAGGTAGGGTCTAAAAACAAAAGAAAAGAGCTTATACTTCATTTAAAGGAAAAAAAAGTTTTGAAAAAGTTGTTTGGGTTTTTAATTTTCCATTAAAATAAAAAGTTTTCTGAGGTGAATATAACCATTACTCAAAAAGCCAAGGTTTGTAAATAAAGCAAAAGTCTTAACCCTATCACCTCACTGAGAAATTAGGATCAAAGAGAAGCTGAAGTTAAAGAAAGTTGTGCTTTTACACTCCTTGGAAGTTCAGGAGCAGCTCTATCTGAGCTGGGCCATGCTCTCTTCATGGTGGAGAGGCAGCTGTGTTTCTCTGCTTTTGTGTTCAGTCTTTACTGTCTGTTTGGCTTTGGCCTAGTTGGTGTTACAGAAACTGAGAAAGCTCGAGTTCCAGCTGTTTGAACTTTCCAGAGCTTGTTCGTTCCCTCCTCGGTTTATGTTCCCCACTCTTGTTATATCCACTGCTGTGTGGGCCATTTTTATGGTATTACCTTTTGTGCACGACCCTATTTCAGTTGAGTGGGGCTTTGATAAAATCTGGTAACTATAGGAAAGAATCCTACTAAAAAAGTTTTTTTAGCTCTTAGTATTAATCCTCACTGAGCTGTAGGGTCCATTTTGGGTAAAGTAAAGTAGTATTTACTTTTACAGAGATAAAATAGTCCATTCTTCCCATTATGAATGTAACAGGTTGTGTCCTAAACAGCCTTTACTCTCCCCTATTGTAGGAATGACGGTTTTTCTTCTAACATTGTGTGAAACCACAGATGGGGAAACTCTTCTGGTATTGGAGTGGTATAATTCACTAAGCTTAGCTTTTTCTGAATTACATTTTTGCTTTGAGAAAAATAATACAGAGGAGTCTCTCAAGCACCCAGCAGTCAGTAAGTTTGGGCAGGGTTTGAAGATGAATTCCTAGCCAGCTGCAGGTGAATAGAATTCAGGTGCTGCTGAAAGCATCCAGTGCTTTTGTGTGTTTTTTCTTTGGCTCTTGATAGAGATCACCTGTTTTGTGTTTCTTTCTTTGACAATATTATGTATATTTATGGGTAGATGTATATTTACATCTACCTAGACTATAAGCCTCTTGCAGCTGAGGCCCTGTCTTTGTCTTGTATGCATCTGGTAGAATTTTCAATAGTATGAAACCAAGTGAGGAGTAGAAGTCCCACAGAAGCCCGAAGTTTCAAGGGTTGTACTGACAGCATTGGCACACTGCCAGCCTGCTGTAAACCTCTTGTACCATACCTTGTGTGAGCCACTTGTAAAGGTTTTCTGGAAGGAACTCTGCATTTTTTAAAGTATTTAAGACTTATGTTGAACTTGGGATTTCTTCCTCAGAACTAGCCTCCAGCAGGTAAGTGCATTGGTCTGGAAGTGGGGCCTGACAAAGAATAAAAATAGAGAAATATTTTAAAACCCATCTTGTATGGTTATGTGACAGCAAGGTTAGACTTCTTCACAATATTCCCTTTATTTGCTTTCTAATCATAGCTGTATTGATCTAGTAATTGTAGCATTCACCTGATAGAATTACATTTCCTTTTGGACAGTTGCATAATTACCAAGCAAACATTTTTTGGACATTAATTCCTTTTTTCTTTTAATTTTCTTTGGGTCTGGCTTCCTTTTTATCTCTCCTCCGTCTTGCACGTTAGCTTGATAAATACCATAGCTGACAGAGCTGGAAAACATTCCAGTGCATTTTGTCATGGTACTAGTTTTCTCATAGTCTCTTATAGCTCATCTTTGCTTTCAGACCCACACACATACACACAAACACAAAATAAAGTACCCATTTTCATATAAAGAAATTTATGACAGATTATGCCAGGGACCATTGCCAGCCATCAAATTTAATATATGGCACTTTCAAATCATACAATTAAAAAAAAAATACCCCAACAATCTGCAAAGCATTTTCAAACTGCATGCTGTTCTATGCCATTTCCAATTTCAATTTCTCCGATGTCTATTTTATCACAGATTGTATTTGGGTTTTGGGATTTGTTATTTAATGATGAGTAACAGCAAACTAAACAAGTGCATTGTAGACTGTAGAAATTAAATGAGGGAGATTTCACTTCCTAGAAACTCCTTAGTGCTTCAGTGTGACATTTATGGAAGTTATTCTACTTTGCTGCTGTGTGTGGTGCAACATGTGCTATTGTGGTTACCGTCGGTATCAGAATGAAATTATTTAAGCAACTTCAGAAACTCAAGAAAATGCAGATGCAGAATAAATGCCAGAATTGAGAACCAGTCACTCTGCTGGAAAAAAAAGGTGCCACTATTGCATAAATCAATCTCTTATTTATTATTGCACTGCAATTCATTAAGGTTTTGGTCTTCCATTGAGGTAGCTTGTGTAGAAAAGCACATGAAAGTAATGTAGGTATTTATATGAAAAGAACAGTAATGAAATTGAAGTTTAGCACATGCATTATTTCATGGTTTTCTGTCTTTGTAAACATTGTGAACATGGGGCAAGGGAAGTTTTAAGGAGAAAACCCAGAAATTTTAGCACATTGCTTTTGAGACTGCTGTTTTTAACTAAATTTTCAAGTTTGCTTTTTTTTCTCATGTATTATATCTGTGCTGCAAGCAGAACATTCAGTTTTCTTAACAATATCAGTGTTTGTATGTATTGTGAACATCCTGAATATCTTCACTAAAAACTCTCCACAAACTTAGAATAAAAGTCTCTTTTAACTGTAATAATATAATGGAACAGTTACATTGATATTTCAAGGAGACAAGAAAAACACAGGATAGTCTGAACTCATTACCCTTACAACGAAATTTCTGTAGCCATTTCCACAGATTAGAGGACTGGCCATATAGTGTTTTACAGTACTTTCAACAAATGATTGCCTGGCAGCAATGTTTATGAATAATTACAGGGTGGTAATATGAAAAATTGAAAAGGCTTTTATGTAAAATGAAGTAGCAGATATACTTTTGATTGAAATAAACCTCCTTAATTCAGTCTTTTAAGTGTATGTGTATCTTTAACTTGCAGAATATATGGAAACAGGAAATGCAAGTATTTCAGAGGAACGCCCACTGGAATGCGCAGAACATCAGTCTTGCGTTTTGTCCCCAGAAGTTCCTCCGTCTCCAAAGGCTAAAAGTAAATACATGTACTCTGTGAATGCAAAAGCTGCACTGAATTTCTCTTTATTATTAACATTCATACAAACTTACAAAGTGGAAAAAAAAGATTAAGAAAGTTATTGATATCAAGTAGGTTTTTTTCTACCATGAATTACCTATCTTGACTACATACACTGTAATCCATGTCATATAGAAAAGCAAGGAATTGTATTTTCAGAAAGGACAAGTCATGGATTACAATGTACTACGTTGTTTGATCTTAAATATTTTTAATTCAGCTGACCTTATCCATTTCATAATCAAGTAAAACAAAAAATTCTAAATATGTTGAAATACTCTGCAGGCATTGTTCACATTCGGCTTAAAAATTGAATTTACCTCATCTTTCTCAATGAGTGCATCTACCAGTTGTTTTACATTTTGGAAGCCTCTTTCAAAGGTCACAAGTGTACTGCTCTTCCATTCATCTTCTAACACAGCTTTCATACATTGTGGCAGTCACTGTTGTGTGCATGTGCTTTCATTTTATGTTCTTTCACCATTTACACACCACAGCCACTAAAACAGGGCCTTTCCTGAGTGTGGTGTCATCCTACTCTTTCATGAAAATCATCCTCCTGTAGAACCAAACCTGACTTCTGCCTTCAGTAATCATCCAGACTGAATGTAATTGACTGCTGGCAAATAACTAACCCTGTCCTTGGTTTTGTTCTGTGAGTTGTGGTGTTACTTTGGTCAGTAGTGGTTTCTTGTGGTTTTGGTTTGGTTTTTTTGGGGTTTTTTTAACATGTTCTTTTTTTCTTTAACATGTTCACTGGGAGAGTTTTCATTCATGAGAAAAAAATACTTCCTGATGCATGTCAGATTATGATTGTCATGGTGATAGTGAACAACTGCTATAGTCCCAAGGATGTTTCCCATTGGGGTACTTAATGCGTATGTGGTGTGTGAAGATAAATGGTTCCTTTGAGATTAGTGGGATTGTGAAGCCAACTACGATATGCAATAGAAGTGTCTGTCCTGAAATTAAGTAGCAAATATTTTTAAAATATGTTTTACTTCTTAACAATAAGGTCATGATCTCACATTCCTTATTTCCTCATACAAGGTATAAATAATGTAAAATATGCTAGCTCGGTTTTGCTTGTCTGTTGTGTAATCTGATGCTAAAGAAAAGAAATTGTACTTTATTGTGCTTCTCATCAATCTGTCTGCCATTCTCTGACAATCTAATTTCAAATAATTTAAACCAACTTAGGAAGAGGGATAGCACTATCAATTACCTTTCTGTGACTTTCATGAAAATAGGGATCTGGATAGAGGAGAAAGACCCTAATTAGACCCTGCCCTGAAAGAAACAGGCAAAATGTGTTTCTTATGTATTCTGGCTGCAGTCAGCTAGTGCACTCTCACCCAGGTCAGTCCAGTTTTGTCACACAGAATTCATTTTTGCCCAGTAAGACATCCTGCAGGCCATATGTGGGAGAATATGGGACTGGGGAAATGAACACAGTTTTGTAGGAAGCAGTGGTTCTGTTTCTTTATAGCACAATGTATCATGATTTTAGAATAGTTTTATTATTTAGGTATTTTGCTTCCAATTTTTAGTTATAATATTAATCTGGAAAAATTTCAATTTTCTAATTAAAAAGCAGAGTATAAATGAACCTGATTATATTTTTGCTTAATTTACAAGTTTCATGCAAAGCTACCATTGACTAAGAGTAGCAAGAGTTTTGAATGCAAAATTTCTGTTAGATATTAAAAGGTAATTAAATGCTTTTAATTAAGAACTGTTCTTATCTCTGAAAATTTTGGTAATAACTGGCCATGGTAATAATTTGAAATATATTTTTGAGTATTAGTGTTTACTTAGCATAGCAAACAGTCACTATGAAAAAGAAATGAAACAGAGCTGTACACCAAGCAGATACAGTCTTGCCAGTGGACTCTTCAGTTATGCGAGTGTACTTAAATCTGTTTTATGTATGCTGAGCTTAATATGCTCACTCTGTTTTTCCTTTACAGCATTTTATTTTCAAAGATGGAGTAACATGGAAGCATCTGTATTTTATCAAGTCTAAGCGCTGCAGTTTCCACCAATATGATGGTTGTAAACCTAGTTAAGAAACGGGGTTTACTTGCTCCTGGAAACCCTTGGCTTTTTCATTTTTCATTGCTATTACTAAAGGTAGCTGTGTAACACACACAGAGCAGATAATCAGAACCCAATGTGGTTGATCATAATGAGCAGCTTTTCAGTCTGTGGTGGTTTTGCTGCTGCCAGTAGACTATTTGCAGAATGGTTAGCACTCAGTGTGATTTTAGTACTTATTACTACCACCGTTTCCAATATTGTCTTACTGTTCTGGTAGATTTCTTAGCTAAGAAATCTGATAAATTAAGGAGAAAACACAAAACACAATGCAGAATGTGGGTTTCTGATAGACTGCTGTAGGGAGGCATGTTTTAAATGTGTGGAGTTTGCCCAGTATATTCTTCCACCATTTCATTTAATCCTGGGAGAGTGAACAAGAATTATTCATAAAGCATAGCTGCTTTGATGGGGGAGATATGCATTCTTAGTCACTCACAGTTTATGGAGCTTATGTAGTGTATTTATTAATTACAGCAGCAAACATGAGCCCAATGCAGAGTATAGGATATTGATTTTGTAGGTTTGTAGAAACTTTCCTTTGCTGGATTTATTTTATATTCTTGGATAGTTGCTATTTCTAGAAATTTTCAGGAGTAGAAAACAGAGAAAGGGTAAGTATGTATTCATCCTAATTAAATGCAAGGTATAGGGCAATGCAGAAGTATGTAGATTGCCTCTAGCAAATTCCCATCCTGGAACAAGATGCCATTATTTTTGAGCAGAGAATGGTGCATGAAGATCATTTCTTAGAAGACAAGATACAGAAAATAACAGATATTCAATAAAGTTTAAAGAATGTGCATTTCCTTTTTAGGCATAAATTACTCCTGATATTCCAATTACTGACTAATGGTGTGTCTGTTTTTAAAGGTGAAGCTGTGACTGGAGAATTATCAAAGCTCTTAGATGAAATCAAATTGTGCCAAGAAAAGGAATACTCTTTTGAAGATCTGTCTCATACTCTATCAGACCATTATCTGGAAAATTTTAGTAAAGTATCAGAGGAAGATCTTATGACCAGTGGAAGCCAAACCAAGCTTAATGTAGTAAGTAAGATGGGATACAAGGACAATATATTCAGTTACATCTGATTTATTTATGGCACATTCAAGAAAAAATAGTAAAAGAGTGAGAATAGTACAAGGTTAACATTATAATAAAAGAAAAATAATATAGTATGTGCTTCTTACAGATTTAGAACGTAATGTTCACTTCATTTTACAAAGGTATTGCTTACCACACCTCAGAAAGGCTTTTTATGTCACCACTAATACATTCAGGTTACTTGTTTTGAGCATGGGGAGGGTGAGGAAGGGGTTTTTTGAGAAATCAGTGGAGATCAGTATGTTTAATTCTATACTGAATACCAGATGTCAACAGAATCTGATCAGATATGCCCCCAAAAGAACCACCTAAACATCCTCAGTTATTTTTCTTACACATTTTATTACTATATAGCTTTCTCAGTAGCCTAATGGTATTGAAGACTGATCTAATAGAGAAATTAGTGGTTGTGACACGTCAGTGATTTCCAACTACAGTTGAAGATGACTTCATTGCTACTAATATTATGAATAAAGTACTCTAGGATTAATTTTTTCTTTGCTGTAACAAGGCTTTTTTTATAATTGAATTCTCTTCCTCAGTAGGTTTCCTGGTTTCAGCTAGTTTAGGCTTAAATTTAAATCATGATACTAAATAAATGTGATTGCCCAGGGAATAAAGGAGAGGACAAAGGAAAACTGCTATGTTCTAAATTTCAGTTAATGTTTTTCATAAATTAAGAAAAATTATGCTCACTTATGCAAGGAAAACTATGGCAAGTTAAGGACTTTCATGTTTTGGAGGATTTATTACGATATATAGAGACAAAATGAGATTTACAAAGATGCATAGCTGCCCTGAAATGCAGTAGATACTTTTGTAAAGCCCTTCTAGATGTTTGAATGCTTAGATATATAACTCATATTGAATTCAATCTGAACAAGGTACTGATCCCATTTAAGCATTTTTAGACACTTGTCTAGTGTCTCTCTGAATTTAGGTGCTAACTGCTATTTAAATCTTCTCAGCTGCTATTTTGCAGAAAATGTATTCCATATAAACCCTTCTGCTCAGGCCTAAATGAAATACAATGTGAAGAGAAAATATTCAGACACTAAATCTGTAATTTCTGTGACAGGGAAATATAAAGGTAAATCAGGCAATATATTTTTTTGATATTTCATGTATTTTATATTGAACTATATGTGAAAACAAATCTTCAAAGTTGGGGACTGTTAAAAGCATTTTATGGTGCTCTCCTACTAGGGCATCCAGCTTTTCTTTCAGAGAAAACTGTAATCAAGAAGATGGGTGTGCACTCCCAACACAAAGTTAGGATGGAGGGCAGAACATGTTTTCCCCTACAGTGAACGCAACTATATAGATCTGTATGCAAAGGACTCTTTGCTGTGATGTGAGATTTTCCTGTTTGTTCTAAAGCATCCATTTCATTTTTTAATGTATTTTAGGGTGATTCAGTCTGTTCAGTTGCTGCCTGGATGCCTTGCATCCAAAAAATGGAAGTTGCTTCCATTTTTGATACAATGTCTTTTAGTTTTGGGCAGGTGCTGCCTTCCTTTTGTGTTTAGGCTCCCTATGTAGTACATGGGTGATACGAAAATACACATGCTCTGTAAGGAGTCATGAAAGACTAATTGGGAAGAAGCACTAAAGTGAAGAGATATGTTTAGCTCTGAAAATTATTTCAAAGGTGAATGCTGCCAAACTGCTCTGGGGGCAGGACCAGCAAGCATAGTCATGGAAGATGTGTGACAGTACGGTGATGATTGAAGAAATTTAAATGAATATTTATGTGTAAGAACACGAAGATACAGAGAGAAAGAAGTGAGGATGTATATAGATGTGGAGAGTCAGAAATAGATTCCTTGGATATGTTCTAAAGAAGAGAGATTCTTGCAGTTCTTTCTGACTTAAGTTTTCTCCTCCATGGGAAGCTTCTGTAAGAATCTCAATAGGCCAAGTGGGTTCTTGTCTGTTGTCTGCATTTGTTTGTCTCACATTTGTTTCCATTGCACATGCCAAGACCCTGTGGAAGTATGGGCAGCACAGGAGTATGTGACACTGGAGCACAGACTCTTTTTACCTACTGGACTGAGTGTTTCTCTGTTACCAGCTCCAACAGAGGGCTGGAATCACACCTGGTGTGCTTCCGTGAAGGAGCAGTTACTTCAGATTCAAATCAGCAGGTTTTTCCCAACTTTCATTGTTGGCTGTGCCGGCATCAGCTCTGAAGAGGTGTAGAAGTTAGGTCCCTGTTGCTGATGTGCTAGACAGTGCCATTTCCTGAACAAATGTCGATTCCAGAGACAATGACTGTTGAAGGCTTTTCAACTTCATGCAGTTCAGCAATCTGAAAAGTTTCCAAACCCCAAGTCATGCCACTTTGTGACCTTTAGGGAGATTCTGCAAAGGCACTGGCTGCTAGGAGACATCTGCTTTTTTTGCATCATGCTATTGTTCAGAGAAATAGGAGGCCAAGACTGGGGAATTTCTGATTTAAATAGTAACTTATGGATCATAAACTTAGGAAGATGGAGCAAGGAGGATCAGGAGCCACCTCCTGAAGATAGCATGGGCTTGGGAAAGAGAAGGCATCAGGAAGCAGAGTGTATTTCAAAGCATTTTTTTAACAATTGGCTCTTTTCAAGAGGGCCAAAACAACTGTAGTACTGCCCTGGCTAAATGAGGTTAAGGTTGATTTGGGACTGCAGAAGGAAGTGTCTGTCTATCCAGAATCCACAGCCTGGAATTCTGTCCTGAATTTTAAGTGCCAACCTCTACTGTTTGAAAAAGTGGGGCTCACAGTTTTTGTTTAGTGTAAGGGTAGTGTGGATGCTTGCTTTTTAATGCAATAACTTGACAATAAAGGCTTCATCTGGAAGAGTGATGTTCAGTTCTGTCCATGTCATAGAGGTGAGTTTCAACATTGGTTTTATAGTCTCCCAGATAAAGTACTAATCATCAGTCCATGATCCCTTCTACTATTGTTTCTGCGTTGTACAGCCACCAGTGTACAATGCAGAAAAGAATACCAGTGCAATCTGGAGAGCAGGACTATGGATGCCTTGTTCACAGGCACATTCTCTTCATTTTCTGGTCTTAGCCATCTTGCATTGTTTCTTGCTCAGTCATACAGCACTTGTAGAATTCTGTACTTTCTTTGAAAGAAGTGGGTTGGAAGTCTTTTAGATCAAACACAGAATTGAATCCATTCTTCCATTTGCTGTGTTATTAGACAAGTAGTCATCCAACAACATAACAAGTTGTTCTGGAATGTTTGTAGTAAGGAACTACTTTTCATCAAATTTTGCATTGAAAACAATACATGTTTTTATTACTTTATATGTTTCTATTGGCCAGGTGTGTGATTTGTGAGAAGGCATTAAAACCCCAGGGATTCATGCGCTTACAGTATTTTCAAGTCAAATAGGAAGCAGAATATTAATCCCATGTTTCCTAGTCTATCTTTACCAGTCATTACAACATGTACATTACGACAACCCCCTGTTCATTGTCTCCACAAAATTAAAGGCCAGATTAAGCATAGTTTTGCAATTCTACTTCAGAGAGAGCTCCAAAGGCATTCGTGCAGCTATGCATCATTTTAGCTGGAATTCCTAGTATTTCTCTATGACTTGTATTCTGGGCGGGGATGATGGTCAATTCATAGATTTTTGCCTCCAGTTCCTGTCTTTGCTTCTCCCATTTTGGTCACTGTGATTTGAATATGCTCTTTAGTTACCCTGTGTGTGCAAAGGCATGGAAAGCCCTGACTGGTGCTGCACAGGCAAGCTGGGAAAGCTTTATACTTGTGTATTGCACAGTGCTGACATAATTCAGGTTTTCTATGTTCCCTTTAAAATCTTGCCCTTTTGGAAAATCTTTCAAAAAAACTACAACTTGATTGTTCAGCGAGTCAGAAAAGGAGCTGTGCTTCAAAACAGGCTCCAGAAAAGATGAGGCGGAAAAAGATATAGGAAAATCCTTGATTTTATCACAGTTCAGTCAACAAAGGTGTTTCCTTTTCAAGCTGAATTAAGTATAATTGCTAGCAAAATCAGCTTTTGACAGTAAATTATAGCAGTTTCAGGGATTTTTTTCTTAAAAAAAGAAGTATAATTAAAAAAAAATATTTATTTTCCAATAGATGGCAGTCTGGTTCAGTAATTTCGAGAACAAAAGCAACCATCTTATATAAGAGTTTTCCAACTTTTTTTCATTGCTGTGTTAAAATTGTGCATTTTAACACAGTCAATAGTCCAAACTGCTTCGAAATGAACACCTTTAGTTCCTCTAGGAGAAAAATTTATGGAACAACATTTAAACTAAAAACTAAAGCATCAGGACTAAATTTAGAAGTGTATCATGGCAAAGAGGTTACACACTGGGTGTGTATTCAAACAATCTGTGTGAATTGAAGAGCGAGCAAGAAAATTTAAATAGGTATAACATGCAAAGCAGGGATGCAGAAAAATTAAGTGTGTCAGGAAGATGAACAGAAGACTGTCAAAATGTGTATTGTGAGAATTCTGAGCTCCAGCAAGTAAATTGCTTTAGATTCCTCTGTCCTTGAAGTACTAAGATCATTATCAGTTTCCTGTCAGGTATGAGAGTCCTGTGTATGTGTTCATGTGAGGACAAATCATTCTAAATGTATTATTAAACACAGAAATATGCCATCTTTATTGCAATGTATTTTCACATTGTGTTTCTGTACAAAATAACACCAGAAAATAGAAATATAAGCTTTTTGTACATGTAAGAAATTCCAATGGATGTTAAAGAATATGTTACTTTTTATTTGCTTTGGACAGCCTGTGACTGCAGAACAAAAAGTAGGGATTAAGAACTTCTACACTTGCATGTGTATGTATATGTACATTTGCTAGATGTACATGTTGGATACAATAAATCTCAGACTTTTTCTTTCATAAACTTGATATTTTATTTAAAAAATACTTTCCTAAAATTGACTCTTGAAAGGGCTTCATCTTACTCTGTATTCAAAAGTTTATTCCAATCCTTACTTTGAAAAGTGTGGTTTTCTTTTCATGTAGTAACCATAAATATTTTCCATATTTTTTGAGAACTCGTGAGATTTTTTGAACTACAGCTAATTTTAAAATGTGTCACTTCAATAAAACTGAAGCTCCAAATTGAAGTATTTTCTTCAGAACAGTCTCTTTAATCTTCTGTAGTAGGTGGTTCCTTGCAATGTTTGCTTTTACATTTATGCTGTTGTGTTCAGAAACATAATAAAAAAAATGTGTTACTGAATTTCAAGTGCAAATGCAGCATCTTACTGTCTTTGGATTTGTGACATGAGTTTAGATTAAAGAAACAGTTCCAGACAGTTTTCTGTGTTCTTAAAAGCAGAGTATATGTTAAAGGATTTTGCTTAATTACATGGCATAAATACTGAGAAACTTAAGGTGCCCCTAATTTATTTTTTTTTAAACTGAAGGTAGTAAAACCATGTAGTGACTGCACTACAGAGGGATTTCACAGAAGTGGCAGCAGCATATCTGTTTAAATTTAATGTGGTTATATAATAGATAATAAAGGTTGGCAGCAGCAATTTAAATTTAACCATGAGGAAAGGTTCTGTGTAGTCTCAGGAAAAAGATTTGGATTTCATCACAGGCATATAAATGTCAGTGTCTGCTTAATTCTGTCATCCAGAAAGGGAAGTTGATACTTGTGCATGTTGAGAGAGTGGAAAAAAATATACTTAAAAATATAATAACACTGCTGAAAACAATGATGGTACATATTCAAAGATATACTTTTTACTCTTATGTCAGGATATCAAGAAGATGAGGCTATATAACAGCAATAAAACTATAATTGTGTTTGGTTTATATCTAAGGAGGGATTCAAAAGCATAGAATTATGTGGTTTTGAAAGAAGTTGACTAAGAGAATGTATTAGGGTGGATAAAATTTATGTGTGGTTTTTCAGAAGTCAGTTATTCTGATTAATTTTTTTTCTCTAAGGAAAAGAACAATTATTTTTTATAAAAAGCACACCTTTGTTTTTATTATTTCATAGTGTAATAATCACTAGAATTTGTTGAAGAATATTGAAGTAAACAATTTGGTAGCATTATTCCAGAATACTGTTTTGGTTTTTACTTTTAATATAATATTAAAATAAATGATGGCTGGACTGAAATATAATAGCTAAGAGTGACCAAACATGCTTGAGTAAAATAATTGCTGTCTTGAGCCTTTAAAAATACCACACACTTGCATGCCTGCATTATTGAGAGAGGGATACAAAATTTCACAGAACAATGATGATGAGCGAGCCAGAAGTATATAAAATGGCTTACTAATGAGGATACATTAAAAACACATTCCAGAACAATTTTGGTTGCTTATTCATTAGGGAATAGTAAGATAATCAGGCCTGATTGCTTGGGGCTTCAAGGACAGAAACAGATAAATTTTAAATTATTTAATATAGTAACATCTACTGAATTTGATAATAAAGCTTCAGTGTATTTTGCAGGTATTTATGATGTATTAAAAAAAGGGAAGAGAATTGTACTGAGAGACAATGTTTGGAATATTGCTGCTTTACTGATTTCCCTTTTTATAATAGTATTAGATCATTTAGGTATTGACAAATAATGATGTTGCAAGAATTTTGTATTAAATTGCTCTTTCACCCAGTTCAGTTATGAATCCTATTTTGCAAGCTTACACTGATGCTGATTTCTATGGGAAGTAAAAGTATGAAGGCCGTCTCTCCTGGTACATGTAAACATTACTTTTTGAGATTCCCTTGTTAGAAAGGTCTACCCACTCTTTGAAGATAAGATTATATAACTTTAAAAATTGATTTAAAAAGCCACTACCCAACTAAAAACCATCTGCTACTCCCAATTTCTAGCGCACACAGTAGTATTTCCCACTGAGAGCTGTTGTTGCTGCTACCTTTTTTCATTAGTTATTTATAATGGGACATCCAGTACCAAACATCCACTCAGTCAACACAGAATGATATACTTGCCATAAGCTGCTTTACAAAATGATTTCTAAATTCTATTTAAACATGAGCTGGTGATTATGAAGAAGCAGAGGGAAACCAACTCGATACAAATCTTTGCTCTCTCTTTTAAGCTACCTAGTGAAGGGGAGTTCAGGCATTCTTAATGTGTCCTTTCCTAACCTGTGTTCTATAGCTATTAAAAAAGATTATAATCTGTATGTGTAGGTTAGGCTATGCTTCAGCACAGTGTTGCAAAAATTTGTGTTAGAGGGGTCCTAATAGCAGCTATGTAGAATTCTGTGCAGAATAATTTGCCTGGTATCATGCTTCACAGCCGGCTAAATTGGCCTGCAGCTCCCTGCTGCTGTGATTTCGGGTAGAAGGATTGCTAGACAATCCTCCAGCGAGCAGCACAGACCTACCCGGTGAGAAAGCTAATGCTTGTTTAAGATACAAAATCTTGAAACATGACAACACTTGGTATGATTTAAACTACATGGAGTTAAGTATAACTAGGGGAAAGTGCTGGCCAGGCCACCAGTTCATTTAGTCTGCATTAAAAAGTACTTACTCCTTTTTCTACTAGAATGATTTTCTGGAATATTTAAGCAGTTTGTGCAATTATGTGTGTGCGGCAAGTTCCTTGACTATCAGGTGCTAGCAGGAGAATAGCTTACAGACAAATGCATCTCTCTCAATGCTGCTACGTGTTTAGCTTGCAGTGGTG
This sequence comes from Corvus brachyrhynchos, assembly GCF_000691975.1. Taxonomy (NCBI): domain Eukaryota; kingdom Metazoa; phylum Chordata; class Aves; order Passeriformes; family Corvidae; genus Corvus; species Corvus brachyrhynchos. The sequence goes on from NW_008238664.1 coordinate 8,708,234, forward strand.
AAGCCTAAAGGTATCTAATCCTTTTGCTCCAGTCTGTCACATTGTTTACCACCATGAGCCTGTATTGCTGTTTTGCAGAACGTGTGCTCTATACACAGGCATTTTCTTTTGTTGGCTGAGTATATGCTTCCATTTATTCTTATATGGTGAAATCTGACAGTAGAAAAGAACAAATGCTTTTTGCACACCCCCCATAATTTGCAATACTTCAGACTTGTTCTTTCTTAAAGCTTTCTTTTTCCTGACTAAGTAATCTTAGCATTTTCAAGTTTATTTTGTGTGTAAGTCTTTCCATGCTGCAAAGCACTTTCACTTGTCCTGCTGTGGACTCTTTCATCTCAGCTAAATCTTTTACATAAGGATCTTGGATATGGGTTTAGAATTTTTTCCATATAAAGTAATTATAATACAAGCTTTTCAGATCAAAGAGCTTGTTTGTCTTTATGGTTATAAAGCTGTGTGTAAATTTGGGGTGCTCTGGCAATGATGAGTAAAATTTTGTCTACTCAACAATTCTGTTAGACAGCTAGGTTTTATTAAATTGACTAGAGTATATTTAATTTTTTTTTTCACAAGGACAATTTTAGTTCAATACTGAGCGCATATGTGATTTGAAGAGTCATCTCTGTTTCATTATACTTAGATGAATACCAAAGATACCTACTAAACTCAATAGGATTAGCCAAGATCTGAGGTTTCTATCAGAACTGATCTTGAAATAATCTTCCCAATATGAAATATATTTGCATTCATTAAATATCTTTTTTTTTATGTGTTATTCAATGCTTTTGAGAACCTTCTTTTTCATCTGTGTTTCATTATTTTTTTTAACATCCCTAAGCTGCCTGTGCCATTGTGCCACTGTTGCCAGTGCATGCATTGCAGAACTCCCATCTCTTCCATTTTTTTCAGTACCCTCAGGGTCCATCATCCTGAGAGTATGCAGTAGTGTACAATATGATGTCCATTTTTAAGATGCAGTCTCCAGATTAATTTAGGACCTTCCAAGAGAGTTTCAGTCACTTCTGGAGAACAGAATGAGAAGATAATACCATGAGATTTCCACCCAGAGAGGTGACTTTTTAATGTTAACATCAACTCTCTCTTTGTCATATTATTATAAAACCAAATCATCAGGAAGACTAAGTTATTGATCACCAGAGGTGCTTCCCTCAAGCCCTGACCCTCCTTAGAAGTCTGTCAAAAAAAATCTGTTGTGGACTCCTACCCTCCCTTTCCCTTAGGTTTCTCCTCTCCTCAGACTGTTCTCCAGTGTTCCAGTCAGAATCATGTTTTCAGGTTCTCTTTCACAAGAGAACAAAAAGTTCTTTTCATCTTGATCTTCCTTGGTTTTCTCAAAATACATTTTCTGCCTATGTGATTTAGAGCATCACCAGTAGGAGTGCTGATACTCCAAAGGTGCATTGGTTTATCACATTTGAGCAGTAGAGTAAGGAACAATGTATGAGGTCTAGAAGGAATATAAAAGACTTTGCCAACATTTAGGTACAATCAGATTTTAATTTCTGAAAACATATTTTTTGGTCTCTGGAAAAACTGCTTTTGATAGAATATAAGAAGACTGAGATTAGATACAGGGGAGATTTGTTTTTCACAGTCGTATGTAGATATTTACCTGAGGGAAACCATAACTGAGTTAATAAGGAAAGAAGGAGAATCTAGCCTGCAATCTAAACAAAACTAGAACTTCTAGAACTTTTTAGCTTTTGATGTTTCTGCATTTTTAAGAGGTGGGAATTTCTGTAGTATTTTAGTACTGTTATCACTATTGTCAGCAGGTACCAGTGCAGGTTCGATTGTGCTTTGTAATACGTAGTAACCTCAGAATAAATTAGTGTTCTACCTACACATCAAGTTACAAACAGTAGAGGAAAAAAAATTAGATGTTTTTATATATACCTCAAGTCAACACTGATTTCAGGTTTATTCCGTTAGTGTAAGAATAAAGTTATTAAACTTGGAACTTGCAGTGAAGCCTGATGATCACCATCTGACAGGAAATGCATGAGAAAAGTAAAAACCACATGGTTATGTCTCAGTGGTTTTCTGTGGTGAGTGGAACAGCATCATTTTATCCAAATGGTATAAACAGGAGATGGAGACCTCTAATCCATCAGAGCTGTGTGAACTTCTGCAGGATCCATTAAGCGGTGGAGATTAAATGTATAGTTTCACTATATTTTATTGTATGATTCTTTTGAAGTTGAGTAAGTAGGTACTTTCTTTGAAGCACCAGTCTCACTTTCTTTTCTTCTTAGTAAGAGGTATACAAATAATGCTAATGATAAATAGTGGGCCATATTTCACAGGGCAAAATGACCACCCATGATAAGCTAATACAAAATAATGCTTTCTTTTAAAATTGTTTAGTAGCTGAAATTAGAACACTGATAGTTTGTTTGGACTACTTGTTTAATTTCATTTTTATTCCATCCTAATGGCAACAAGTAGATTTATTTTATAATAGGCATATAAAGTAGATTCAGTATTTTTGTCCTTAAGTCTTGAAATAGTTGACCACTTATGACAGAGAGTTTCATTTTATTCTGTTGACAGATTTTTTCAGCCCACATTAATGAGCTTAGCAAGTAGAAAATGTATAGAAAAATATGTTGGACCAGATTCCTATAGCTCTATAAAATATAAGATCTTGAGGAATTCAGTTAAGGGCAAACACCTGATATTTACTATGCGTTAGAAATGTTTGCCTGTGAAGATCAAGAGTGTGCTAGAAATGTACCCCTTAGATTTTCTGTGACTTTAATATATACTGGACTTTAATATATCCTTGGCTGAGTTCAGTGGTATAAGTTTTTAAACTGAGATTAGAATCAGAAACCAGATTTACTTGATGTGTCGTGTCACGTGATGCACGTGTTGGTCTTTACACAAGTTTCTTTATTTTTCCAGAGAAATGTGGGGATTGAATGATATACACAATTTTTGAATATTTTCATTTCTCTTTTCTTGGCAGCTATCCTTCCTAAACTTACCATAAGTTTCAGTTTAGTGTCATGAGGGAAAATCTCAGAAGAGGCTCTTAAATTTTATTTGCTTCAGTAATTATTTGAGATTAAGCAACTTGCATGAATACTACCACTGTTATTTTTGTTGATATTGGTGCTCTGCATAACATCTCTGAATTATGGGCTGTATACAATCTGCAAAGAAGTAGCCTCAATACTGCCTGTCCAACTTAGACAAAAAGCATATTGAAATATAATTACTTTTTTTATTGCTATGCTGGTCTTTCTTTTAATTATTAATATTTTCTTACTTATGGGTACTGGAATATTTATCGCCTTGCCTTTGTCTCTGTCAGTGGCGTTTCCTTTAAGAAATCTAAATAATTTTAACAGATTACGATCACTTATTTAGTCATTGATGCTTTCTAAGAAATACAGTGTTTCACAGGAGTTATAGATAAACAAGCCAGTCAGTAACATGCTTTTATCTGTATTTTATAGGAGCTTTAAGACATTATATTATGAGTGGCTGGAGAAAGAATTTAAATATTAAGTCTTCAGCTCCTTAGGAGTGTGTCTGGAAAAGAACATAAAGGTGTGCTTGTATTGCGGTGGATCTGTATGGGCAGTGTTGAATCTACCACAGGCAAAAAGGTACTGATGAGCTAGCACAGGAAAAGCACCCGCTGTCCTGCATCTTCTGCTAGTAGTGGTTATTGAGATGACTGCAGTGACATCACTGGCTTAATTATATAAGACAGGAAAAAGCAGCAACTTGCAGTATGTGAGCTTCACACTGGCAGATTTTCCTACCAGCCGTAGCAAAGACTTTGCCTTGCTAGTGAAGATGATTTTGAATGCTGCTTCCACATGCCATGTAAATTGGACTGCATTGAGAGCTGTTGTCCAGTAGATAGTATTCTGCACCTCTGATGGGGGGTGTGTGCGTGCATGATCATTTTCAACACCTCTACAGGAGTCTGAGCCGTTGCTTGTGCTTCTGAGAGCAAAAAGTACATTGCTCTTTGACTGATCTTTTCCAGTTAGGCCTTCAACTTCTATAGCCGGCTAAGACATTTCAACTGGCAGCTGTTCTACTGTGTTATGTTTACATGATGTTTAGCACTTGGCTGCCAATATGGCAAACCACTAGTAATTTGTTACTGCTGGATCTGTAAATTATCTAGTAAAAATGTTCTTCAAAGTTCTTTTGATTATCCACTCTCAACCAGCATTCGTCTTCAGATGGCTAACTCAGTACTGTATATAGTTCATCTTTAGATTGGTTGTGTCTATTCAGGTATGATTATATTTTATGTCCTTTATTAAGCCAACAGCAACTTAATGGAATAATAACTGCATTTTCAGTAACACACTTTTACTGAGAATATGTGTGCTAAATAAAAAAAAACTGTGCACTGGAGGAGTAATAAAGTGGTGACTTCTGCCTACTCTCTTACCACCTGATTTTTCCCCCTACTTTAATTTCTCTCCCTTCTGCTCTATTTCATGACAAATAATGTATTTTCTATACGTTTCATCATACTGCCACCCACTTAACCACCCTCTCTTTCACAATTTTAAAAAAGGAAAAATGCATGGTTTACAGCTGATTTTCATGGCAATTACATTGCACCGAATTTTTAAAATGTTATATGAAAACATTCAGATGGTATAGGGCTGTTAAATACAGAGATGCCTCTGTAACTGTTCTCCAAACAATATTTTCTCTGAGACATTTAAAGCCAAAAATACTGGTCACTACTTTGAATTATGATTTTTTCCTTTATGCAAGGGCAAATATTCTGTAGCTTTTAATTCTATTTAATATTTTTAAAATTATTAACACTTGATTTTGCTTTTCTGTGGGCTCCTATGCCCTTCATTATCAGTTTCTTTTTATCTGGTACATGAGTTTTTCAGTGAGTCACATTTTGGAGTGAGTCATGTGCATATTGATTCAGGGAGACGCATAAGTCTGTCATTAACATGAGATATTCCATTAACTTTATTGGAACTGCTCATGTGGTTAAATTTCAAGACTCAAAAAATAGTTACCAAATTCCTACCTTTTTGCACAGCCTATATTTGTGTATACCGTTCCTACATACCAGCTTAGGTCAAATCTACTATGCCTGTGGGATGGAAAGGCATTCCTAGAAACACATTTCTGTAGCAGCGTGTCCTTGCAGTCTATATTACTTCCTGGGTGAATTCTGTTTTTAGGGCTTTATGCTTCATGTGCTAAGTTCTTTTTCATGGTAAAGTAAAGCACTTGAAGTGCTTTGATATTAAACATTTAAAATTAAGTGTGCTTAGTCTGATTTATTAGTATTAGGTATGTGCTCAAAGTTGGACAATTGTTTAAAACACAGGTTCACTTTATTTTAGGTAATATTAAGAGAGAGAAATTTGGCAGTTCAATCCTGTCCCAAACACAAATATTAGAGTAGAGTAAGTTATGGAAGTGCCTGTTTTGATACATTATAGAGAAGTAGCTTAATCTGTAGATTAAAAAAATAACTTATTAAATCACAGAATCAGCTTAGTTGGAAGGGGCCCACACGGATCATCGAGTCCAGCTCCCAGCCCTGCACAGGACACCTCAAGAGTCACACCATGTGTGTGAGATGTGTTGTCCAATCACATACTGAGCTCTGTCAGGCTGGTGCTGTGACCACTGCCCTGGGAGCCTGTTCCAGTGGCCAGACACCCTCTGGGTGAAGAACACATTTCCTAATAACCAACCTGAACCTTCCCTGACACAACTTCAGGCCATTCTCTGGGATCCTGTCACTGGTCAGCACAGAGAAGGTATCAGTGCCTGCCCCTCCTCTTCCCCTCATGAGAATGTCATAGACTGAAGTGAGGTCTCCCCTCAGTCTTCTCCAGGCTGAACAGACCAAGTGTCCTCAGCTGCTCCTCATACCCCTTCCCCTTAAGGCCCTTCACCATCTTTGTAGCTCGCCTTTGGCCCAATAGTTTAGCTCGCTAATAGTTTAATGTCTGTTTTATATTGTGGTGCCCGAAACTGCACACAGGACTAAAGGTGAGGCCACCCCAGTGCAGAGCAGAGTGGGACAATCCCCTCCCTTGCCCGGTGGCGATGCTGTGCCTGATGCTCCCCAGGACACCCCAGGTTGGCCCTCCTGGCTGCCAGGGCATTGCTGACTTAAATTCCACCTGCCATCAACCAGGACCCCCAGGTCCCTTTCCATGGCACTGCTCTCCAGCATCTTGTTCTCCAGTCTGTTTGTTCATCTAGGGTTATCAAGTCCCAGGTGTAGAATCTGGAACTTCCCCTTGTTGGACTTCCTATGGTTGGTGATTGCCCAGTCCTCTATTTGTTGATGTCTGTCTGCAGGGCCTCCCTGCCTTTGAGGGAGACAACAGCTCCTCCCAGTCTTGTTTCCTCTGTGAACTTGATAAGTATCCCTTCCAGTCCTGTCTCCAAGTCATTAATGAAGACATTGAAGAGCACTGGGTCAAGGATGGAGCCATGTGAAACCTACCCCACCAAGTGACAGGTCTCCAGTGTGATGTTATCCCATTCACTGTAACATTCATTTGTGTCTGACCCGTGAGCCAGTTGCTCAGGCATTGCTTGATGTGTTTATCCAGATGCTGTTTCAAACAGTTCAAATTAGTTTAAGAGAATGATGTTCTAAGTGCTTTTTTGATTCAGAACTGTGCATATTGTAGCTTCAAGCAGCTAATACTTCATCCTCCTAATTTCAATTGATACACAAACACAGTATTTACTTCCCAAGATATTTAAAAATGAAAATTCTGTAGGCTCCAACTACTATACAATTCTTGGAAATACTGTGTACTGAATACCACTGTACTGTGGTTAAATTATAATTACTAAAAGCACTTAGTCACCCATTCTGTGCAATTGTTTGATTTATTGAGTCCTTGGATTTTCTGTCATTTGGTGAAATTAAGCAGGAATTAGAAAAGAGTGAAGTTTCTTACTGAGTTACATTGAGGTGTCTTTTGCTTTGCACTTAAGATATATGCACAGAATATTTCTATTGTTAAATATTGTTAAATGTGAGAGTCCTGGTAGTGGCTTTTATGTATAGATGACATAGTTTTCATATGAAGATCACAACACTCAGTTCAAAAGCTTTTATGTTTACTGAAGAATTAATTAGTCAAAATTAACCTTTTTATTCGTAAATGACTGACTGTTGATGGATCATTTTTTCTTTTATGGTTATTTAGCAAATGAAAAGCTATCTTAAGGTTTGAAAAATACAATTCTTTTAACAATAGAAAAAATGTGTCTTTTTTTAGTTTATGCCTGTTATTTTCTGATTAATTGATAAGCTATTAGGTTTCTAAATCCTAAAACTTTTGCTTTATGAATGCTTGCATCCTTTTATGAGAGTAGTGCAAAGATCCAGAATCATCTTAATTGTCATTATTTATGCTACATGCAAGGATTAATTAAAAATTTCAAATGTATTGCTCTACTTTCAATGTATGTTCAGGTGTACTCATTTTGTAATCTCATTTTTACTTAAATTTTTGACCTTATTCAGTATGCATTGTATTTGTCATCTGGTTCCAGGGTGTATTTCCTATATAGCATCAGATCCTGCTCTGGAGACAGAATGATGATTAATTTTGGGGTGCTCATCATGATAGGTGTCAACAGCCCCCACTGAGGGGCAGCAACTACACAATCATGTGGTTTTCCTCATGTATGTGAATTAATCACATTTGCCTAAAGTTAATACATTTTTTGTTTGTTACATGCAGTCAATTAACTTGACTGTACTGACTTCAAGTTACAGGAATTTCTCCTCAGAATCATATGTCACTGTAGTCTTGAGTTCAAGTTGTGTGACTGCTTCAGATGTGGTGTTCCTTTTGGCTCCCCAGTCAGAAAATATCATCCCATGCAGCTGGGCTGATGTGCAGTGGTGTAGAGATCAAGATTCTATGTCTGGGATTGCTAAAGCTGGGATTTGCAGAGTACTTAGGCTTATATACTACTGAAAATAGAATCTCTCAAGATGATTCCTGATGTAGCCCAGCATTTGTGCAAACTCACCTTCAGTTTCAATATAGCCAGCAGATCAGGAGCACAAACTTAGAGATGTTTTAATGACATGCCCAGCATCCCACATGGATTATGGCAGAGGCAGGTACAGAGTACACTTCTCCATCATTCAGCTGCTTTAAGTACAAGACTATTGTTGTCCTGCTGGTACTGCTTTACAGAGTGCAGGAAGTGCAGTCAAACTCTAACCGGACTCATAGCGAATGAAAGAGATGCAAACTTGGAACGTGTTTGTGAAAGAATGGCAGCAGATGTGCAGTGTAAGGTGAAAGAAAAGATATTGAGGATGGGAAACAGAAAAACATGAGTAGGGAGAAGGCCTTGGGGGATGTGGGAAAGGTGTGCCCAGGTTACCAAAATCCTTCACTCTCTGTGAGACACAGGATGTATGTCACAATTGAGATTCCTTCTTTTCAGGATTCTTACTGAATTCCAGAAGGGCACATTTGCTTAATGCAGGGATCCTGCTGTAGAAAAATAGTAACTGATGATGTTGTATGTCATGCCCTAAGGCTCCTTTTTTTTTCTTGTCTTCTGCATACCTCAGGCATTTTCCCCTGGGTGCAGCCTGGGCAGCAGCAGGGGGAGCACTGAGAGCACAGAACACTCTCCCAGCTCTGCTGTCCCTGGCTTGACTGCTACAGCTGCTGGGGACAACCGTGGCAGAGATCGACCTGCTTATCCTAATTCATAGAAGAGATTCAGGAGCAGTTTCCTGCTCTATTAGTTTAGTGTAATGTCAAAATAGAATATTAGATAACAGAACCGTAGCTTTTTACTTTTATTTCACAACATAGGTGCATGTTCTTTGGGCCTAGGAGAGTTAGAGGCACATCTCTGCTAGCATGATAGAAAATAATTACATGTCTGACAAATTATTTCTACAAAAGAAACTTCGTACTGACCTGATTGTTTCAAACTGAGTGGCAGCATTTGGCTTATCAAATGTCTGATTGCTTTCTGCCTCCTGTAAGCGGAAGGATGTTGCCTTCTGGATTTCATGTTTCCTGCTCCATTTAAAAATCTTGTTTTCTTATGAAGAGAAATGATAAGTTAATGTTCATGTCTCCAGAGCTATGATGCAATAGCAAATGGTAAATGTCCTATTATTTTGTACCTGTAATAGTTTGCTGATGCTGTTTTGCTCTAGCAGATACTTTTTGAAAGGGTATATGAAATACTACAAATGGATGATAATTATGAAAAAACAGATAAAATAGGTAAGGATTTTGATGTTTGGTTTTTAAGTTTTGCTGGACTAGTACAGGAAAGATTCTTATGTGTTCTCAAACAAGGGAATTGAGTCATATTTTTCCTAGCAGATGCTGCTTACAAATGTCAAGGCAGAAAGCAGACCAGTCTTCACTAAAAGCTGAGAAAAAGACGGACTGAAAGGAAATAAGACCTCTTGTTTCATTTACTATATTCCTAGAGAAAACTTGTCTAGATAATAAGGTCATATGTTAGATAGCAAGTAGCTGATATCTGTTAAGAGGAAGGCCCTACATAAAGATATTTATGTATGTTTTATACATTGTGTATCGCTGCTGAGCTGTGAACTTGTAACTAATAGGTAAGATTAAAGCTGCTCTCACCTTCTCTTCTTGTTGACTTTTAAAAGTAGAACAGACTTTCTCTGCTTTTTCTGTCTGTATTCATCATTCTCTCTTGATAAATATTGGCTTGCTCTCTTAGATTGGGATAGAGATTCCAAGTTATTATGATAGACAATCTGATGTACATACATGTTTTGGAGAATAAATAGCCTCTTTATAAAGTGTCCTTAAATATAAAGTATCCTAGTGGGCAAATTTTGCCTTTTATGCAGATGGAGACATGAAGAGGAAGGCTTCCATACCTAAATTTTTGAAGACGTGGTTTAAATGCTCATTAAGTATGAAAATGAGAGGTGATGTGATAAGATCAGTAGAGTCTGAAGAAATTTTGCACTAATTGTAGTGGTCCAATGTCCTTGTGCTAGATCTTACTACTTTCTCACTGCTGTATCATTACTTTGTTAGCCTCTTACTGCTGCAAGCAATGTCTAGTACTTAATTTGGTGTTCCAGTAAAAACCAGAACTTTTAATAAATCTTTTATTCTCTATTAATATCTTGCAGTTTCTCTCCCAAATTTCCCTTTTGCATATCATATTTAATATCAGGTAAGGTTTTCTGTCTGTTTTGTTTGAGGATATGTGTTGCTTATACTTGTGTCTCTTCTAACTTAGGCAGAAGTGGCCTTATTGAAGCTTAGTATTGCAGTTTATATTGACTTTGCCATTTCATAATGTCTAATTCAATTAATTGAGTAACTGTGATTTGGATGGCATTTTTAAACTACAGTTTTTGGGGTTATTTTAACTGAAAACAGGCATAAGTAAGAGGTTCTCAGTTGTGTCTGTTTTACTTTAGTTGACAGAAATATCTTCTACTCTATTTATTTATTTATTTTCTGAGAAGTGGGCATAAATAACTTTGCTTTTACTAAAACTCTCCCTACAGGGCTATTTCAAGGCTTCCCAGTTGCACACACAGAATTAGATTTTCATGTTCAAAGGATCTCCAAGGAGGCAAAATTAAATTATGCAACAGAACAGAAAAATTAAGGAGTTCTGGGAAAGGAATGAAGGCTGTGAGAGAGTAACAGGAAACTATGTGGTCTGGGTTTGGAGTTTCATGGGTTTGTGTGACAGTCTGAGGTCTGTGAATTGATCGTAGATTTTTCCATATCTCGTTTGCCTCGTCCAGACGCATCCCTCTCCCCAGGGTATGCAACCCCAGTCTATCGAATTTGGGGCATTTGTGACCCCTTTCTCTCATGCAGCTGTTAACTCCTTCCCTCCTCTTTGCAATAGTTCGCTGCAGTAATTCCCACACATCTCTTTCCCATTTCCTGGGAAGAACTGGGCTTCTGTCAGCAGGGAAGGGTGAGAAAGGTGATAGCAATAACTGTTTCTTCACCCTTCACATAGCTTTTTCCTAATAGTTCCTTTCTAGTGCTTTATTGACAGCAGAAATCTGAGCAAGTATAAAAAGAGCTAACCCGGATCTGCAGTAGTCTGTAAATTAGTCTGTATCATGTTCATACCTGCATTGTCTAGTTGCATGAGAGTACCAGTCAGTTTATTCCAACAGTGTGTCTAATGAACTCTGGCATTGACTGATCCTTTTTTGAATGATCGGGAGATCTGACTATATACTTCACACTTCCTCTCATTCATATTGACATTAAATTCCTGTGATTCACATTCTATCTTAGGCTATTTATATAAAATAAGTCTAATGGAAATATACAGCTCTCATTCTGCTTGTGTATTTTGTTTTTTATCATCCAATAATTGTTTGGCATGGGGTTTTTTCATTCTGTTCCTGTAATGCCTAAATACTCATATGATCATACTCCAGTGACTCTATTGTAATTCATCTTCCTTTAGTTGTGTTGAAAATTTCTCATTTATATAATGTGTATATGTTTTTTGTCTTTATAAGGTGTACTGACATTTTCATATGACTTTTGTCTTCATTCACTTCCATTGGCTTGTAAGGTCACAGCTGATGTGTACCTGCTTTCCTGTGCTGAGCACTGCTGCAGTTCTTTGCTTTTTTCTCCAGGGGGCAAGAAGCGCTTTATTCTCTGGTACAGCAATGCTGAGATTTAAAATATAAATCTTCACCATTGAAGATGGCATCATAAATAGAGGGGGAAGACCTCTAGTCTGCTTCCTTTGTCTATACAAATACCTAGCAATAATAGTCTTTCACAACCTACACTCTGCAGAATTAACCCAATCCTTTTAATAATCAGTGTGAGAATATTGGTTGCTATGGCAACATATTCTGTGGTACTACTAGTGTGTCAAAATAACCTAATGAAATACCATGCTAACAATGTTTTAGAAATTGACTTTTAAAATAAAAAGTAAATAAATCCACCTAACTTTAGAAGATATGGCTAGATTCATGAAGTCTGAAACACGTGAACAACCATTTTCTAACAGAGGGCAATCAGACTAATGGAGTGGGATATATTGTGTTTCTCATCTTTGATGTGTGATTTGAGATAGAATTTAGAAATATTTTTTTCTGCTTAAATTAATGGTATACCAAAAACATTTGTATTAAGAAGTGAGCACAAGAGTCAGGAGGTAAATGATCCTCAGATGTTACACAACTTGAGTTAGTGCCTGTCTGTATGGTGCCTTTGTTTCTCTTACAGTTTCCATCAGCTTGTGTTCATCTTTAGAACTGCTCTGTTTCTCTACTTTTCCCTCTTACTTTTCTTTCCCTTTTGTATTCTCTTCCTTGCAGCAGACTCCATGCATTTCTTTATTCTATTGGCTAAAATAATCTGCATTTAAGTGTTGGGGATTTAAAAACGATTTTACATGGATCTCATAGCAGTGCTTTAGAGTTAATGTTACCATCAAATTGATAGTTGTGGTCAGCCATTGTCTCAAATAGTGTTATTCTGGTCAGGCAAAAATCCAGCCACTTCTGAAAAAAGCATTCCTAAAGACAGCATTTACTAACTGAGTATCAGACAGGCTGCTCAAGCAAATGTGAAGCAGGCTAGAACAGCTATTCAGTATTCCAATTTAAATATGGACAAATAATTAAGATGTAAAAATTACTTTTTTTTAACTTGTAGCAATTTTTGTTGACATGAGATTTTAAAAGTCATTCATTACTGGGATAACTTTCCTTCTTCTTCTGAAGGAAAGAAATTAATTTCTCCTGAATTCAATAAAAGTTTAAAAGTTGCTGCTGCAATTCAGTTGGGGTGGACTATCCTGTATAGCAAAATAAGATAAATATATGGGAACTGAACACTCTTCCTATTTCTGTCTGTCACAGAAAATTAGGATACTGGTTTAAGCAAAAATCAGCATTTTTCCCTTTTCACTCAGATCAATATGTAAGTCACAGTGTTCATAAGAGAATGACTATTCCTGATACTTTTCATCCCTTCCAGACTATGAAGCAAAGTAATACAAGTCATTTTAAAATACATATTTTGCCTAAAAAATAATGTAGCACATTTATTATTGATAAATATCATGCAAAAATTGAAACCTCATATTTTGATTTATTTAGTATTTTTTTTTCTGCAAAAACCTTGAACTCATCCAGGCAAATGTTAGTTTTTATTCTTTGTGGAATATCCTAAACCTAATGATATTACTGCAAATTTTAAAGTAAAATGAAGTAGAAATTGCCAATTTCTTGAAAATAAAGACAATCAATATTTTCAACATATATTAATATGTTCACTCAATTTTAAAGTATAATTGCATATAGCTTATTATGCACCCTCCTTAGAAAGTATTCTTTTCATACAGCAGTTTAACAGTTGAGTAGGTACTTTGTATTAAAATACCAGTTTATACTTTGGAATTTGTGAATGGCAAACTCCTAAGGTCATAAGGTAAAAAGTTTCTTTACTGTGTTTAATTTGAAAGTATTGTGTTGTTATGCACAGAGGCCTTCTTCAATGCGTTTATCACCAAGGGAGGAAGAAGATGATGATGGAGGTGAAAATACTTGTGGACCCTCAGGTTTATGGGAGGCACTGACACCTTGCAATGGATGCAGGAACCTCGGATTTCCCATGCTTGCACAGGTATGTGATTCCCTTTTCATCATAAAACTTAGTAACTATGGAAGAGCTGCTTAATCTCTGCCATAACCCTTAGAGTTATTTATAGTCTTGCCTGATTCCCTTCAAAAGTGGTACTTTCACTCTTCATTTTAATGTCAAAATCTGGTTCCAGAATTAAATGTTGAGGTTTGGTCATCCTGCTATAATACTTATCCATACGAGTTTAATATGGAGACTGATGTTTACTACCCCTATTTTAGACAGATAGTTGCTGTGTTGGATATCTTCCTTTTCCATCTGGAAAGAAATTTTGAAGTCACATAGTCTCCTTTGAGATAAGTACTCTATTTTTGACCAGCTTCTAATTAGTATAATGACATCTCAGCTACTTTCTTTATAGAATTAATTGAGGACATCATGCATAACTCAACTGATGTAAGAAGCCTAAGACTTCTCTTTGAAGATTATGTAAGTTAAAGAAAAGATCCCCAAACATTTTCAAATGCTCATGATAATACAGAAGAGAATAAATAGAAGTGGGTCTAGGTCCCAGCAATTCTCAGAGAAGACCAGTCTGCAGTATCTACCAAAGCATTTCAGCAGCTGTGTCCTGAACAAGTGATATTGTATTGCTACAGAACAGGATGATGCTTATTGCTGCTTCTGGGTCTCCCTTGTTCTCTCCCCACACTATAAATTAGCACTCTCGTTTCTGCAACATTTTTCCTGCGCTTTTTCTTTTGTAGCATTGAATGAAGACCTGCCAAATTTCTGTTTAGAAATGTCTGGTTCTTTCAGTTGCATCCTTACTTGGCACTGCATTTAAACAGCTTTGTCAGATTCTTGTGTACCACATTGGAATTACATATCCTGTCTCACCACACTTCATACACTGTTGCTTTCATACTGTGACTGTACGTTTTATTCCCTTTAAGTCTCATGGGACTTGCACCTGTTTGAAGTCAATGCTAAAGCCTTCCCTGCAGTCAATGGAAACAGGATACGGCAGCTAATGTGCTTGAATGACAATAAGCACTGCCCTGTTTCTTGATAAGGAGCCTTTATATTCCTTTCCCCTTTCAGCAGCTGTTTCCTACTTCATATTATCCATCATTTTAGACATTTGGCAAAGTGCAGAGTTGTCGGAATTATCCTGATTTGCAATAGGAGTACTATAGTTACTAATTCCTCATTTTTAAGCATTTGTTTCAAAACCTATTTCTTAAATGGAACTTTCCATATTTAAATGTAACTTATGGTTGAATTATTCTTAAACTTCCCTATGATGAACATACATGCAATTTTTATTTCCTAATTTTAGAAAATGTTTTTGTTTTCCTTGTTTCTTTTTTTATGTAAGGTATACATAAAGGGTGCTATAAAATTGAGGCATGCCTTTGAAAAATGGGATCAAGTTTGGTTAGTTGGTTGGTATGTCTTTCCTATTTATAAAGAGAAATTCATTTCAACAGCGATGTAAGTTTTAAGACAGTGATTCATGAATTAGTTTTATTTATTGTACCTGAATTTTAAGCTCAGACTTGCAATATCTCATCCTTCTTGCTCTGAGAACAATAAGATTTTTAATTATGAGTACAAAAAAGAGTATAGTTATTATGCTTTCATTCATGATATGACAGATTGCCTTTCTAGATTGTTTTTATCCATAAAAATTGAAGGCAGAGATAGTTTTAGTCTTTTGTTGATTTCTTTCTATGGGAGAAAGGAAAGAAATTAGATAGTGAAAAATCTCCAAACTAAAACACAGTGACTTTGGTTTTTATAAATTGTTGCCGTCACCTTATGCAGTCTTTCAAGATGTTAGCTAATCTGTTGGATCTTTCACATTTACTTCAGAATGCAGTAGAGAACATCTTGTTCTAAGGGATTGAAAACACAAAGTATATATGTAAATTTTTGAATTAAGAACAGTATCTTGAATTGGTCTAACAAATTATATATTATGTGCAACAGCATGTTTTAGGTAGAAGTGCAAAAATAGTTTCTGATACTCATGTCAGTGCACTAACATATCAGAAAGTACAGACTTCATAATGAAAAAGCAGTGAGAGAAGATATTTGACATGGTGTCTTAGAATCCATACTCTCCTAAAGGTCCAAAAATAGAGAAAAGGGTCTATCAATTACTTTTAAAGACAAACAAGAAGTTCATTTTTACACTTCTCCTTTATTTAAAAATAGATTTTACAATCATATAAATATATTGTGTTTGCACATCAAAGGTGAACAAACAGAAAGATTGATTCATGCTTTATATACACAGTCAGAGGCACAATGATAACATGAAACTGAGTTTTAGGTGAGATTATGAAAATGTCCATCTGTGACCTAGTGAGCTAACAGTTTTCAATATGCCAAAGGAGAGGGCAGTAATCTCCTTGATAAACTTGGTTTCTTTTTTGCTGTTAGGGAAAAAAGCTTGTCTGGAGGTACTTCTGGCATGCAGTATGTCATTGCTATCTGTACTGTGATGGTAAGTGTCATTTCAGAAGGGACTGTTACAGAAAGTTCTGTGTAAATTTAAGACCTAGCATAGCAGTAATATAGGTATTCTCAGGACAAGCAACTCTCTTTTACAATCTCAAAATTGGTGAAGTGCTGGAAGAGCTTTATGGAAAAATCTTTGTGTCTTGTTAAAATTTCAGGGGTTTAGGATATGCAGCTGGATTTTTGGAGGCTGAAATTTAGATCTGTCTTCTTATTTTAGCAGAGAGTGTATTCCACATATAGATTATGATTTAAGGTTAATTTGCGGCTGTTGCTTTGTTCTGGAGCTCATCTGTGGTTTAGGGCAGAAATTCCATCCTTGCTAAAACTGATGCATGTTTTTGTGAACCTCAGATGGTTCTCTGCCCATCTCTCCAACCAGCCGAGGTCCCTCCGAAGGGCTGCACAGCGCTCCGGGGTATTGGCCGCTCCTCCAGCTTTGTGTCATCAGTGAACGTGCTGAGGAGGCATCTGCCCCTTCATCCAAGTCATTGATGAACATGAATGATGAAGAGTGGTGTGCATGTCAGTCCATCATTCCTTCTCTCATTCCTTTTGGGGAAGACAGAACGGTAACTTCTGGAATCTCATTATACTTTAATGTGAAATAGGCATGAAGCAGCTTTGGCCTGGATGTGAAGGGACTGGAATATTTCAGCCATTTCTCTCAAATAAGTCTCCTTATGGCAGAAATGTTGAAGATAAAATAAGAGATAACTCCTTTCTCTCCTACTTTGCCTGAACATATATTTTGGTAAAGTGGTGGAAAGCATTTTGAACAAACATAATTTTGGTTGGGGGTGTTTGTTTACTTTATCAATTGGCAAGGTAAGGAAGGAGAGGGAATGTAGTAAAAAAATGCAGAACACTCTTGTTTTCCAGTAATAAAATTGTTTCTTGTTCTTAATAATCAATTTGGTGGTGCAGGTTAATTTACTGTTTAGCTCCTAATAGATTTATTTTACCAAGTTTATCAGGACCCACATACATATTCATATTTTCTTGAGAATAAAGCAGCACAGTCTGAATGTATGTATGTCATTCCATTTTCTTTTTCATGGATAGCGTAGCTTGAATATTCCTCTGCTAAGGGGCAAACAGGGCCTGATGTACAGAGATAAACAGAGGGCAGTCTACAGTAAAAGAGAGACGAGTGCTGCAGAGTTCTACATGATCCCTCCAGTATTATCAGTTTAAAGTAAGCAGTTCACGTACCTTAATCTTGAACAGGCATGCCTGCATATTTTTCTAATTATGATATAAAGTAAGTGTGAGATAAGGCAGGTTAACCTCTGTCCTGTTTAGGATGCTGCTGGGTCAGCTTGACTGGACTCTGTCTTGAACTGTGTTGTATATATAACTTAAAAATCCTGGCAGTTTTTCCCTGTGTTTGACATGGTGACAACCAGGAGCACCTCATTTGTCTAACTGTTACAAAATGGAAATAATGTCTGTAAAGAGAGCAGTGCAGTTGCTATGGGAAAATTGAACTTTGATTCAAAAGCCCTAAGTATAAATCTTCATGTTGCCAGTTGCTGGGAAGCATGCCTCTTCAAAAAATATATGGAAAACTTACTTAAACATATAAATGCTATGTTTCTAGCTTAGTGTCAAATTTTCATCTTCTAAGAGGAAATTAACTTCTGGGAGACCTTGACATTTTCTTTTAAGACTGATCAAAATTCTGCTTATATAACTCTAGGATTCTTAGGGTCAGGAACTCCAGGAACTTTGTTATGGATTCTCCTGTGGAAGAGACTATCCCCACAAAATGCCTTTTTATTTAGAGGGAGGGAAGAAAAAGTGGAGTCCTAACTACATGTTTAGGAGATGAGCTGTATATAATACTGTTTCTTTATCAATACAGGCTATGGTAGGAATATTTAAAGTTTAGAGTTTGATGCATCAGTTATTAGGGTTATGCATTTCATGTCTGCCTTCCAGAAGGTCATTTTGTCTGTAATTTTGTACTTTTTTTTGTAAATTTTAAAAAGTAATTTTTAATGGGAAGAAGTTTTGTATACTGTTTGTATTGTAGAAGCTAGTTAAGGCTGTTCTGTAGAAAGCCTGACATTGGAAATTATTATGTTGCAATTATGTTTACATTTTCAAAGTCACTTCTGGACACATGAGAGATAAAGGGGGTAATTAAGTAAGGAGCTAACTCAATTTTCACATAGAGATCAAGTCTATTCCTAAAAACCCCTCTGTACTGACACTCTCTGGAGAGATGCAGCATGACTCTATAATGTCTCTTTTTGAAAAATTTTATTATTGGAAATTTTATATGGTATTATTTGTTTTCATTTTAACAGACTCTTTCAGTTTGAACTCCTTCTATTTTCGGTTGCCTCAAAAAATTGTCTTACATTTTAAACTCAGTGCGAATGTTATAGTCATTTTTTGAACTGCCAAGGTGCAGGGGAAGTAGCATAAAAGAGGAAGTATTTTTTAATAAAAACAGAAAAGCAAACATGTTTTTAATTAAACGATAATGGCTAAAATTTTCAGCTTGGTTTTTCAATCCATTAATAACTTTACCTTTCAGTGCATTCAGTGGAAGCACATTTCAAACTAGACTAGTAAAGAAGCAGATTTGGATGATCTTACTTGGTGTTGAAGTTCTCCAAAATTAGAAACAGAAAGTCTTGTGGCATTATTTAATTTCTGTGTTACAGGGGAGGAAACCAGTGATCTTGTTTCGTGGTGATATAGACATAGTAGAGAAAGCTTTGGCCTAAAATATGCCTGAGTTAGGATAGCCAGAGTAAGATTGTTATATTATCTATAATATTTTCCTATAGTTTCTAACCTTCAGTGAAATACAGTTTTTTCTTCCTAATTTAGTGGATTAAACTATGAGTTTACTTAAATGGGAGTAACATGGAAAGCTCTACTACCCATAAAAAATATTTCTGTTTAAGTCTTGATTTGCAGTGTTGTCTCTTTTGCAGTAAGCTTAAGTCTTATTAGTAATTTCAGGAACACACCACCTACACACTGAAGCAGCTACTGAAAAGTGCAATATGTATTCTGCCTAGAAAGAATCAGCAGGTGATGATTATACCCTGCCGAACAGTGATAGAAAATAAGTATATTGAAAAAACTGTGGCTTATTTTAGTGCTATGCTACATTTTCTGATGGTGTTTTAAGGAATGAAGCTGAACGTTTTGTTCTTGCCTATGGTATGTATTACATATGTAGCTGCTTAATTTCCAGTGTAAATTTGCAGTTGCCCATGGACTGCAGGTGTCTTGTGGCAAGTGGATTTTTACTGTGCTAGTTGTGTAATCCAGACACCACTGCACAGGTATGTAATATGACCAGAGAAGCTGTAATCTCTTTATCCTTGTGTATTTTCAGAATTGACTAGTCAAGCTTCAGGGTAATCTAATGGTTAAATTAGCTCTGCTTCAACTGCAAGTTTGGATGGGATGACTTCCAGAGATCTCTTTCATATTGTTGTTAACATCTATGTTCTATAATTCTTTGTAAGGCTGTGTGACCTCAGATGAGTTTATTGCTTTGAAAGTTTAGCACTGACTCTGCAGTTTGCAAATGACTGTTTGTGAAAGTATGGCTATCCCTGTCCAGCACTGTATAAATCTGGTCACTGCTGGGATGTGTTGTCTCTTGGTGTGATCATGAAACAGCAAAATTAAATGGGATGAGAGAGAAAGGAGAGGTGTCAAATTGTGCTGAAATTGTTGACCTATGTCAGAAATAATCTGAAATATTGTTGACTGTAGTTTAAAACAGGAAATTTAATTCCTATTAATGGTATTCAAATTCATGTAGAAATTAATGTTGAATTGAACACTGTCACATACCTAACTGAAACATGTCACAATGGTAATCTGGGAAAATCTTACATAGTATATTACATTTTGTTGTTTTGTGGTTTGCAGTTTAGTGGTAACCAGAAGACACACGCCTATGGAATGTTTTTGCTTTTGGTGCTGCCTGTCAGATTATGGAAAAGTGAAAAAAAATGTTTGAATTGCACAGTAAATAGATAGTAATAACATATAGCAATTAGTTTTGTACATGAAAGAAGTTCAACTTAGTGTTAAAAACTTCATGTTTGAACTTCAGCTGCTTCGTAACAGAAATATTAAAGCACTATATTGAACTTAAAAATTTATGTAGAAGTTCCTGGTTGATCTGACCAAATTGGGCCACTGTTCAGTATTACATTTCGTGGGAAAAAAGCCATCATAGATACATCGTATTTGTTGTTCTTACCGTAGTAACAGGAGGAAAAGAGTTTATGGACAGAAGTGCTGGTATTGAGCTATCTGGAGTTAAGATATCGGTTGAATGGGGGTATCTGGACATGTTGATTACTAAATGGATTTGCTACACTGATTATCCATGAGGTCAAGCTTTGTGTCAGGTTGTATTTCTGTGAAGGGCTATTTAAAGGCACTTGGCATTTTTGGACTTATTTTGAGCCTAAAAATCTATTTTCTATTTTGTTTGATTTATTTTTAATCATGTTAAAAATCTATCTGAGAACCCAGCTAATACTGGAACCTGTGAGGGATTTTTTTTTTTTTTACTTCAGTTTTTATAATACAGGAGATAGTGCCTTCATAGAGTAAGTCTATGAGAAGTCTGTACAATTTACAGACCCAATTTCTTTCTGAAGAAAAGACCTGACTGAAAGCCGGACTTTTAAAAAGAACAGCTCTGTGGTCTGTAACTGTGAATCCTCTCTTGCTGTGCAAAAGGAATTGCATACCTTTGGTTTAAAGTCATGTCTAGCGCTTGTATTTTACTGAAAACTTTTAATACTGGTATCCATTATGTATGCTGAGTCTGAAAATGAGATAGATCCTGAATCAACAACTTTTTTAAGCATTAATGTGCTCAGTCTCACTTGGGTTTCCATACAAATGGAACTTTATAAAGAGATACCTTATATTTTCACCAAAATTCAAAACTGGTCTAAGACTAACAGTTTCTTAAAATCCCAAACTGATTTTTATGATTTTTTTTCACTGCTAGCAACTTGTAATTAAGAAGAACTCATGAACTGGATGTAAAATAAAATGAAACTGAAGTCGGGGGAGTCCATATATGAGATATCAAAGGGAAATATGTAAGACTACACTGTCTCATGTTTTCATGAAAAGGTATTTTGGATTTGTTTTTGATAGCAAATGTCATCTACCAATTATAGTGAAATACTTCTTTGTACTTTAAGGTCTCTCAGAAAGGCAATTCAGCTAGGAAATGGGAATCTCACGTTTTATGTTCTTCTATCTGGAATGGTGTTAAAACTATACATTGCTGTAGATGCAGATGCTCTTTTCACTTTCCAGAAGCAATAAGCAGTTTCATTTCATAAAATCTACTATAATAGAAAGAAGTAACATTAATGCTCCTAATAGTATGGAGAATAGTTGTGTTCCTTTGGCGAAAGGGGGAGATAGCTTTTTAAAAAAAAGTTATAAATATGTCTCTGTATAACCTGAATAGTCCACCAGGCATTTTGCAGATTTTCAAGATAAAAGATGCAAATGTGAAGACATAGAAGTTAAATAATGAATTGACAGTATCAAGCCAACTATATTATTTTTGGAGGTGCTATAATTTTTTAGCATCCTAGTTTTTGTTTCACAATATTTTATACTGTGAAAAAGAAGAGAGAAAATAAAATCTTTAGGCAATGTTCAGTCCTATTTATATCTACCTAATTTTGAATTTAACAAAATTGAGTCTATAACTCTGAGACAATGTTTTAGCCTAATGATCTAAGTACTTACAAATCACTAGGTTTGTCCCTAATTAGCTTTTATGATTAGCAGATACTACATACACATAGCAGTTCTATATACACATAAAGCTTTCTTTAGTACACTATTGTAATCTGTTTGTATATGGACAGGTGATTAAATTCTGCCTTATTCAGACTGGTTTTATAGAGTTAGTGGTTTTGCATTGTGAAAAACAAACATCAACAGCAGAAAGTTCCTTCAGAAACCCATCTGGATGCTTTTGCTCCTTGTATCATTGGGAAAGTGTCCACATCTCTGAAGGTGTTTGACTGATTGCTCTTTTCTGTTGAACAGGAAGCTACTGCGAACCAGCCAGTGTGAGACATGAAGTAGATGGATGTGTTTGACTACATGCCTAGTTTTTGAGCTAAATTTGTGTGCAAATTAAACACCAGGGCACTTAGAAAGGGTACACAGCTGACAAAGCAGAAGGCTTTCCTTTGCTCCTTTCTACCCACTTCCAAAGTGGGCAGACTGAGTGTATCTTTTCTTTGTCTTTTTGAATTCAATAATGTTCTATTGTAAGGTTCATGAACAATTTTTGAGCTGCCTCTTAAGGGATAGCAATCTTAGCATCTTTCTCCCACAGACAGTTATTTCTCATCAGGACTGTAAGATCAAAGAACAACTGCACACACTCCACAGTTTGGATTTTTAGTGGCTAGAATCTCATTTTTGACCCAGAAAGAAAGATCCACTGCCAAGGGTTTCCTGTTGTCTGGCTTTAGTGGTTTCATGTTATGTCCAGGCATTCAAACTAGCAAATTTCTTTTATTTACCAACACTGTTTTCTCATCATGAAATTATGAAAGGATCTTGAGTTTGCAAATTACTTGAATGTTTGTTAACTTTTAGCATTTACATTGCTATTTTGAAGATGAGTTATTAATTTGATGAAATGTAAGAAAATAATTGAATCAGAACTGAGAGCAATAGAATCATTAGGGAAATGATTTTTTGTGTGAAAAATTTTTACCATCTTGGTTTTGGGAAGCACTGGCATAGTAGTTTGTTTGCATATGAAAGAGGGTTGCACAGCATTAACAGAGAATACCTGTGGTAAAAGTATTCCATACAGCTAGTGTGACTGCAAACCTGGAGCAAGACCCCTTAGTTCTGGTAAAATAGACATATGATTCTGTGGTAGCTGTTCCAAAACTGGAATCTTGCAGTGAACCCATAGAAAATAAAAGTTCAAATTTTATTGAAAATGTGATTTAGGTTCCCTTATAATCCTTTCTAATTTCATTTTATGTAATCTTCACATTCTGTTTCCATTTTTTAATAGCTAGGGCTGAGAATTAGCAATGAGTAAGTAGATTATGATATCACAGAAATCATCATAGTAACAATTAAAGCAGTAGAGCTTTGACATAAACCAGTGGGATTTCTTGTTTAAAGAGCGGTACTGAAGGCGCATGTTTATTAGTGGAATGGTTTTCCTTCAGCAGTGAGCAGTGAATTAAGTTCCTGTATTGTCCTTATATTTCCATCTTAGCTACTAAAGTTCAACATGGCCACATTAGCTCTCATAAAATTCCCAAGAAAATAGGCACCATGGTGAGATAGCACAGAACAATGGAGCTCCTTGTAGCCATAAAACTAAACATCCATTTTATGAATGTTAGTGGGCTTTGGCACATTTTTAGCCAGGAAATAGCAGAGTTCATAGATTCCCATTCAGAACTACTGTTCTGAACTATGGTATGAAATAGAAAATTTCTTCTTTAAGATCATAGGGGATACAGGCAATATTCCCTTAACTCGTGTTTACTGCTAATGTGCATATGTCCTCTGTTGTCGTGCAATAACTTGTTTTAGTGTTTCAAGCACCACTTCCAACTTACAGTTTGAATTTACTTTCCTTCCAATTGTCTCTTACTGTTAGGCTTAATTTTCACATTGCTGAAATACCTGCAGACAAAGTTTATTTGGTAATATTTAATTAGGAAGTATTAGGTTTTACAAACTTTGCATGTTGCTGGGATCTTTAAAGAACAATTTCAAACTCTTTTTCTGTTAATTTTGTATTTCACTTTTCAGTTGTGTAACAAATAAAGGTATGTTTGTATGTAACAAACAAAATTTTTTCATTTTGATAATATGACTCTCCATAACTTCAGTATTTTAAAAAACATTTTCTTGTTCTTTCTGTTTTATTGTGGGAACATGTGTAGGAGAGGTTTCTTTACAGAGAGTCTTGGCTTATGCTGTTGCAATAATAACTTTTATACCAAACATACTTATTTTTTTGTTTCTTCAGTGTCAAAAACTTTCAAACATGGGAGATTGTCCTTCCTGAAATAGCAAATGTTTATTTGTCGCTTCTATCAAATTTATTGTATGTGTTATCAATTAATTGGTTTCTATTGTGCAAATTTGTCAGAGTATTTACTTGACTTCAGAACACAATGCATGGGCAGATATAGAATATTTTCAAGAAGGACACAGGTTATTTATAATAGATAATGGATTAACATATTTTGGTGTTAAATATCTCTTTTCAAAGAAAATTTCTCCCATAACGTCTCATTTTAGTGATGTTATCTGCCCTCCAATCAAGTCAGTTTACAGCTCTAGGGTTACTGTTCACAGAGCTGTTGTGTTTTGCTTCGAGGTTTACTTAGGTGCATTCAGGTCCTCTCTCTCCTTCACAGCAACACATACATTTTTCATTTACTGGCACAGTAATTGATAGAAATTAAGCTATAAAATGTGAGAAATGTGAGTCTCCTTAACATAGAGTAGCATTTTAATTGTTTTCTGCATTTGCTGTCAAATACTGACATCACTTTAAGGTTTCTCAATATCTAACATTTTCCATGGTTTCTGCCCTTATAATGTGAGGAATTATTCTTCATGTTTGCTGCTTCAGTTGGAACTGTGTATGTATGTTTAAAACCTAGGCATTAGAGCATAAGCATCTTGCAGAGAAGTATTGTTTCCATGGAGCTTAGGTTTCAGCTAATTTTATCTTTTTTTAATATAATAGCCTTTATTGTAAAGAGGCATTTTCCCACAGCTTGATACTCCAACAAGACATGATTTTTTTAACATCTTTCATGAAAACAATAGAAAAAGGGAGGGTATTTAAACTGGAAATTGCTTTCTAGTTTATATTTTTTTGAGCTAAACTAAGAATCATTTATTAAAACAGTCATTATATTTTGCTACATTGCCATACACAACAGTTAGCATTTGCATAAACCAGATTATGTACACTTTTAGTATATTCTTTGTCACAGTGAGTTATTTATTAGAGGAAGCATCTGCTCTTTTTCATGGCCTTAGTGTTGAGTGCATGGGAAAGCATGTAACATGACTACAACAATCTAACTTCATTTGAAATGCTGAATATCTGCCAGTTAGAATTATGAAAACACTGCATAAAATATAGTGACATGTTCCTGCTGCTGAGGTTAGCACTGCATTCATTATGCTCACAATTTACCCATGTCTTCAGACATTTATAGTTTAGGCTATAGTAGTGATTTTTTGTGTTGTAAGGCATTGTAGGAATCTTTAGCTTTCAGTGATTCATTTCTGTAGAGTTTTTGTATGAACTTTTAAATTCTAAACAGGATACGTGAAAATATGCATAGGAAAAGGAGAAAATAAACCTACTTTTGGGGTGTTATATAAATTATACTCATTTTTTTCATATATGAAGTTTGAAAAAGCAAATCTAAATTTTGAATGGTTTCTGAAAAACTAAACATCATGTTTACATTTCTAACTAAATACACAGGACAACAACTCTAACATGCTTTTAAAAATGATGTTTTTCTCAGCTCTGTGGAAGGCTTACTGAAACTTACAAAGGCTGTTTCAGGTGCTGAAGGGAAATAATTATTTCAGTTAACTCTGTACATGTATCATTCCTACAACAGCAAACCCACAATTTCAGATGTTTGGTGAAAGGGTAAAAGAGCATATTATTGTAAAAATCTGTATTAGAAATACTTTCTGCAGACCAGAGTAGATTCTCCAGTGTCATTACCCTTAAATAAGATTATTGGTGATTTTCCAGATTCTGTAATATACCAGGAACCTTATTGTATATTATATGACAAATTACACATTCAAAAGTTTCTAGCTGTCATAACAATGAACATTTATGATAGTTTGATTCATGACAAATTATTCTAATTACACGATATTATGAAACTATCTTTGGTTAAATTATTAGTAAGAGATAAATGTGTTTTTACTAGCCATAAATTACAGTAATATTCGTGATATCTTCGACTGGAAAGGCAGTCAAAATAAATATTTCACCGTCTACTTGGGCTTTTGGGTTATTGTGACATAGGAAATACTTTCAGCTGGTTTTGCTTAGTACATTATTGTGGCAAACTTGCACAACGGCCTTCAGGTTCAAGCGTTTCCCTTTCCCCCTTGCTGCATGTCAGAAAACTGTTCTGATTATCTCCCATCACTGGTCAGGACTTCTTTCTTGCTTGGATTCTTGATTCCTCTCAGCAACCTTCAGTTACTTATCATTAATATTTCAGTGTGAAGTGTCCCAACCCAACAAGGTTAAACATCAGTCTGTTTACAAATGTCAAGAAGTATGTTTGATGAAAATACATTCAGACTAGATGTAAGAAAGAAAATGTTTTACCATCAAGATGGTGAAACACTGGAATAGTTTTCCCAGGGAGGAGGTAGATGCCCCATCCCTGGAAACATTCAAGGTCAGGGGCTCTGAGAAACCTGGTCTAGTTTAAGATACCCCTCTCCATAGCAGGGGTTTGGACTAGATGACCTTTAAAAGTGCTTCCTACCCAAACCATTCCCTAATTCTGTGATTCTATTACATAAATGGGATAAATTCATTGCTCACTCTCAGGATAATCATAAGCTTTGGGGTGATGGGGAATGTAAGATCAATAACTCTCCAAATTTTCATCAATAAAGTATCATTGTACTCTTCTAAGGAACAGCTGGGCAGAATTTATCATACTATGATGGAAGAAAAGCCACCTGGATTCTACATACTAGTCCTCTGGCCTGCAGCAAGCCAGGGGAGACAGCACAATACCCCGGTGGATCTCAAGGGGTATGTCAGAATTTAATAGCTGTTCTTCACTGTCTGTATAAATGAAAAAATATTTCTAAAGGTGGCAGATATATTGCATTTTTCATTTCTGTATTTCCCAGATTATTTCTCCTGTAAGAGGAACGTAATGTGTGACCCTGGTGTGTTGTCCCATGTTCCAGGGAAGTAATAAAGCTTCAAGTGACCTGATTTGTATAGGAGAGGATATTGACAGAATGAAAAATTTTCTGTTAGGTACGAATTTCATCTTCTTGTCAGAGTGTCAGTTCAGATTAGGTGCCTTCTGAGCCTCTGTCGTTTTATTCATAGCTCATACAAACACAAATTTGCATATACTGCTTGTATTTCAGCCCTTAAGCATACATCATTCAGTTTGATTGTTAAAAGGAAGGCAAGAGTATATAGAAGGCAGAAGCAAGAGCAGCTAGAAACCTGGCAAAAATGTGGAAAAAAGGTCTAACTCAACATCAGTAGTTTTTGAAGATTTAGTCATGTTATAGCACATTGTTTCACAACTGTATATAACTCTTTGCAATGGCCATATAGATATTTAGAAGCAATTTCATTCCCACTGATAAACAAGCTCTTAGCCCTGTTCAGGTTTCAGATTGTGTGTCATAGGTATTATCCCATCAAGTATATGCTCAGAAGAGACCCAGCTGACTGCAGGCCTATGAATAAGGGCCACAATGTGCCCTGTGTCCCTGGCATGTGCTCTGCAACTTCAATATCACATTACTGTTTCTTTCTACAAGACAAAAAATCTAATTTCTAATTATCAGTATGGGTGGCTGTTCTCTAGTGATTTCTCAGGGACTCAGTCACTCTCAATCTTTGTTGTTTTTTTTTTTTTACTTCGATTGTGAATGTATTTTTATCCTTTCCTTATTTTAATGTACTAGCAGCCCAGCACATGATTTTTATGAAGTTATTAATTTCAAATAAGGACTAATTCTGTCATGATGGTGGTGGTCAGTTGTATGTCTCATGTTCAGCAATTCGGAATGGTTAATAGAAATTTGAGATGGAATAATCTCTTTTTAAAACAAAAATTAGACTCAGATTATTTTGATTTCAGGACTAAAGATAAAGGAAAAGTATTTTTAGAAGGTTTTATTATGCAGTTGATAATAACTTGGACATGTAGAATTACTGTAGAGTTACTTGTTACTGCAGTTGGTGAAGAACTTTTAGAGAAAAACAGAATCACGTTGCTTCATGCCTGATACTTAAAGACAATCTTACGTCATCTGCTAACATCTAACTTGAAGTTAGTGAACTAGTTTAGATCTTAGAAATTTCTAGAAATGCTCATTACCAGCAAAATGGAGAACATATTGTAGCGACTAGAAGACTTCAGAATGCTTTTCTCCAGCAATGAGAAATTTTCTTTTTCCTTTTTGCTACATATGCACTTTTTAATTAAGGTTCATAATCTTTGCTTAATCAGTTCAATTTCAGGCTTTCTAAAGTCTTAACAATTCTTTTTTGACTCTAACTCATTTAACTTCTGCTGGACATACTATTATTATGTTTTATTTATTAGAGAGATATTTAGTAAGAATTTACTTGTCAGTAGTTTACATTCAAACCATTTTTTGAGTAACTCCATCATCTTTATTTATTCTTCTCTGACATTTATATTCATGCAATGTTAATTACAGAATGTTGAATTACATTCAGAAAATCAAATTCAATGTTAAGAGCAATTAGGAAGGGAGTAGAGTATAAAAGAGGGAACATCATTATGTCAGTATGACTACTTGGTGAGCCCTCATCTTGAATGAGGAAATCTGTGAAAATGTCATCCCTGTCACATCACTGAAGACTGAGAGGATGAAGGGTGACAGGGATGGTGAAAATCTGGGAGCAGTTGGGTGAGTAGGGTTAGTATCTCACATTCCTTAAAGGAGAGAACATGGGAAGTGCATATGTCTGTGAAATCACAAGGAGAGGAAAAGTAAAGAGCAACCCTTCATGGCCACCTAATGTATAAAGCAGCCATGTCAAACTTGGTGAGATAGCTAAAAACAAAATGGGGGGCATGCAAACTCTGAAAGGGGACATCTAAAGGCAACTTAGGAAGGTAATTCTAGAAAGTTGGATTGGTAGACATGCAAAACAAAGTCAGCACCTTTTGACTATGAAGTGTGAGACCCACAAAGTGTTGCAGGAGGAGAAACAGTTACTGTATGCTTGACCTGGTCTCATGTTGGCTTCACTGTTCTCTAGGTCAGCACTGTTGGCTACATTTACAGACAGAATATTGGGTGACACAAAGTGTGATCCAATGTCTATTCTAATGTTTTGTGTATCGATTTATAATGTTTTTTTTTTAATGTGGCTGAATTCAGGCACTGAACAGTTTCACTCTGGGGTTTGGTCACAATTTTAAGGCTGCAGTATTTCTTCATGGGCTTCTCTAGGCAGATTTACTATAATTAGGGTTTTGGCATTCTGTCTTAAATGCATGTTTCTAGAAGAGTACAAGGATTAAATTGAAGTCTCCTGTTTTATTAATTGCTCTGGTAAATAAATTTTTGCCTCTGCCTTTTTACATCAGACTTAAATGGACAGGGTAGAAACTCCTTTTTCTTCAAGGTTGGAAGGATTCCTTTTCTTGTCCTGCAGTTGCACTTCAGCTGCTTCAATGCCTCTGTATAATTTTCTGTTAACTTCGTTTAAGGAATGAAATGGCTTAAGCTAATAAAGTTACATTTGGAGCTGCAGGAAGCCCACTTGGAAACTTTTCTAATCCTTATTATGTCTACTATCTGAAACTAGTTACTATTAGTTTATATCTGTGAGACTACTGAGAGCTCATACTCTGACTAGGTATAAGCTGGAAGGGGTGAAACAGGTAGAGATGCAGTCACATTCCTCTTTTAGACATGTTTTTTGAATGCTGACCACCAATTTTGTATTGTTTGATAGTATATACTAATTTTTTTATTACAAATGCATCTTAGTATTCTATTTATTTTATTTTGCATGATTTTTTCCCTGATCACTGTTTCCAGTATTCATTTTCAAGTTCATTATTAGTTTAACCTGGGATTTAAATCTGTCTCTACTGAAGTCATCCAGAAGAATTTTGAAGTGAAGCTCCTCTTGCTGCCATCTTAACCCTGTCCTTCAAGAGACCTTGAATTATTGCCAAACTATGAACTCTCATAAAGATCAAATGAGCACAATCACCAGAAAAAAAAAAAAAGGCAAGAAGTTGAGTCATGTAATTATCTGCTAACAGTATAAAATAAATCATTTATCTGAAAAGGCACTGTTACCTACAGCCATAGTTTGCCTTAGGTAATGCGAGTTCTTGGTGAAGAAATTGTTATTCCACATTTTGTTTCAGACATCACATTCCTCAATCATTTTCTGAGTAGGGCTATGATAATATCTAACTGTCAGGGTGCTTTCTTGCCCTTTGCCTTTTATTATATCATATTTGATTTATGTCTGATGCTTGACTTTCCGAGACATCCATATGTCCAATGTAAGAAAGATGTGGAAATATGTCTTTGACCATGCAATTGCTTTCTGCTGGGATTAAAAAATATAAATCTCTGGTGAAACTCTGCTGAAACTGGATGTTATCTTCTTAGTCATGTTCAAAACTTCAAAACTTAGTCTGCTTGATTGGATTACTGTACCAGCAAAACTTCTAATTCCTTTCTTCCCTCCTAAACATTTGCTAATCAGTAGAATTTGCTGTACGTATCGCTGTTATGGGACCCTTTGTCATTATTTTGCTCAAACGTAGAGCAGTAATTCATCTTCATTCACAGCCTGGGATCCTGCCTTCCATATGTAGAAAGCATATTTTTAGTTTTCTTAAATGTAATATAAACATTTTGTAAAACCATCCCTGAAGAGAATGTAATTGTAGTGGTTAATGTAATTGTTGCTCTCATGAGATACAATTAAAAAAGAAAATGAGACATCCCCTGAGTTAGAACCAGCAAAACAGGTATGGCAAAAGCAGTTATCTGGCTTTCGTTAAATACAAAGTTTGATGAATGAAGTTCTTCTGTAAACTGAACAAGAACTGTATTATACAAAAACTTAAAGAAATAAGAAATTTTATCTTCTAGCATGCAAGTAATTCTTCTGGTCTGATACAGTTTGGATTTCAGCAGAATGTGGTATTTAATTTGCTGAATTCTAAACCCTGCAAGCCAGAGTTATTGAGCCTGGTTCTTTTCCTGTGTCATCTGAGAAATATCTCTCTTACCTACTTAAATTTTTGCATTTCAGGAATCTTATTCAAAGAAGAGAGGTTATGCATTGGAAGCAATACCCTCTGTACCTCTGGATGCAGTTCCTTCAGAAAATGACAGCAGTCTTTGTGATTCGATAGACATAGCAGTCACCAAAAAGCCTTGTTCCTTAGAGATAGCAAGAGTTCCTTCCTCAAGACCAGGTAAATCACCAAATAATCCTTTACACAGTCATTGGTTTAAGTGTTAATTTATAGAATATATAGGTTTATATTTTTAAGCATGCAGCACTCTGTTTATTTATGACAGTATGATTATAGTCTTCCATTAGCTACCATAAGAGCTTCACATCAGAATAAAGATTAATAGCAAAATGTTGTAGAAGTGAAAACAAAGCAGATGTTTAAATACTTTCCTAGATAGATAGAAGGTTGCAAAAAGCCAAATAAGAGTTTCTTGCAGTCAAGCCTTTTGCAGTAATCCTTTAACCAACCTGTTTCTTTTTTTCCTAAGTATTGCTTAGCAACAACGTTATGGAACTAGTTCAAAATTTAAAATACTCTGCATTTTCATGTTACGTGAAGGAATATCTGATCCATTTTTGAAAATGAAATAGGGAATGAGAATTAAGGGAAATATTAAATGACAGTTTGACAGGCTGCTATTTGTATTATATACAGGTTTGAACAGCAATGAGTTAAAATAGTTAAAAACTAATAGAATTATGATAAGTCAGATATTATGTATAAGTATGATATTATTTGTAAGAACTCTGCTTACGTTCTCCAAAATACATGATCTCTTCCATTACCCTTGTTTGAACTCTTCATTAGTCACCACCTGGTACAGGAATTTCAGAATATAGTCATTTTGCTCTAATTAATTGGACTGAGAGTCTGCTTTGACAAATGACAGTTCTCAGCAGCAGAGACCTATTTGAAACAGGCAATTGACTTTCCGACCTGTGTGATCTTGATTAGGAATCATGATTTGGGTAATAGACAAGAGTGACAGATGATTGTTGACTAACATCATGTTATTGATCTGGTCTGTGTAAGGGGCAGCACCTTCTTGCTTTCACGGCTGAACTAGTATTGGAAGAGTGCCAGAGCTGTATGAGGCATAGTATATGAGGGCCAGATAGCAAGATACAGCTTTGGAGTTTGCAAGGTAAGGTGGAGTGGATCATAATTCCCACCCCTCCATTAAATTTGGGCTAAAGAAGACTTGAGGGAACCTGTATTATGAGCAGCAGTCCAAAAGGTGGCGCAAAATAGGATAGCATCTTCATAGCGTAGTTGTACAGAATGAACCAGAATCTGACTTGAGGACCAGCATGACTACTTGTGTTTCTTACTTTGTTGATGATTTTGGCTCTGATAATCTAAAAAAAATTAGTCTGTGCAGGACAATATTGTAGTTTGTTGTTCAGTAAAGGAAGAAAATAAATTATCTTTTTTTTTTTTCCAAACTTCTACTTGAATAATCACCATAAACATATGTATTGCACTGGAAAGACTGCCATACACATACCCAATGAACTGGTAGGGGGAGTTCATTACCTGCCTTCTTAGTAATGGGGCTCAACAACAAAGCTTTCCATTGTAATTAGTATTTTTTAAAAAAGAGGGAGTTTTCACTAGTTAAAATACCAGGCTTTGGAACTGCACTGTCTGCTGAACACAAGCATTTTCCTTAGGCATAGTAAGTCCATTAAGATCAAGGTGAAACACAGATCCTAAAAAGGACATTTTTATGTCTTAGTCTGGAAGTATGTTTTGTGTGAAGTTTAAATTTGCGTGTATCAGAGGCTTAGAGTATAACCAGGGAAGCTGTAGGACATTCATGCTGTAGGTACCCTTGGTATTTGTAAGATGTAACAAGATCAATGAGTTGACAATACGAATGTACTGTAATTCCTTCTGTCTTAGTTTTCCATATACCACTATGATATTTTCCCCTTGGCATTTTGTTTAAAAGAACATTTGGCTGTATAGAAAAATGTAGTTTTATTTTAAGCTGTAAATGTAGAAGTCATCCAACTGGCCTGGCTTGCAAGCCATATCTGGAATCGTGTTGGCTCTTATCTTATACT
Organism: Corvus brachyrhynchos; assembly: GCF_000691975.1. Taxonomy (NCBI): domain Eukaryota; kingdom Metazoa; phylum Chordata; class Aves; order Passeriformes; family Corvidae; genus Corvus; species Corvus brachyrhynchos. Next base: position 8,741,567 of record NW_008238664.1, read on the forward strand.
ACAAATGGACCAAATGAAATGAAACACGTCACTCTCAGTTATAAGGTATTTAGCACTATGTGTAATTGCATGTGAATGTCACCCTGCCACTTTAGGTCATATAGATTTATTGCTTGAATAAGTTACATATGATTATAGATCATTTATTTAAAAGAAATATCTAATATTGCATGCTTTTTTCCCTGAATTTCCCTCCATTTTTGTGTCACTGAGACATGCCGACTTTGGGAATACTGTTTCAAATTTCTGTATTATGTGATATGTAGGGCTCTTTAAGAACATGAAGCAGCACTTTGAACATAAAATTGCATCTGTCAGTGTCCTCTCCCTAGGTAGTAGGCCAGTGTGATCAACACTCAGCACTGTCTGGGGCATTCCTACCTCTAGGCAGCAGAAGTGAGGCTGACTGCACTCAGTGATTGCAAATTCTCCTTTCTTGTACTGAGAGGAAAGGTCATTCTGGCTGGCCTTTCAAACTGTAGAGCTACATGTTGCTGCTATTATCTACCCTGATAGTAAACTCCTAGCAGGTTGGAAATAGTCACCTTATCAGCCATCATTCTCTGATCTACAGGGGAGAAAAAACAGACTGCTCCATAGTTCTCCTGAATTTTATTGTTGAACTGGTACAGAATCACAGAGGATGAGAACTCCATGCAACAAATGGTAAAGGCTTGTTAGATTTCAGGGAGAAAAACTGAATAGAAAGCAAATAAAAGTAGTCATAAAGTTGGTTACCTATACTTTTGAAATCCTGTGTTGTGTGGGTTTTATGTTGGTTTGCAAGAGATTAGGTTTATATAGGAAGAGAAACATTTATTGGTTTACACTGGCAGTTAAAGCAGTTGCTTCTAATTAGGACTGATTTAAGACTAAAAGAGACTGCATATGTGTCTCAGTCCAAGTTAAACGGTTCTTTGTTTCTGTGATAGATTAGTAGGACAAGTTTGGCAGAGTGTGTAAGCATCTCTCAGCATTTCTACCTTTAAAATAGTTGTTAAGACATGATAAGAATATTCTAAATACTGCACTCTTTAAGACCATTTTTTTCCATTAAGTAAAATGTAAATTTGGGTTTAAATTTTCATAGATCAATATCATAAAATGAATATAAAATAATTGATTCATGAATCAATCTTAGTGATTCTTCTGTTGGATATTGTCCTGTTGGATATTGTCCTGTCCTCTTCCAGGACAGTCTCCTTATTCCTTAAACTAGACATTTCTGCTACTCATTTTAATTTCTACAGCACTCTTCCATTTAGAAAAGAAGTCACATGACATATTTAATCTTGAAAAATAGTAATGAAATTTTATTAGTTCATAAGCCATGCATTAGTATTGTCCTTTTGCTTTTAGGAATGTAATGAGATTTTGTGAACTATAGCAACAAATCATCTTGGAAAAAGTGTAAATGAAGTTCAAAAGGTGTTCCTGAAGTTATTGTGGTTTTGTTCACTTCATATAGAGTCCAGAATACTGATTTAGGTGTTCCACTAGGCTGCTTTTGGGGCTCTGAGGTTAAAGACCCTTACAGACTTAACTTGTACCCTTGGTAGCTTAGACATTCTGTACCACAGTCCATCCTTGCACCTCATAGTGTCATCCATTTTATTTAGGAGAAATATTGAATAAAATCTGAGATACATTACAGAATAAATGTTTTTGGGGTTTTTTATTGTAGTTAAGTGCATGCCCCTACCCAGTGGGGAGATTATATCTCTTTGAGTCTGATTTTATCATTTCTACTGCAGAAACTCCCTATGAGTGAGACCAGGTGGCAGTTTACATGCTAAATTTTCAATAATAGTGAGTCAAGGCCAGTAATAAATAAACTATTTTTAGGTCTCCTTGAATATTATCAGGAATTAGAGAGGACTTTTCAAACTCTGTTTCTCCTGAACAACTTGTGGAAGAAAAAACCGACCACCTTCCTTGGGAAATTTAATCTGTCTATGCAAATTAACAAAGGTTTTAATAAAGCATCTCAATAACAAGAAGAGACATTTCTCTATGTAAACTGCATGAGAATCACCATTGGATAAGAGAATTCTAGTTCAAGAACCTATTATGTTTTGTTATGTTACTTCACTGTGGCTGCAGGTCAGGGACACCTTAGTGAGCCATCTTCAACTCTGAAAACAGCTGAGCTGTGGCAAATCAGAACTCAGTGTGGGCTGCAAAATCCAGCTGAGAAATAAGATAAATACTATGGGGCTTCACTTGTGCTGAGCTCTCAGCCACTGCACAGTCAGCAATTCCCAAGTCAGCAATTTTAAAGATAGCTCTTGTACAACTACTCTACCCAGCTATATCAAAGATATGGATTCTATCAGGGATAAAAATTGTCCCTGAATGTGTGATGTGTTGCCACTAGCCTGTAGCAGGCAAACACAAGGCATGGAGCTGAAACATAAAGAAAGAGATAGCAGCTATTCTGCTCCTTCACCCAGCTAAGTGTATTTGAAGCAATCTTGCTGTTGTCAGTCAGGATGTTTTCGTTATTTAAAAAAATTACTTGATTTGTGCTTAAATGCCAGTAACTTGTAAGGAGGACTATGCAGTTAATAAATCTGTAATTAATCATACCTTTTCCTTATAGCCTCATAATCACAGCAGGGAAATTAAGAAAAAGATAGTTGACATTGAATTAATACAATATATCAAACTGTCCCCAAGCTGGCCAATTCTTTGCAATATTAGGGTTTGAGGTTCTTTTGCTTTCTCAGTCTGGCATCCCTCTCCTGTGTTTACAGAGAAAATGAACCTGAAAATTTGTAGCCAGTGTGTCAGATCACCTTAGCTTGCATTCTTGTGTCTACTGTTTAATGCTGTGTCAGCAGTCTCATACAGATATCTAGGAGACAATTCTCCAGAAACCTGAATTGAAAAAAGGGCCTAGCTGTGGTAACATTTTTATCAACATTAAAATTTGTCTTTTACTTCGTTTCCAAAATCATCAAATACTTGGCTTGGTAAATAAAATTCTATTTGTTGGATCATCAGTTTCTGTTTGACTTCAGTAATCGTGAATATTTGCACACTTCAGTTTTCCAGATTGAGATTCAGATCCCAAATACATATTTTCCAACTTGATGAATTTATACCTTCACTTTTGTGCAGTTATTTTCTAGTTATAAGCAAAGCAGTGAAAAGTGGCCACAAGAAGGAACCATCACACTGCCAGATGTAAAAAATTGTCTGGGTGAATGGAAATTCAAGAGTGTAGCTTTAGTCATCGATGCTTCATCACTTTGATACTCCAATTGATCTGAAGGGTCACACACAAACCTTTCTGAAAGCCACTCACAAATTGCTTCAAGCAGAAGGACTGCTAATAGAGCTGTATTTCATTTAAGTGTGCTTTTTAAACCAGAGATAGCAGGATATAGTGCACTTGAACACATGACCTACAGTCTAACTCCCCAGGATTAAATACTGTCAAGAAGAAGTATTTAATGACAAAGAAAAATCATCTTAGTTGTGTAGAGGAAAGAACATAATAAAGGAGTAGGCAGTGTAACAGTTGGTCTAGAACCAGATGAAAATTCAGCCTAATCTATGAAATTCAGCCTAATTTAACACAAATGTTTCTGAAACAACCGACTGTCCATGAAGGCTTTTGACATTGTGGTGCATATTCAAAGTCATTACTACCTACCTGCCATCAGTGCTGAATTTTCTAAGCAGCAGGGATGTGAATGGAGAACCTTGTCAGGGCCAGTAAAACTTACTAGTGCTTCGGGACTTGACATGGCATCACAGCACCAGGCCTGCCAGAGTTCAAGAAGTGTTTGGACAACACTCAGGCACATGGTGTGATTCTTGGGGCTGTCCTGTGCAGGGCCAGGAATTTGACTTTGATGATCTTGTGGATCCCTTCCAAGGAATTATTATCAAGATATTCTGTGATGATATATGTGTGATAATCAAATGTCCCTTATTGTTCTGTCTGTTACTCAAGGAAACATTATCTCCAAAGAGTATAAGTGTTCTGTATGTTGAGTGAGAAGTGAAGAGCCACTCAGAGCTTGTCATTATGGAGCACAGGGCATAGGTGTGCATTGTAATGTGAGCCTTGCATCCGTGTGGTGGAGTAGTTCGCTGACAAAAGAGGCTTGTGTTTCCATAACAACCTAATAGCTGAACACTGTTTTAGACAGCAAGCGTTTTCTTCTCTAAGTAATTTTTTTGCCTTAGAGAAACGCTCCCATTGTTAACTAAAGTCTCCCCGTTCTCAGGATGTTTCACACAATATAATTCCCCTTTACATTTACCACTGAAGGAGTATCATAGGCCATGGAAAGAATGAGCAATAGTCTCACAGTGCCCTGACACAATGACAATACTCCCCTTAAAGGGAGAAAAGTTAGGTTCTAGCCTTTGTGTAGTTCCTTTAATAAACCTTTCAAAATACATCTTAAAATTATCTGGGGTTTAGTGCCTGTTACTCTGCACAGAAGTCTGTATTAGAATCACTGATTTCTGTGCTAGTGATTAAGAAGCTTGTCGTTTCCAACTTCAGTGTACTCATGGCCAACTGCAGTCAAGACAGAGGTACCCTAACATTCTGTCTTTGTCTAAGTTGGAGCTCTCCAGCAACTCTTCAGAAAGCAAATCTGGGTTATGATGTTTATACCAACTGAAGCGGCTGAACTGGAAAACAGATACCATTTTTTCAATTAAATGTTATATTTAGTCCAAATGAAAGTAGTTTGATTTTGCTGTTTATGAGCTTTTTAGTAAAATTTACTTCAAAGTAAAAATTGAAAATTATCAAAAATTTTCAGCTGAATTTTCAGTCGATAACTTATTAATAGTGAAATTTAGTGTCGAGACCTATACATATTTTTTCTCTCCTATTCTTTTCTTTCCTTAAACCCATGTTTGAGCCAAATGGAGATAATTTGGCCATGGTGCAGAATGTATCAATTTATCAATTTACTTGTTTTAACAGGTTCATGTACAGTATTGTAAGGTTCACATTCAGAGCTTCAAGATACACATCTTTGCCAGAACACTGTACCAGAAACCAAAGCAAACTTCTCCTGACTTTCAGTGATGACACATTTTGTATTTGTCATTCTGACTGCCACAGTATAGAATGCACACTTATCAGAAGCTATTTTGTCTAATACATTAACATATGTTTACAGCTAAGATTTTTTAATTTCATGTGACATTTTAATAAAAATCAAGAGAGTGCTGATGGAAGAGTGAAATATACAATAGCTCTTCCATCTTGCATTTTGCTGGGTTTTTTCCTCAGTACAGCTAGTACTTTTTAAAGCACCCTTCAAAACCAGAAAAGGTTCCTGAAGTTTATGCCTAGATTATTTGGTGCTGTAGCTGTTTCTATAACAGAAATTACAATTTTAGAATTCCTTTTAATTTTTTAAGCATCTTCTGGCATTTAATAGTTCCTTTTATTTTCTCAAAATACAAATCCCCAAATTATGAGAAGATTGGGAGTTTTGTTTCATCATCATAATATTTTCATACCTATTTTTTTGTATTTCTGATATTATTTAATTAGGATGCTTTCTACTGACTTTTTAAAATACTGTATCTCCTAGAGGAGCACAGTTCACCCGTGGTCCTATGTTGGTTAGTATTTTGTTGACAGGTGTTACTGACCTGCTGGTCTTGATGAGTAGGACTTCAAGTGGTCTGAGTCTCAGAGCCTGACATGTATTCCTAATGTCATTGATGTTAGCACATGTTTTACCACTGATTTCAGTTGGGTTAGATTTTCACTGTATACATCATCTTCCAAAAGAAGGGTCTTCATTAGAATTATGAATTAGCCAATTAGGTATTGATATGAGACTGGGAAAAATACCTCTTCTGAGATGAAAAATGAGGTACTGTCTGTGTGAATATTTCCCTTCTGATTTTGTCTGAAATCAGGAGAAGATGCCTCTTAAATTATCTCTTCCACTGTTGTAGTTGGAAGTGGCTGTAGACAGGTCAGTGACGTGTGCAACTCTGATTTTTGCCCTGTTAACTGCCTCCCTCTAACCATGTTGTAACAGCACGTTAAAGCTGTGGGCCACTCTAGCTATATTTGGGTAGTGTTCAGGAGGTGACTGAGACAGCCTGAAAGTTCTTTCTACAGTGAAGTTTGTTGCTAGGTTGTCCAGATAGGGCAGGTTTCTGGTATTATCCAAGAAACAGGTCCTGGTGATCTGTATTCACTTTATGTAGACAGATACTGTCCCATATTCTTTCTTGACATGTCTGTAGCCTGCTGTCAGTAGATATACCCACAGTGCACACATGTACTCTCTAATGTTTAAAGAAGAAAATATATCTCTGCTTTAGTGTTTCAATTTCCTGTACAACATGGAAATCAATTTTCTTGTTAGAAGTTACAAAGGGAGAGAAAAAAATTTAGCTTCTGTTGTGCAAAATAAGCACCATTTTCATTAGGATTTTACTCTAATTATAAATGTATTACAGAATAAATTAATAAATGAGAGAAAATAAATGATAAAAAATTTCAGTAGCAATTCATCCTCTGGCTTCCCCTCTAAGCAGTCCTGGGCAGTGTGAGATAAAGCCATAGGTTCCCCTAACACATCTGTTCCCTTAGTTATTCTATTTTAAACAGAGAAATTTTGTATTTGAACAAACCTCTCATCACAAAATTCTCATATTAACAACTAGAAAATTGAAATCCTCCAATTTTGTCATCACATGAGTGGCAGTCTCTAACTCCAAAGCACTGTGTTAAAAATTAATTCTTTGCAGCTGTGTTGGAAATAAAAAAATTCTTTTTTGTTTTTGGGGGTTTTTTTTGGTTGTTTGTTTCACTTCTTGCCTTTTGACAAAATCAGAATTTATCCTGCAGGGCTAAAATAAAACTTCAGTGTCACAAACTGAGAAGTACACAGTGGAAGAGACAGAAGTATTCAGTGATTGCTGTTTCTAGAATGTTTTCTTGGCTGACTCTTGCCCATGAAACTGGCAGGTTCCAGAATCCTGACAAAGAGCATTAAAAGAATGAGGTTTATGTGGACTTTTTGACACTTCTCCTACCCATAATGGATTTGTAGGATAAAGATGGTGAAACTGTTACCTTTTTTTCCATTTGGCTAGTGCACACTTCTCATGGACATGTATCTGGAACAATTCAATATAACATTTTTTAAAATTTCCTCCATTGCAAAGATAGACCCCTTGAATAAAGGGGTTAAAGTTTATTAATCCAAATGTACTTGAAGTGTTTACCTCTATTCAACAAACTTAACGTTTTATTTTAAAAACCCAGCTTAAATAATAAGATCCAGTTTTTCTGAAGCAATGCTAATTTGCATGACCTATGTCCCTTCCATTTATTATTAATGGTGATCCATATCAGCTATTCCATTATTCCTGATCTCAGGCTGAAAGCCTATAATGGCTGAGGTTACTCCATTAGCTTCCTTTTAGTCTTCTTAAATCTTATCAATATGCCAGGTGCTATTAAGAAACAGCACCATTTGTTGAGATGACTTCTTGCCAGATCTTTTTAAATTCTTGGATACAAATTAGATAGATCTGTTGATTAAAAATTTCTAGCTTTAGTAGAAATTTCTCTCATTTCACATTCCCTTTGGGTATTTTCATGTGAGTTTCTGTTTGATATTTAGGAAAAATTTTTTGCATCTCTCTGTTTGTAATATTATTGCTCCTTCCACATTGCTAATGTGCCATAATTTCTTTTGTTCCATTGTCCATTTCCACCACATTTTTATGACCTTGATGCAGGAGAGGTCATGTGGAGAAAGAGCATTATAATCATAAAGGCTTCTTCAGAATGCATATGCACAGGAGACTGAATTGAGGTTGCACAAGTCGTGTCAATTCTTACATATTGCAGCTCTAATGTACTTTCCTTTAAAACCTTATCATCCTTCTAAAAGGTTTTTAGTATATAATTAGGATAATTGCTCCCCATCAAATGCTCCCCTGGATAACATCTCTGATAATATCCTGAAGAATGAAATGTCAGTCTTAAAAACACTCTGTCATATTTGAAGTTAAAACACATGGGGATGACTGATACCACGTGAGCAGTTCATTATCAAAATACGTGCACGTCTCCGCCCATCCACTATGTTCCAGTAAATATGTTTACGTTGTTAAAGTAATTTCATTTGCCAAAGGACTAGGTTCTGGTTTCTCTACAAACTGAGAGAAAAAGGCTTCTGCTCGACATATGTTAAACATTTTCTGATGTTCCATTGGGTTTTATTATTATTCATTAAAATGCAGTTGAAAAAAATCAGCCCTCACAGGAGTTTTTGGCAATTTTTGCAAATGAATGCTCATCAAAGTGTGTGCATTCTGACCAACGCTCACTTTCATCCATCCTGGTGTGATTACCGTCTAGAATGATCTCATTATACACTTGACTGCATGCTGTCAGACAAAAACCCTTTTTCAAATCAAAACAATAATTCAAAGGAAGATAATTATTTTCGGTTATTTTGCATTTTAAAGCCCACATGCAAGTATTATTTACCAGGATTTGAATTTATCTTTGTTAAATGATGATTAGTTGCAACATCCTTTGTATGTACTTTTGAGTGAGGACTGGAACATATGTAGACCATGTAGAGCATATTCCATTCTAGTAATACTACCCCTCAGAGTGGTGATGAGATTGTTTGATAATTGCACAGATGTAAATGATAGTGCCTTTCATAATTGGCAGTAACTTAATAGATAGATGGGAAATAATACTTCTGTAAAACTCATCAAATAACTTCGTCTTACTATTAATTTGTTTACAGTTTACATGCATCTGGTACATTCAGAGGAATGTAAGCATGAAATGGGTATAGCACTGCATGGAGATCTTAATGTGCGTTTAGCTAATATTATGTGTCTCCTGATGCACCTGTGAATTTTCTGCAAACCTTAAGTTGAATTTTCTACAAAGCTTTTCAGTTTGAATCTTGCTCCATTTTAGAAGCCGGGAAGAACCAGTTATCTCAAGTTCATACTTTTTATCCTGTTGTATTCAAGACTTTGCATATTGTGCTATTTTGGATTAAGATGAAACTGAGTCCTATAGTTTGAGAGATCAGTTCTCAAGAGCTAGTGCTTCACTTGAGTTATGTCTATAATGCAGTGCAGTTCAAGTACTGTAAAAAAAGCTAAAGTGGTTTTCAGAAACACTGGAAATGCAATATAGATATTTATTGAATCACACAAAGAGCTCTGTCTTTTGTGGAAGATTAATTTCTCCACTGTTTGGTCTCTCAATTTCAGATGATAAAGCTGCTCAGCTCTGAAGGATTAATTGATAGACACTGAAATATACATAACTTAGGGTACTCTAGACATTCTTAGCATTGCAAATGTTCCTGATCTCTCCTTCTCCTGCTCCTTATGTGGCTTTTCCAGCTTTTTTGGTATGTTTGTATTGAAGGTTGCAAGTTTAACACAGTTTATTAGGGAATGGTTTGTGACTTGCTGTCGATGACAAGCAGATGTGTAACACAGTTTTTATTACGTCATTACCTTTGATTTAGCTATTAGATTTGATGACTTGGGCAATCCCTTGTATTTCTATGTCCCATATTAGGGATGTGGAAGATCAAGCTGAGAGCCCTAAGTATCAGGCTATAATATGAGTGACTATATCTGTATCGCAGAACATGAGAATTCTGTTCAATGCTGAGTCCATGCTCTGTGCATCCCAGCTCCATCCCAGACACTCCAGGCAGTAACTCTTCCCTTTATTTACCACCGAACAAACTAAAAAAAGTTTTTCTGGTTCTTCTGACTAACAGTCTTTAGGAGAATTTATTTTGGCGACTTACTGTGTCAAAATTGGAATATAATTTTAGCTTATATCATACAATCAACTGAACATCCGCACTAATAATTTTATTTCAGCATTGGCCTGAATCAGATCTGAAATAGTAGATTTTCTACTGTCTTTACTTCTCCAGTAAAAACCAACTTAATCGTGGTGGTTTTTTAAAAGGAATTGAAACAGTGTATTTAATAATTTAATACTTTTAACCGCGTTCCACTGGGAACTCATTTTAATGAGAATTATGTGTTTTACGCAATTTGAATAAACTTCTCTATTAACTTTGGTACATTTGGAAAGCAGAAATCTTGGCATGGCTTTCTAAATTTTGTTAAAGTCAAAATATTTGGGAAAATATTAAGCAATTTCTAAAATAAACCAATTTTGTACATAACGAACAGATTTATTTTCTTTATTCAGTGTCATAAATGATTAAAAAATAGAAAAACATTGGTTCCTAGTTGAAGGTAATCAGTGTTGAATTCTCTAAAAAAAAAATAAAGTTCCCTCCTGTTCTATTTTAAGCTAAATAAAAAACACTCATTTACTTCCATTTTCTCTGCTTCTGTCTCCCTTTCTCATCTGCTAGTCCTGATGGCAACATGTTGCTTGCTGCCAAAAAGTTTTCTTCTCTTACATTACAGAGATTTGATTTTTGTTCTTTTTATACCATTTTCTTTTTGTGCCACCTCAGAAGAAAACTGGAAGTGTGCAAGAGATGTAGGATTTTGCTATATATCAAAGTAGGGTGGGAATGGGTTTCTATTGCCAATCCACAAACATGCAGTTGCAGCATATATTTTATAGTATCTAATAATAGAATAATTTGCTACTGCAATGGGATGTCAAACTAGTCTTTTCTCTTTTTTTACTGATATGCATTAAAATACCTCAGGTTTGGAAGAACCCATATGAAAGAATACTTGCACACCCAGCTGCTTTATTGTTGTCAGAAAACAGGAAGTTTTCAAAAAGACCATTTCACAGTTTGTGGCTCCAGAGCAGCGTGCCTGCTTTCTGTAATACAGTCTATCACTGTATGTAGTTGTAACTGTTCTAGATGATGACATGAAAACCAGCTGTTAGTGAGAATACTCTTTCCAGTCTAGCTCCAGATACAATTCACCCCATGTCCTTTTTCTTTCAGAAATCATTCTCTCCTTGATGGAAGATACATAATGAATAGTGCAGCACAATTAAAACCATTTTCTTACCTGTAGTACTGGGATTGACACTAAATTTTTATCCAAGAGCATTTCCATTGCTTTTACGTCTATTTATGTCTTACATTACAATGAAAAGATATCAGAACTTTCTGTGAATATTGTGCAAGTAAATTTTGAAAAAAATACTTCTTCTGATCAATTATATAAGTTGTCTCTCAGAGTTTTTCTCATCCAACTTGTTACAACTGCAACAAGGATTTGCTGTTGATTAACAAAAGTGTTAATTGCTTTGTGAAGTCACTGCAAACAAAAAGCAATGCATTTTATAACTTGCTGTTCCAACTGCCAGGTATCAGCCTGATTAACACAATATGGAATGCATTTGTGATGCATATTCTAATGGAATCGTGGCATTTGCAGTAGGAAATTGTTAGTGGTTAGGAGTTCTGCCAGTAAGAATGACAGGACATGTGAATCTTGTCTTTGGTTCTAGTTAAATTCTTTCCTGTACTCCAGTGTGATTTAATTGTGATTCCTTGTTATATTTTAAGAGCTTTAACTTAAAGGTACTTGAAAAGTTTCAAGCCATATTTTTCTCCATAAAACTTGGCCACCCCCCCATAGTTTCACTTCATTATAATCCCTCTTTGTTTCTGCTCCACCGTGCTGGAATACTCCTTCTTTTCTGAATATACTCATTTGGATCTATATCAAACAAATGGGCCAAAGCTGCATGGTCTAGAAATTGAGATTTATTCATTTGCTGTCTTCAATTTGCACACTTCAATTTTTCTTCAATGTTATACAAAGTTCTGTGCTAACTTTATCATTCCTTCATGTAGTTAACTGCAGCTCTCAAAAATTCCACATCTATCTAAACTACGTATCTGTGGTCTCTATAACCAATGTAGTAGGTGGTATTAGTGGAAATACTTAATTGGGAAGCATTTTAAGGAATCCTCAAAGCTATCACGCAGATCTTAGAGAACATAAAACCAAAATACGAGGAGAAACCTGTGGCATTAGCAAAATTAAATATGCTGAAGTGTTGAGAAGATTCTAAGCAGTCAGAGCAGAAGTTACGTAAATCCTGCTTTGTCAGTCAGAAGGTAAGATTAATAATGTCTAAATACACAACACTTTTATAATATATAAGTTTATCTGAATTGAAGGAGATAGAAAATAAATTAATGCAGGAATATTAGTAAAAAGGGTAGAATTTTAGTATTTTTTAGATGAAAATGCTATGTACAAATGAAGTATATAAAATACAGCAAAAATGTTTCAGCACATTAATTATAAAATGGAAAATTTGGAAATTAAAAACTGGAATCAAGTTTTTTGAGGGCTTTGAGTTATTAGAAACTTTAATGCTGTAGTGCCACAAATTAGCTGTTACTGGTTGGAAGCTCAATGATGTTATTCCAAAATTATCCACAGTATTTCCTTTACCTTTCTCAAGTCATTTGGACGCTATCAGAGCAACATACTGGACCATAACTGGTCCACTTTGGTACAGATGCTTTGGTATCACTTTCAAATTGAGCAGTAAAGACCATGAACGTTCCCTGAATTCTGACTGTGTATTAGTGGACAAGTTCTTTATGCCTAATGAGTACAACTGTTACACTGGATACAATATGCAATATATATTAACAAGATACTTCTTTCAGTGTAAATATATATAAAATACAAAAATGTAAATTTTCAGGGTGAGAGTTGAGCTTTTTAAGTCTCTCTGAAGCTGCTCAAAAATTTAGATACTTTAAATAAGAATAACTGGATCTTGAAACATTTTAAAACATCATTTCTGTCTCTTTGGTTTTAAAATCTTTTTAGTTGGCACTGTGATTTCACTTCTGATAAAGAGCTTTATTAATTAATTGATACTTGGAAGAACTGAAGCTCATGAAAATATAGTTTTTTCCATTAATTGATTTTCACTGCAGCTGTGCATAGATATATATTGGGAGGTTGATCTTCAAGACTGCTTTAATTATTTATTAACTGAGCTTGATCCCTGGGGTGTATGGCTATCATTGTTATTTAAATGATTTGAGAGCACTTACTCTCACCGCCTTTTGTGGTTTGTTTTCTGAAATAATTTGACAATGTAGCCTAATTCAGTAATCATCTGTTGCCTTTCTAATAGTAGAATATTTTTTCTGCACAGCACAGCTTGGTTATTTTCTTTGGATTATAGGAGAAGCCTCATGAAATACTAAGGCGTGCATATGATCACATTCAGTGACCTCTCACTGATAAGTTATATTTAAAAATAAGCACAGACATCCCCAATATATACCATTCTTTTCTGGGGTATTTTTTTTTTTTTTTTACAAGACTATTAGGCATTCCAGTTTTTAGTTAATGGATAAAATAACCAAAAATATTTTGGTGCCTGTAACTATATGCTTTTCACTGAACTTCCAGAAATATGATGCCTATATGCTGAGACAATGCAAATACAGAAATCTGTCATAGACAAGTGCAATCATTTCACTACACACCTTTAAAATATGGAAAAGCCAACAAAAAAGCCATTACACAAAAAAAGGGTAGATGGCAAAAAGATGGCAACTGTGCAATATTGTTTTTGAATGCTCAATTAGACATCAGTAGCTTGCAGAGGCAGTCTCAAAAGGTTACTCAGGAAATGGTGGAAATCACCCATCATCTCTCATTAGTACTTAATGAGAGATGTTTTTCCAGACAGTTGCCTGGTATTACAAGGGTTATGCAAGCTTGAAGCAGTTCCAAAGTCTATTTGTGCAGGTGGGTGATTAGAGGAAATAAAAACTTGATAATAGTCATACCCAACTCTCTTGCATGATGCAGAAACAACTAAACAGACCCCCTGCTGCCACTGGAATGCACTTCACTGGTAATTAATTCCAAATACAATCCTGAGATAGCTGCCGCATCCAGGATTGGGCCAGTTATAGCTTCAAGTGCTTTCAACAAGACAGTTGCAGATATATATTTACAATTCTACCCAGAACAATGGTTATTCAGGTTTAAGTGTGTGGGAACCAAGCAAATTCAAAAGAGCAGATTCAAACAGTTGAGTCCAACTGTTCTCCCTATGCATCCAGTGTAGCTACCTACTGATTCTGTTATTCACTATTCCATCTGTTCTTTTGAAATGTCTCTGGTAATGTTTGTTCCTTGAAATCCTGAAATACATGATTGTCCTTATCTGTAGTTTGCAGATTTATGCCATATTGAATAGTCATGTAGGAGAGAAGGTTTGCCGTGGGGATTTAGTCAAGTTAAAACAATTTTAAAGCTGAATCCTATGCTATGGGAAATTACTTAGCCCTTTTTGAGGCTACTCTGTAACATGATTTTTTTTTAATCTGCCTGACAAAATAGGAGATTTTCTAAATTGTTTTCTGGATTTCTGTATGAACTGCTTAATTTACTGTATGCCATTGCTGTTAATCTTTGTAACAGGTCAGCCACTTACAGGGGACACCACATTTTTATCACACATGCTATCCAAGAAGTCTTACACACGGTATCTCTGAATCAAATCTGTGTGATGCCTGCTATTTTGTGACCTACTCTGCTCAGTTTTTGGTCTATGTTAGTTCTTTCCTACTTGACGGCTTCGGTTCCTACCTTGTAAATTTGCTGTTGCTGGAATCCAGCAGCCAAGATTTATTCATAATGAACAGACTGAGCCCAAGTGCTGTCCTCATACAAACACACATACTTTTACTGAAGTCTGTGGGTTTGTTTTAGAATAATGGGTTGACTCTCCTTGCTTTGCCTTAGAAAGGGCTGTTAATGAGCCCTCTACAAGATTCATGGCATCACTGGGCCCAAATTCTCTTTACCATGGAGAATCAGATTTAGATGACTCTTCATGTGGGCCTGTGTCTCTTGCTTGCAGATCAAGCTCAAAGGTTCCCTGACGCATAATCAGGGCAAGTTTCTTTGTCTCCTCAGCATTAAGGTATCAGCATATTCCTGATAAAGCTTCTGTATCTTTGATTATCACAGGAATCAGAAATTACTGTTTTATCTATCACTCCAGTGTGATTAGAAGTGGCAATTCCTTTTTCATTCCAGCTATGAATATTTTAAAAGGACTAGATGACCATTTCCCCATTGTTGAAGAGCATTAAAATCTGCTCCTAATGGTACCACACATGATGGGACCTACCTTAATGTGTTAATTTCTTAACCCGTCAGTTAAACTAGCCATTCTGGTGGCTCTGTTCTCTGCAAGGAGATGTATGTAAGTTCAGTCACTGTGGACTGATCCTCCACAAATAGTACGATTTCCATAATATCTCCGTTTGTACTCTTCCAAGATTTCTATTGTGATTATGACTGATTTCTGTCCAAGACCTGATTTCTGCCGTGTCCTTTTCAGAGCTTTTTGCCTTCATGTGGCATATTGGATGTTAAGAGGACATAAAACATGTACAGACGAAGGCACTCCAACATTTTTTTCTAAAGGCAGATCCAAAAACATAGAAATTGCCAGACTAGATAAGAGTTTTCTAATAGTCTAGCAAATTGAGTCTGCTATAATTGATCAAACTTAGGTCTGTCTTGTTACCACACTAAAAAGCATTTTGAGCCCAGACGGCACTGAGCTGTCTGGACGTTTATCCACATTTTTGCATTATCCTGATGCTGGGGTGCCCAAAACAGATGCAGGATTTTGACCTAACTTCAAGTAGTTTGAAGCATAGCATGAAATATTCTACACTGAACAGAGCCTGAGGAAGTTATTACCAATAATAGGATGCCTTTGGATTTGTGGTCCATTCATGTGTGCAGGTGTATCGTTATATATTTTTGTGTTGCACACAATGAAAAATGCACATTCATTTTCCACCCCTGTCTTTTTCTTCTCCCAGATTTGCAGTGTACAAATCTATCCAGGCCCTGAGTTTATAGTATAAATCTCTACAAGGTCATAATGAGTAGGCTTTGTGCTTTAAGTATTTTGTTCATGCCTAGTATTATCTTTACAGATGCTTTGGAATTTAGTATATGTATTTAAATACAGCATTAGGTGTGTAGTGTATAATCTAGTTCTAGGTTATTAGTGGTCCATACCTCTAACGTTAAATACACATTTCTTCCATTTTTATAGCAAATTGTGAATCTGAGAATAGTATTTAAGTGACTCCACAAATAGTTGGAATATGGAAATAAAATAGGAGGAGTATACATTTGCATTTTGGCTCAGAGCACTGGATGTGAATATGAAATAAATCATCATTTGCAGTTACTATTTATTGCTTCAGTCACAGGACAGCTTTGGAGCACATAAACCAGATTCCTTCCGGATCTGAAGCTTCATTTTAGGTGGGCACCAAAAACATAGGGTCCTTCTGGAAGCTGGAAGTTGTGAGGAGTGTGTATGGTGGGGGTGTCTGGTAGAATAAATAAGTTGCTATATAGTGCTAAAAGTTCAAACCCACATATATTCTAAATGGAGTGTCATGCAGATGAACTTTTTTTGATCTGCTGATCCATTGCCATTACACTAAGTTGTAGAAATAACTGATGTAACAGCTAATACACACATAACTGTAAATTTTGATAAGGATGCTAGCATGTTTCTGCAGTGAAAGTGGAAAACTAGATTAACTGTGTTTTCCATTTTAAAACTTTATTTCTGAGGTGAAATCTAATTATAACTATATTTCTGGAACATGGGCTGTGTCTGGCTTTTGATATTTTGCTTGCTGGGCTGTAGTAAGTGTTCTGGTTGGTGTCCTTGGTATTGCCTGATAGTTAATATTGTGGCATTATATCCATTTAGTGCCTTTTCTTTGAGTACATTATGAGAAAAAAATATCTCTTAGAAAAGTTTCAGTGAGCAGTTTGTCCTCACAGTACATAGAGAGTGGGATGAAAATGTCGATGAAGCACTTGTTGAACTCTGGTGTTGCGGTCTATTATTATCCATGAGGGCATTTTTCTCTGTGCAGTGTTCCCTAAGAAAAAAGACTTGTGAAACTGACTACTGATGGCACACAGCACAGGAAAAGGTAGAATTCCCTGGGCATGACTTTTTTAGTCATCTCAGTTAAACAGTTAAGATATTGATGTTTTTGTCTGACATCTTAGAAGACAGCCCTAGAATAACACCTTAGTTTGCTCTTACAATATACTAAAAGAAGACCACATTCATATATTTTTTTTTGTTCTATTCTATTTCCTTTGCCCTGAAATGAAGAAAATGGAGAATGTCAAGTCCTCAGTAAGCATTTGCAAAAATCAGAATAAGCTCCAATTACGTAGACCTTGGGACAGGAGGGAGGAAGGAAGGGAATATTGTTAGAACATGCTGCAGTTCATTAGTTTTTAGCTGCTAGATGATTCCTGGAGCCTGATTTTATCTGATTTACACAGAAACATCTAGATTATTGCAATGTGAGCCCGGAACTAGAAGAGAATGACAGCTCTAAATACTTCCCTGTTGGCCCCATGAGAAATTCAGCATGAGACCTAATCTTTCCTAGGTAAATTTGGTAGGTTCTTAAGTTTCCAAGTTCTATTTGCCATGAAATGTTTTTCTGAAACTTGCAGTGTTGTCATCATAGTTAACTGAAGAGGAAAAAAATTTGCTTTAGTTTTGTCACCAGAGAAAATGGAAACATTATTATTATATAATTTAATTCCAAATAAAATATATTCAAAGATACTCTTAATGAAACTGTAAGTACTGTATTTGTAAACCGACAGGTTCTCTAAATTGGTTGCAGGAACTAATTTGATGGTGTTGTTCTCTTTCTGATGGAGCAGACCCAGGTAGTAAATCATTATTGGTTGCCTAATGGGAACATCCTACTGTGAAAATAAACAGCTGTCCACAATAAAGAAATTGTTTACAAGAAGCCATTACATTTCAGACACTTAGCCCCTTGAGAAAGAAGGAACAGCATGAAATACTGAGCAGTTGGATGTTTTTTTCTGGGCTGTTTATTAAAAAAAAAAAGTAAAGTTTTGTTTTTAGACTCTATAAACATGATCTTTTTTCTGTATTGCCACTTAATTTTTCTTGGAAAGACAGACTGTAACTACTCTTTTCTGAGATAGCTGCATATTGTGTATGTTGCTGAATTGGTTATGGTTGTATTCACACACTGAAGCTGGAGAATTTTTTCTCAGCTGTCTAGTGGGGCATGTAACAGCCCTGTTCCCCCTCTTGTATGCCTTCCAATAAGTTTTCCTTCCAAGAATGTCACTCCCAGTCAGTTCAATGCCACTTAGTGGGACTGTATGTAGGGGCAAAACCTAGCCTTCAGTGAACTACTATTGAACATGGTCAACAAGAAGTCTTTCCTATGCAAAGACCAAAATCTTGCTGATATAATTTGACTCCTCTGTTACCTTCTTCTGTGTATTTAAAGTGTGGTTAAACTGAGCTGAGGTGACTTTTGACAAAGCTTTGAAACAGAATAAACTGGTGGGCAGACAACTGCATTTGGTACCATCGGCACCAATCTGCATTTCTTACGATCTGTCCTTTGAGTGATCCATCCTTGAGATACTTCTGCATTGGCAAGACTCCCTGATTGCACTTGCAAGGGTTTCATGTGCTGAATAGCTCAAGGGCAGTTGTGCTAAGCACAGCCACACAGGCTCACAGGGAAATAGTGACAGAAAGGCAAGGTCTGCTGAAGTACGGAGGAGTTGGTGTCCTTTATAGCTTTAGCTGTTTGTCAGAGACCCTCATTCTGTTTGTTTCTCACACCAGTGACTACATAAGTGCACTAAGTACACTTAGCTGGATTCATGTGGAGCATTTCTCACTCTGGAATTTATTTCTTACCTTCCTGTATGGTGCCTGTATTCCCACATTTCTTGACAGTAGTATAGTCCCTTGTTTGGTGTCTCCCCAAACACAGGGCAGGGATCTCTTAGAGTAACTCTGATTCCTCAGTAAGGGAGGTTCACTGATGATTTTCTATCTGTCCATAGAGTGAAAGAAGATGCTATTTCATAGTCTGGAGCAAAAGAGACTTTCAGCTCAGTTAAGGTGTTACTCATATCCAGCCTCTTTCCTCGTTATGAGGTTTTTAGAGTATCGCAAGGCTTTAGAGGTGTGTCCTCTTGTGAAATCCCTATCCCTCCTTTGATGAGCTGGGCTTTCAAAACACAGAATACTCATTTACATGGTACATGTGAACAGTTTTAAAGTTAGACACCAGGTCAGGCAGGAAAGAATATGAGAGCCTTAAGGCTTTCCAAAATGCTATCAAAATTCTTCCATGTCGATTATGTTATTGTGAGAATTCATTTTCAATTCCTTTCTAAGGCTGTTTAAAATTTGTTTTGATATATCATATTAACACACATCTTTTACTTTATGAAATAAACACTTCAGATCCAAGCTTTGTGTGCACACTTGTGATGGTTCAGGAAGAACTCATCTGTGTGGTAAGATGGCACATCTAAGGGACTGGCAATTTCAATGAGATACTTTTAAAAAAAGTTGTGCTTTTCTGTTTCTGTGACGGGGAGGGTTCCCTCTGTCGGTTATCTACAGGATGGCTCCATTTTGGATGTCTGCCAATCTGCCATCTAAACTTTTGTTTATACTTTCAGTAAGTGCTGTATCAGTATTGCTGAAACATTCCTGCCTGATATTTGTTTTAGAAGAATAATTTGTCAGTCTGTATTTGATTAGAAACTTTAAGACTTCATCCAGTTACATAGTGTATCTTCAGGAAGTATATCCTAGAGTCACCCATGCTGTGAAAGTATGTCTAAGGTGGAAAGGCCATAAAGTTTACATTCCTGAAACTATTCCCCTCTATCCTATGTTAATGTACCTTCTCTGTTAATGTAACTGGATATTTCCTTGCCTTTGATATCTCTGTTACACTTCCAAGAATTCTTTCATGTTAGTAGGACTGAGAGAGGGAAGCTTCTGTCATGGCTTTCATAGAGGCATTTGTGACTTGTGCAGATGGAGGAGCTTATGTGTGTACCTGTGGAAGTTGGTCAGCCAAAATTCTCCAGCTGCTCTTGCTTATTGGTGTTTGGGTTTTTCTGGAGTGGATTTGTGCACAGAGGGGAAGCACATATTTGAGAACCACCACAATCACAAATAAATTTGCTTTCTTCTGTGAGCCCTATAGTCTGTCAGCTGAGGCCCACAGACATGAGACATCACTGTCTAGATGCAGAGCTTCAGGTCTAACAGCACATTTAGGAGCATGGAGCACGTCTTTGCGACTCACAGACAAAGGTGCTCAGTAAACTCACAGACACTCTAATAACCACCACAGCCATGCACAGGCAATGGCACTTTCCCCAGAATCTGAACTAAAGCATTTCATTACTTTTACAATTCTAAAGGCATGAAGTAATGTGGAGTTTTTGGCCTTCTGCTAAGTCATTCCAGTGATTGGTTACTATTACAGCTGAGAAACTATTTCATCGTCCTGTCTATCCTCTGATCTGATTTTCACTAACTTTACATTGATCAAACAGCATTAAGAACTTGTGGAGAAGGTAAGAATGATATTTTAAGTATTTTTAATGATCCTTCAGAGTGCCATAAAATGGTAAGAGCAAAATACGTCCAAAGAGGCGTTTCCCATGTACATGCAGGTGTGCAGGTATTTTTAAGCCAGCTGTAGGTTATCTAGCTGAGGTACTGCTGGAAAGGAAGCTACTGCAGTGCAGAGCTCTATGGAGGATGAAAATTTTACCTGAGAAACTGAGCATATTTTCATGTAATTAGTCCTTGCTGGTCAGTTATGCTGATCACAATGTTAAGGAAAGTTGTCAATGATGGCTATTAGCATGTTCTAAGTTAGTATGTGTTTGTTTAACATGTAGAGCTGGGTTGTATGTGTTAGGATTTTCCAGGATGAGCTAGAAGTTGCATTATAAATCTCTCAACTCACCCCTGTTATAGCGATAATATTTGGATTCACAGTCAGTAATTCAAGGTAATGAAAGTAAAATAGTCGTGCTTGGTTTCCACATCATTTTGTTTAGGTATTGAGAAAATGCTGTATCTTGCCTTAACATAGAATAAATGTATGGGCTGAAAAAACAAGTGTAGATATGCAATATATTCCTTAACAAATATATTTGAATTATATTAGGTTTTGTAAGTTTAAATAGTGTCCTGAGTAACCTTCTGTTTTCAAATTTCTTTTGTATTTTAAAATATATGAAGTATTTGTAATTTCACATAGGTGTTATTTTTATTCACAGATAATGCACCTCAGGTAGCAATTACCACACCAGGATCTGGTAACCATAGAAACAGCTCTACAGGCCCAACACCTGACTGCTCTCCTCCATCACCAGACACTGCACTTAAAAACATAGTGAAAGTCATACGTCCTCAGGTAGGTGCTCACCATAAGCATCCTCTTATTTGTTGTATTTCTCGTTTTAATAGCAGGCTACGATGCACATATTCTAAGAGGATGTTATGGCTTTACGCATTTGAGTAGGGCAAAGACATAAACAGAACACAAAATACTTTTTCTACTTAAGAATCAATCTTAGTAGCAGAAGAAGATAAAATATTTTATGAATGAGCCCAAATGTACAGAGAGATATCTGTATATATTTCTTACAGCGCTAGTGATGAATGAAGTCCTTATGCAGTATTTTGTATTTTTGCATACTGTTGGTTTTCTTTCAAGGTTAGGTTCTGATTCTATCAGTATTATTTCCATATTACTTTTTCAGGTTTACTTTCTTCTTTCTGCATCTCCATTTGCATGAAGTTATAATGCTTCATGCCTTTTTTATTTTACTTTCCCACATAGTATTGCTTATGAACGTCCATCCTTCCTAACTATCCCTATATCTAATATTGTTTGGGAAACAGAATGCATAATGTGTGTAAGACTTGAGTGCTCCATACAATTCTTTAAGGAGTGCAGCTCTTTTAAATCAAAACTTTAAAATCAATACATGTTGGAACTTGATTCGGTAGTGTAGAGATAATCAGCATAGAGGAGTTTATTCTGGAATCATGGGATCAGAGCGTAACGTAAGTCAGAAGAAACCTTGGGATGATCTATTTCCTTGTTTAAAAAGCCATGACATTAGGTGTGCCAAAGCTACCTGGGACAACTACATGCTGAACTGACTAATTGTGAAACTTTTTTAGTGTGAACCAAAAGAACTTCATCTCCTACTAATTTAGGGTTCAAGTGCACCCATCTGTTCTTTATTGCTGAGCTGATCCCTGCAACTGAGCCACTCTGATGCAAGCAGATGCAAGCTTTGTTTCATCAGTAAGTCACTGGCATTTGTTTTACTTGAAGAGTAAAACAAGCTGATGAACACATGATATTTTCCTAGGAGTTGCATAGGCCAGGTTGTTTTTGTACCACACAAGTGACTGTTACAGTGTTGGAGGTGAATCTTCCTTTCGGTACTTGTTGGAGCACACTGGAGCACACAGTTCAGAAGGTCTTGCAGAATTAAAGGAAATTACCAGGTGCACTTGCCATTTCTGTCTGGGAGCCATTGGCTTCCTATGGCTGACACTGTCGCTGTACAGTAATTCAAGTGACTGGGTGGTGCAGACCATCCCCTTCTGACACCACTGCAGATCAAGTTCCACATGCTGGTTTAAATTTAGATTGGAGGGGGTTTAAAATAACAGCAGCTTCTCCTTTTTTCTTTTTATAGTTGTTTCTCTTTTTGCTTGTTTCTGTAGTCTCTCTGTCCCTCCCACCCTACATCAGTCTGTAGTACTGAAATGCCTCCTTCCCTCTAAGCTGTTTTTTATAGTAGGCGGCAAACAAACAGAAAGGTAATGAAATATTGTTGAAACAAGCTGTTGTGTGAAAGCTTATTGAAAATAGCATTTAAAAAGCTGTTTCCATCATGGTATTGCCAACAGATGGACCCAGAACGCTGAACGGTGATGTTCTCCTGCTAGTTAACTCTGAATGGATTCAGCAGATTCTGGGAAGCTATTTTCAAATTTAAATCATTCCATTTACTGACTCACAGTGTTCTCATCGTTCTGCAGAACAAAGCTAGCTCTGTGATATATATGGTCAGAACTTTACCACGTTTGTTAAAATGTCTCTCACGTGGCCGGACACATGGCATGCTCCCTATGCAGAAAACAGCAGACAGGCATAATGTATGTTGTAAGTCTGTGTGCTAATACACGAGAAGCTGGATGTGCTACAGCATTCAGATCCCATTGTGCTTCTCTTTGTTCTAAATGTTTTATGCACATCCCTCAGTATTTTTGTTTTTGTTTTTTATCTAATCACCTTCCCCTAAGACCTCAACTCAAGAATTTAGACAAAGAAGTTGTAGATATTCGCAATGTGCTGTTTGCTAACCATTAGTGTTAATTCTGCCTGCATATTTACTTCCTTTATTCCATTCAATTACATGGCAAGCTCTTTGAAGGGTAACACAATGGGATTCTATTCCTGACTGACCTCTCACCACTCATGCAAAACTAATGAATAGTTACACAATGTATGCACAATAATTAATTTTCTGTTGGCTGCCAGGGCCTCTTTGCATTTTTCTAGCAAAATAAATTGATTTCTAAGAGATCTAAACCAGGGATCATATAGATTTCCAAAACAGCTGTCACTTCTTTCCCTTTTTCATGTCTTGTGCATCCAGCACAGGAAAGTACCAGTGAAAGGCAGAATGGGTAACTCTTCAGCAGCCAGCTTTGCATGAGGCAGGCTTTGGCAGCTTGGATGGAATTGCCAGGGAAGTCTGGTCTTTCAACACATATAGTTATTTTAATTTACAGGCTTACTTATCTTTCCTGTAGGGTTGTACACATAATGGTTTACCAGCAGTGAGGAGAAACACTGTTTCTGTGCAACCAGGATGAGAGGACACAGTCTTAAACGGCATCAGGGGAAGTTTAGGCTAGACATAAGGGGGAATTTCTTCACAGAAACAGTGATTAGACATTGGAATGGATCACTCCTGGTGGAGTGATCATCCCTGGAGGTGTTTGAGAAAAGACTGGATGTGGCACTTAGTGCCACGGGCTGGTTTACCTGGTGGTGTTCAGTTGGAGGTTGGGCTCAATCACCTCGGAGGTCTTTTCTGGCTTAATTAATTCTGTGATTCTGTGAACCAGCAGCTGAGAGGACCAAAGACTCCTTCCTCCAACCCGTGTGGTGAGGACAGGCAGTGGCAGAGAGGGGGAAAAGAGAAACCTGAAGTTTGAAGGCAGAGGTGGGGGTCATTCTGCCTCCTGTTTTCTTTGGCCTTTCCTAAGCACGTGTGCCAGCTCACATCATGGCAGTGCTTCAGCACATGACAGATTTTGTAGATGTTGGTGTGAATGCAAGGTTTAGCACAGTACAGTGGTTTCTCCTCACACACCATGTGCATCTTTTGGGGGATCCCATCAGCTACAGCTGCTTCATGGGGTCCCTGAAGAGGAGGGAGGCTGTGATACTGCACTGTCAGCTCACAGAGTGAAAGTACCATAGATGGGATGTATAAGGCAGAAACAATTTCATGCACAAAGGGTGAATCCTGATGGGCCTGGATCAGTTAAGGGATTCCTCAGACAAAACTTGTTTTGTCTTTTTCGTTCTAGTTCTCTCTTTACCTGGCCCTAATTATCCCCCTCTTCTATGAAAAAACATGATATCCCAAAACATGGCTGGGAATTTCTATTTTCTCCCAATCTTTCACTCACTTTTCTGAAAACTTGTCCTTTCTTCAATTAATTATGATTAATTTTGAGATGACAAACCTGCAGTTTGTTGTGACCCTACCACTCATCCCTTATGAGATCCCATTGCTTTCTGGGATCTATTTTAAACT
Source organism: Corvus brachyrhynchos (assembly GCF_000691975.1). Lineage (NCBI taxonomy): Eukaryota > Metazoa > Chordata > Aves > Passeriformes > Corvidae > Corvus > Corvus brachyrhynchos. The sequence goes on from NW_008238664.1 coordinate 8,766,332, forward strand.
CTCTTTGGATGTGTCTCAACCGTTCAATCCAGTGTACTATTGCTAAAGCTGAAGCCCATTTTAATGTAGATGGTGCATCTCCCTGGCACTGTGCAATACCCTGGAGAGACAGCTCTCAGAAGCAGTATTAAGCTCAGTGCCACAATGCCACCCACCTCTACTACCTTCAGTCCTGAGGCTGGCATACTTAACAGTATCTTGAGGGTCTGTGTGCTCTTTTGTCTGTGCACCTTAGCTATGGCTTGTACCTGTGATCTAGTATTTTGCAAATAAATTTCTTCTTTTCAAATTTTCCCATGGTCAGTCTCTGAAAAAGAAGGTTTTTTGAAAAGTTGCATATATGCAGAAAAGAACTAAACAGAATTTAGCTCAGGTTTGGGATTGCTTGATCATTTTTTTATGATTGTCCAGATGAGAATTCCTAAGGTTTTAACTCATGAATTGCTGGTTAATTAAGACTTTGAGAAAGAAATATACTTTCAAATTAAAGACATGTGCCTCTGTGTATACTAACAGCACATGGGATCCAAAATAAGATGTGGTAGGAGAACAAGTAGGTAAGTTTCTTCAACTTTTAACTTAGTTACATTAGTACATCGAGTAAAATATAACTTACCTTATCAGACTGTAATTTTAGAAAGTGATAGTAAAATTGAGCTTGTTCTATAGCAGTTCCTGCAGCTCTCAGTCTGGATGAAGCCTGAACAAAATTGAACTGCTTGTGATGCTTCATGTATTTTTTGTATTAGCTACTAAATTTAATAAGCTTCTCCTTATTTATTTGTTCAACTCCATTTGAACAAATAAACTATATCCATAGAGGGAGAAAGAGCACTTTTTTTTCCTATGAGACTGTTTCTTTTGCCAGTGTTATTTACTTGAGGGTCTTGGGCCAATTCTCATAAAACTGAATTCTGACTTCTCACCTTTAAATTTATTTATTAAATGTAGTCCAGCGTTTGCATTTTGTCGTCTTGTCTTTTAAAGATATGTTTCAAATGGCGTACTGTAGGTACAGCTTTTGATGTCTAAATATGGGTTATTTAAAAGTGACTTTGATTTTATCTACCATGCATTAGTATTTTCCTTATTTTATGTGAATAACCCAATTCCCTAAAAGTGTTGTTTAAATGCTATAAGGAGGGTTTCTGGTAGGAGGACAAAGGAACAAAGAATTTCAGTGTTTCTGACATGATGAAATTTTCTAATCTTATTCTTTCTGGTTTTATTGCTAAGATCTGCAATAATCTATTAATCATAATATTGGGTTTTTCTTCCTTTCGATATGGATGTGCTGTCTTTACAGGAAGCATTTTTTTTTCCCATTTATCTTTTTTTAACCTCTGTAAACAAAGTTGCAATTCAAGCTATGGCTCCTCATTCATCTGGCTAAGACATCTATCAATGTAATAGCAGCTCATAGTTTAAACATTAGTGGGCAAAAAAAATTGTCTCCTTTTCCTGCAAGTTCTAGCAGAATCCTGCCTCTGACAGACCTATCCCACTTGTTTGGGCTACCAGATGTACAACTGTGTTTGCATGCAGAGTGTACCTGTCACTTGTGTATATGTTGTATCAGCCTGGACAGCTGTAGGAGATGAGTGCTCTGGAGCCTCCCTAATTGACTTAAGAAGTGATAATAATTTACATTCAATGAAATTATGTGTCATTCTTTTTGCAGATAGGTGCAGGAACTACTTCGAACACAAACAAACAATCAAACAAAAAATCGTTTTAGAGGAAACTCTGGAAAATCACAGTTCCAGAAAATAAATTTCCAGAACTAATGGTTACATAAACAGGATTTTCAAGTTGATTAGTGTCATTGCTTCCCCATGCTGAAACAATGAAACTACTTCCACCTGGTTCCTCCCCTGTGCCGGCACCCTGCTGTGGTTCCCTTAGTTGTTCACAAATGAAATGCACGCCTCGTCACATTTGGCTTGAGTTGGCACATTCCTGTCTCTGCCAGCTCAGTGAAATCCCTGCTGCAGGCTGTTGCACCGGTACACAACACCATGAGAGCTCTGTGTTGCATCTACTGAACTTGTTTTGCAACACACACACACACACAAAATCTGTTTTGTTACATTTTATCATAAAAAGGAGGGCTGGAGAACACTGTTGTGCAATAAATTCTCTCCACTCTCTGAATGAGATCACTGGACAGCTGGAGTGCAAGGACCTTCTTTCTCCTATGAGCTGCTTTATGTGGTAAGCTCCACTTACAACATGCTCAGCCAGGCAGGGAATAACCAGGAAAACCACAGTGAAGAAATACTGTGCAGGTACACGGTGCTTCCTGTTGAGGTGCACACTTCTTTTGCTCCTGTGTTTTGGTGCTGCACTTTGTGCTGTGTCCATACTTAGCACAAGAGGCAAATAAAACTTAAAAAAACTTTGCTGAGAGTTATGATTTTGTGGGGGATCAAACCCATCATACCAAGGTAAAAGCCATACTCCTGTGTACATGCTTTTATGAAGTTCTGGAAGGTGCTGAGCATTCCCCAAACCCTCTAAAATAAAGATTTATTCTGCAGTCCGCAGATGGGTAGTTGTAGGACTCATCCTTTGTGTGCCTGGTCTGGAGATTTTTACTGGATGTCAGAGTGTTTCCAAGGTTGTGTGTATCTGTTAGGGCTGCAAGCATATTAAGGTGGTTGACAGCAGTGACCTTGATTCTAGGTATGTAAATATATTTCAGATTATTCTCTGTGGGACAGAGAATGTCTATACCAATCTACTGCACGCAGTTTGATGTCTTCTCATTCTAAGGATGTTGAATAAAAAATAAAGCTCCTAAATAGCCCTTGAAAAAAAGGGAGCAAAGCAGAGTAAGAGGTATACTGTCAATGCCATTAAATGTGGTTAGCAATTCATCCATGCATGGCTGAAAATAGGACCGACATTATGAAATTATTTTATTCTGGAATACTGAGTAGCAAACACAAAAAAAGGCTATGGTTGGACACCAGACCGATTCCTATGCACACCTCTCCCCCGACAACCCCTCCCCCCAACACCCACCCGTTTTACCACAGCATTTATGGGTAGAAGACATGTAACAGCTCCAGAGGAGAATATTTGAAAAAACAAAAATTTCTTAGAGCATAATGGATATTGTTAATAATGGACTTCTTAATAACAACATTAAACAAAATATTATTAACGAGATGCATAGTAAGAGATCTCCTTTGACAAGTAACTATAAAACATAATTCTATTTAGATATTTTAATTAGAGCTGATATGAAAACATAAACACATCTACCCAGTACACGGTACTAATGAAAACAGCAAACAGTTTGTGTTAATGCATTTAATTACAGTTCAACAGGATACTAAAACATAAGTATAAATTAAAGCACAATAACACTCTATTGTCAAGAGTGCTAAGTTTTTAGAATATCACTTGTACATGCATGTCTTTCTTGGTTGAAGTTGGTTACTCGCCTGGAGAGATTCTCTAGGTTGTGATTCCTGATTCAATATAAACACAAATAATGAAGAAATATACAACATTTTTCCTATATGAACTTGTAACAGACCAGGTGAAATACTGTTTTTAAAGGTAGTTCAGATACTGAAAGGCACATCTATGCTAGTAAAATGAGCTTTTAGCTCCACGAAGTTGTCATCTACACTGTTGAATTATGGACATAGTCCTGGATATAATTTTGGTAGTGTACAATTTTCTTTCTCCAAACATATCCGCTTTCAGGCCTCATTTGTGATTTGCATAGAGCAAGCACCATTCTTGGTAGATAATTCTGCCTTGAAGACCCTTCTCTGACACCTAATGAAGTTTAATTGTAGGGGTGTGAACAAATCCATGCCAGTTTCCCTGCCCTAGTACCCATAATGCTTGGAAACAGTAACACACTCAGAATTTGGAAGATTAAAACCCTACCTATAGTACCTTGGTGGATTTCTTACATTAGATTCTTAACATTTTCCTTTGTTTCTGTGTAGTATGGGGAGGGGGGGAGTTTGGGCACCTTAGTTATTCAGTAAGCCTTTATCATCATCTGATAATGCACATTTTCACACGTGCATGTTGTCTGTAGCATGCAGCTTAAAAAAAGAGCCATCACCTTGGCCCTTCAAAATTTATGATATAAAAATATAATATATCATACAAGCAATTTTCATAATCTACAGGTCAAAATGGGATGTTGCTAGCAGCTGGAAGCTGAGCTTTTTTGAAGAAAATGGTCTTACATCCGTTCTCCAACTGTTTCAGCAAAAATAACACTTTTTTTAAATCTTTGAAAGTTAGGAAATTTTTATATCTGTGGAATAAGGCATTCCTCTTATTTATCAAATTTATCTCTTGCTATTTGAATCTCATTTCAAGCAGTGTTTTCCCAAGGTAGGTATATTTGTGTATCTTCAAAATCTGGTCACATCTGTCAAAGAGGGAAACCGCTCCAAAGGTGTTGCAGTTTTTGGCATTCAGGATTGCTGCTCCTCAGAACCCGCAGCTGCAATATGGTTGCAACTGAAATAAAAGTAGAAGGCAAGGAAAATAGAAACTGGGGGAAGATCAGTTTTTTCCCTTACTGTCCTGTCTGATTTGTCATCTGAGATAAGACCACAGGCAGAAGGGGCAGCAGCCCTCTGACCTTTAATTACGTACTCCAATGGAGGACTTCTGAGGCAGAGCTAGGATAATGTGCGCAGAGAACAGAAAGCACTGTGTGTGTCTGGTACCCAGAGTCACACAGCACAGCTTCCTGACCACAGGTTATACAGAAAAGCTGAGTCTGTGTCATTCCTGAGCATGTCACTGCCAGGGGAAGGATCCAAGTATGCTGAGGGACCATGAGATTACTGTAAAGTAGTATGCACTTGCTGCTCATGCAGGATGCAAGCAGTGTCTTCCTCTAAATTAATAGTCAATCAAACAGAAATTCCTAGGATTTGACTCTATGATGTCATTAAAAATTAGTTTAGTTTTAGAATGCATTATGCTTTTAGTATCATAAAGGACCTACACTTAAAAAAAAAAAGAGTGAAAGCATCTTTTTTCCTTTTTTTTTTTTTTTTTTTTTTTTTTTTTTTTTTTTAATCTTATTACTCGTTAGTTCCTGGTAAATCTCATGATCCTGTAAGCTCCTTGATGTGGCTGCTTGGGATGTATTAGTTACCAGCCTCTGTGTATTTTCTGCTTTCTGCTCTTAAACTAAATTAAAATGTTGACAAGTAAAATCAACAATGTCAAGATGGGTGCTGAAACTGCCTATATTTTATTTTTAATTGTTGCCATAATTTAAGATAAAGTTTTGTGAAATGAAAAAAGAGAAAATTATATTACCATATTAAAAAGAAAATGTGTCTTGAGCTTGTTCAACACGGTATTTTGAGGCTTGACAGAATAATTGATTCAGTAGTCTAGTAATAATTCAATGTAGTCTTGCACTTCTAGGTGACATAGATGAATCAAACCCAAATGCATTGTAATCTCCAGTTTTTGCAATTTCAAGGCTACTTGATCACCTTAGCTCAGATCCTATAAATCAAATAATTCTTGACAGCAGCACTGACTGATGCGAATGTATCAGGACTGATTTCTGCAAATCAAACTGGAGACAGAAGAAAACAAAGAAGCCTGTCCTGTAACAGGATGTATTTTACCAATAAAATTTTGAATGTTTTGGGCTTTTATATAAGTGTACATGAGCAAAGGAGACAAAGATAGGAACAGAGATGGTATGCTGGAATGTTGAGGCAAAAGACAGAAACCATAAAAGTGTTGTGAAAGTTGTATTTGAAAGGGAGGACAGGGGTTAAAATTGGATGCATTGAAGGACAATGAGAGGGATGTAGTGACTGTAAAGTCGTTGTAGAGGTAGGACCATTAGGGAGTTTGAGAGATCTTGGTGACAAAACCACAGAGAAAGCAGAAAAGCAAATTTTGGAATACCAAATAGAACTGGCATCAACTGTGTACTGTGAAGGTTTTTTGAGAGTAACATAAGTAGCTTTGGAAGGAGTGTAACAATGGATAGGAGAAAACAGAAAAAGAGAGGTGCCCAGAGAAGTTGTGGATGCCCAATCCCTAGAAGTGTTCAAGGTCAGATTGGATGGGGCTCTGAGCAACCTGGTCTAGTTGAAGATGTCCCAGCTTATTGCAGGGCGTTTGGATCTAATGGCCATTAAAGGTCCCTTTCAAATCAAACCATTCTGTGAGTTTATGAAAGGGAAAATAAGTGTATAGAATTAGAGCAAGATTTTAGAAGGAAGGAAGCTGGAGAAAGAAAAATTTCTGAAGAAGGAGTGAGTTGATCAGAGAATTGAAAGAATGGAACCATCTGGGCAGGTATCAAAATGAGGGATTTGTGTGGCCACATAAGTGCACTCACACAGTGTTATATATGTGAGATGAGCCTGGGGGAAGGGGCTGCAGCCTCTTGCTTTCTTTGATAAGTCTGTATTTTATGTGCTAACTAGAATTTGAGAAAGTGGGTGCAGTTCTCTATTCTATCATAGATTTTCTGCATGATGTCTTGCAACTGAAACCAGTTTTTACATTATGTAGGGCGTCTGGAATTTGGCAGGTTTTGCCAAATGCAGAATTTCTTTAGGCTCATTGGTTCTCAGTGTTTTAACAAACCACACATCTGTCCCTTGGGAAAGCTCTATGCACTTGTTCAGCATCTGTAAAATGAGGCAACTAGCTCTGTCATAGTACAGAGTGTTGTGAGAATTAATTTTTTTAAGGCTATGATTGTGCTATGTACACAAATCCCAAAGATAAAAGAGGGTGAAGTCAGAAGCTTGTATTGCAGAGTATGCTTTAAAGCTGAGGAAATATTTTGGTGTTAAACTGAGAAAGGAGTTTTGCCCTGCTGCCTCTGCTAAATGTTGTAAGAAATATTTGAATGATCCCTTGTGTGCTCATAGTGTTACGTGCCAGTCATGGTAACATTACAGAATTTGCATGCAAATTCCATTAATGGAGTCATTAAGTCCTTACTTGTCTTTTTAATGGAAAAGCAATTCAATATGTGTATTTTGATGCCTTTCCTGTTTTTGCAGTTTCAAAGGGATATCTTCCATTGATACATGTTCACTACAGACTGCACAAGAAAATATTCTTCTTATTACATCTGATTTAAAAGTTATTTAAATATTATTGCAACATCTTTGAAGATTTGTACTGATATATTTTTGATTATGCATTGAAAAGATTTATTCATTAGCCTGATTTAGTATGCTGTTATAGGATAGTGTAGGGTTTTCTAGGTTGGTATTATTATGACTGAAATAATATTTGTGAAGAAATGCCTTAAAAGTAAATATCAGTCATTAAAGAGTCATAACAAGTCATAACAAGTAGATTAAACCCGTGAATGTAATGAATAAAAATCTACTTAAGGACAAATCTGCATTCTATGTAACATGCTTATTGGGGTGAAGTGAAGCCATAAGTATGCCAGAATTTCACAAGGGTTATCTAAGCATGTCCAGACCTTTGGAGTAATACAAGAAAGGCATGTAATGACAAAGCTGGCTTCAAAGAACGAAAGAAGCATTATCTCTTTGGGACAAAGTTTTGTGTTTGTCTTTCACAACTATGAAATCTTGACCCCTGACTGAGTTATGATGTTCCATATAGTAAATAATCCTAGAATTTTTCAGAACCTATCTCAACAGTTCTTGGTAAATGTTGACAAACAGTGGCTTTGGCGGATGCAATCAACAAATCAAGGTTACTGCCAGTAAGGCTGGAATTTGACATCAGATTCTAAGGAAAGATTTCTAGAGTGTGTCTAGATGTGAGCTAGAGGTGGGATTAAATCTGGGACTGAAACACCTCTGCTTTCATTTCTGTATATAAGAATCTCTGTCTGATTTATATACCAAATCTCCTGTCATGCTTAGGACAGATGCAGGATTCAATGCAGTTACCTAAAAGTAGGAATCTGATGTCATTTGAGGTGCTATAGCGATGTCTCTGAAATGCACATGGAGGCTGTCAAGAATTGTGTATATAGGGGAGACCTGCACTCTTCGGAATGGCAGCTGGAGGCCAGGTGGGATGCCCTAAGGAATCTGCAGTGATGGTAGATACCTGCACTAAGGCAAGGGTATTAGTACCAATGGGACTGGGGTGAGGTGAATTGTTCTCTAAACTTTTGATGGTATTGACTGGATCTTGATTTTATTGACTAGACCTCAACTGGCTGCTATGGGAGCTTAAATAACTAGGGTAGATATAAATAGCTATGCTGGAAATTTAGTTGTTCAAATCTGGAATGGAATTTAATCCTAAATGTAGAAAAAAAGATTGATTCACTTCTACTGTTTTGTTTTGGTTTGGTTTTTTTGTGCAAATTGTAGTTTAGAGAGATAAAGGCAGAGAGATGCACTCAACACAAACCGGTTTACTGAATCTGTCATAGTATATATTAATGAACAATTAGTGTACTTCAACAGCATAACATTTTACAGGACACAGAAAAAGTATAAAAGATTCCTCTAATTCCTCAAGTTTCTTAGTTAGCTATAAAGGCTTAGATGCTGGATTCCTAATTATGTAGAAAAATTATCGGCCCGTGTTGACAAATGGACCTTGTTAACTCCAAACAGTATAGCAGCAGTGTAATGCTGTAGAGTACTAGAGTTTGAGTGAGGTTCTCTGCAGAAGCCTTAGATTGGAAAGGCATATTAAACTGAGATATGTTTCTCTGAATCAATAATAATAATAATAATAATAATAATAATAATAATAATAATGCCCAAGTCCAAAATAAGATAGTGAAAGGCCAAATGGTGCATCAGATGCTGCCTCCAAGAAAGGGGCACACGGTCAAAACAGTGGTTGGAGGCCTGACTAGACAAAGGCCAGGGCAGTTGCCTTTGGAGCTGCTTTGGGACACAAAGCTGGACCATTCCAGCTGCCCATTTAGGCAGGGACTGTCTCAGATTAAGAATTACCAGAGATACCACACCTCATGGTATTTGAAGTGTCCCCTTTTCAACTCAGGAGTTGAAGTCCTGCAAATCTGCAAAGACAACATTGCTTGGGAAAGGGCAACAAACATACTTCTAAATGACCAGAGATCTTTTTCAGTTTTAGAAATAATTAGGTCATTCATGGATCTGTTGTCTAGCAAAAGTGTGCCATTTAGATTTAATTAATACACATGAATTTTTTTGGTCTGATCTGAGAGTTATTTTGGCTCAGATCCCAAACAATGACTTTCAGCCATACTGTTTGATGTTGGAGTCTGTCCCTGTTCATTGAACTCTCCCATGAAATTCTAGGCTTAGGAGTCAGGCTTTCAAAGCAGGAACTGGTTTTAATTATTAAAGAAAGTAAGACCCATAGACCATAGATGAGTTCCAGATGATTGCCCAAATTTCCCTTTTTTCTCAGTTTTAACTGGACACAGTTAATTTATATGGTGCCTAACACAACTTTAAGAAATAATCAACATTATACAGACCTAATTCTATTGAATTTTTCTGTCTGACATTCCAATAGAAAGAGTGAATTTTTAGTGAAAACAGCCTGGTTTGGTATTTATAACACAAGCATTGCAGGACTTGTAACCTAAAAATTAAATAGACCAAAAACAAGTTTGAAAATTACTCCACTGGGATAGGTTGTATTTTAACAGGTAGTTAGGTGAATACCTTCGTGGTCCAAGGAAGATCTTTATGCTCCCAAAGGTAGTAATTAGGTCTTGACACCAATAAGGAGCAAATTCTGGACCCTTACAAATATTCTGACCTGTTAAGCCTGACATGCTAGAACGAGGAGATAACGTATCTTTTACTCTCTTTTTCCAATTTTTGTCCATGTTTGGTACTCTAAGGCAGCATTTCCTGAGGTATTTTTCTCTGTTGTGAAATAAACACACAGACAGCTGTAAATGTGGATTCAGGCCCTCCTCTGTTTTGGAGATGTTCAGTTTTTCAGGTCATTGATCTTGAAGCAGCAAGGAGCATCGTGGGGTTAGGGTATTTTGGGTATGGAACCAAATGAGTGTTGCAACAGACTATTTAGCGTGGCATTGCAAACCAGCAGTGGTCTGTGGCTTAAAACCCATTATACTGAGCACTAAGGGTATGTCTGTACTAGTAAGCAGGGCAGTGCAATGGGAACAAGTCCATGTAGTGAAAAAGTTACTGCTTACCTGATGATCACACTATATAGATTTAATTTCTATGCCTGATGGTGTGGATCCACCCAAAAGAAATGAGTTTCTCATGCTCTGGAACTACTCTGCAATCCAAAGCACAACCAACAAGTGGGGTCTGCTCAGATGTTTGCTTCAAAAGTAAATATTTGAAATAAAGGAGTACCAAGTTTTTTAACTGTTCCATGAAAACTCATGCAGAAAGTTTGATTTTCATGTATGTTTTTGAAGCTGACACTTTTCCCTTAAGCTTCCAGACATTCCAGTCTTTGAATATTTGAGGCATATTCATAAATGGAATAAACAGCAGAGGGTGGCTGTCGAGTGGTGGGCACTCGATATTATTTAGTAAATTTCATTATACAGGCATCAGCGCTCTAATTGTTTTGCAAGATGTACCCAGCAATGCAGCTGGTGAAGAGCTCCCTTTCTTATCAAAAGATGATTGCAATTATTATATGCAAGGCTCTAAAAGCCTATTTGATGTTGAATTAAATTGATTAGAATGCAGACGTGCATTTTTTCTAATAAAGATTTATCCAGATTTTGAAAGGAAATTATCTCTACACACCACAGCTTGTCATATGAAATGATTTTTAGTAGTATAACCTTTGAGCCAAATAAAAACAGTAAAAATGGAGAAATATAGATTTATTAAAGTAATGAAAACTGTACAAAAAGTCTGTATTTTTCATGCCAAACTTCTATTTTTCTTGCAGCCAAAGCAACGTACATCCATAGTATCTTCTCTGGAATTTCACCGAATGAATCACAGCCACAATTATTTTGAAATCAACCCACCCATTGGCTGTGCAAGTTTTATTTCTACTCCTGCAATCAGTCCAGCTAATTATTCCTTTGGATCTCTGGAATACAGTCTTGAAGAGAAAGAACATCCAGGTATAGAAAAAAAGCTTACTTTGACTGTCAACAAAGCTTTATAAAACTTTAGGTCTTTGGGGTTAAGTTGGAATTGCTGTTGTCTTTGGTAGTAAAATACATTTATCATAAATACACTGAATTATTCCTGATTTTTTCCTTCTACTCTACAAGAGTTTTGATATTTTATGACTAGTATTATGAAACATAATTTTTCCCTGAATATGATATTTTGAATAAACAAAACCTTTTTTTTCCAGACTGGCCTAGAATTTAGGTATTGTAGCTTTTGAAATTATGATGATTTGTACATCTACTTTCACCATTGTGTGGTCAATACACTCCAATAAGAGTTTTAAGTTGAAAAAATGTAATTAGAAATCATTATGTAACCAGCAGTAAAGATAAGGAAGGGAAACTTTCTAAGAAACCTGTTACTGCATGTTGTTTCTGCAGTAGCAATGGGATTCATTAAAGTAAAACTTCAATGTATTTGTGCTGATGATAAGAGTTGAATAGAATGATAGTGTGATTGTAATGGGGAAGGACTTATCTGCAAGTAGAGATTCACATAATTAAAATGCTTTAAGAAGGATTAAAGTATATCCTTTTTCACATATCAGAACTTCAGGAATGGGAAATTGTCAGTAAAGCAAGCATTTGGCTTTTTCCCTTCAAATTCAATGTGCAAGTTGCTTTATATAGGCTAAACTTGTAGCAGAAGGGTATAGTATTTGGGAAAGCTGATGTATTGAAGCAAATATCTTTGATAGCTAGTTTATGGGATTTGCAGATCAAATTCTAAAGGGATATTGTATTTAAAATATAAATAGGAGTAGATTACTGTAAAATAAAAATAACACAAATGTTGAAATTCAGTGCTATTATCAATTGGCTTTTGTAGTATTGATCTTGAAATGAGATGAATCCTCTTCATTCCTAATTGGTAGAGTTTAAAAATTCTGAAAAGCATTGCTTTTAAAAGATTAAAAAAATTATTTCCATAGCTGGATTGATAGAAAACTATATTGTTAGGAAACTATTGTGAAATAAGAGTGAGAAATCCTATTTTCTTTGATGAAGAGAGAGTTAAAATGATCAGAAATTACTAATTTTGGTTTTTTGGAATATAATATAAACAAAGATAATATGTATCACTAACTTTGAAGCTAACAGAATGTGTTTATATGATGGATATAGTAAATATTTTCAAACTTAACTAGAAATAATTAGTTTTAATGGTATCTTTTATTCCTAGGTCTGGGGTCATTTGACTCTTTAAGGTTTTGGTTGTTTTCTGTATTACTGTAAATTCTCTTCAGCAATCACAATTTTATTCTGGGTAGTTGAATGATACAGAATATTTCTTGATGTTTAAAAGCAAAGATAAGAAAACGGAAAGAAAATTTGCTGACATTACACAATTAACTTCTCCAGATTTCTGCTGTTGCGCAGTTCTGTTAAAGTTCTTCATAGTACCTGGGTTCACTTGACTCTTATCTTCTTTGGTTAAATTTACAATGGACTACACTCAGTAACTTCTAATTACTACACTTAATTTCGTCTGAGATTGGGACTATAAGGTCATGCTTAGTAGAATTTTATGTTTCTAATTTGGGGATGATTTCATTTATGGATTGAGTGAAAGCTGGATTTCCTCTTGTCTCTGCCTAGAAAGCAAAGAAAAAATAACAGGCAAAATGACTGAAGTTCAGGCCATCTTCTACAAGCATTTCAATAGTACATTTTACCATCAGTAAATTATTGATTTACCATTATTAAATAATTATAGTAAAATTACAATTCCACCTTCCATTCTCAGCTGGTATCCTAGAATTATTTAAGTAATATACAGGATCACATATTGGACAGAATATTAGCCTGCATGAAAAAAACCAACATTTTATTTTGATCATTTAGTTCCTTTCAACTCCTTACTGATAGATGATGCACGGTAACTCTGCAAGAGACAAGGAGTACTAATGTGGAAAGGGAATAACAAAATCTGGAAAGAACAGATCAAAATTGTCTCTCTTGGAAAAGTCTTTAAGGCATGTCTCTTATCTACAATGTTAAAAGCTGAACCTTGAATAATAATGGTCAGCAAGGAGCATCAGAAACAGTGTTCTGTGTTGTGCTGCAGCTTTTCTCTGCTTTAGCTAGCTGTAGTTTCACTGAAAGGTTCCTTTTTCCTTTTCGAGATCTACAGTGACAAGTACAATTCATCATATGACCTAATTATAATCTTCTGAAAATTCATGGAAGATCTGCATCCTAAAAGAATGTTTAGTTTAATAATAATTGAGGATTTGTTTGCGTTTGAGTGAAACAATTAAAATGCTTTTTACAGGATTTCTAAATCAGAGACTTCCATTCAAATAAGGCATTAGTATTTCCCTACTCAATTTCAGTGCTTTTTATGTTTTCTTCAGGAAATTTGCAATGATTCATTATCATTCAAGTAAAAGTGAGAGATGAATACAACAAAATAATTATTCAAATTCTCAAGTCTTCATAATTTTACCTCAGTAGTCTGCTACCGAAGAATAATCAACCCCTTTTTATGTTTGGGGATTGCAGTTTTACTCTTGGTGTTTGCTAATTCCCTACATCCCCTGATTTGAAAAAGGGGTCCCAATTTTTAAGAAGTGTATTTCTATCAAATAGAAAAACACTGAACTCTCCACAGCTGTGTATTATCTGAATGACAGCATATGACAACATTTCTGTTCAATTATCTGGAGAACAGTCCACATACCATGGTAAATATTTGCTTTAGCTTTGGCATCAGATGGCCTTGTAGAGTAAACAAACCATGTATGTTGCATGCATGGATGGCAGGAGATACCTCAATATCAGATTGCCTGAGGTAAGGATAAAGACTCTGTCCTTTTTTTTGAGCTTTAACTGGTGGAAGAATCTGCAACAAGTTGATGGGAACACTTCTTACTCCAGTATGTGTAGAGCAGACTATGTGAATGCAGCTTTGGTGTGACCTGTTTTCAGGGCTTTATCTGAAGCTAGATCACTGACATCAGAGAAGCATTCTCGAATTCCCAGTGAATGGTCATGCTTTCATAGCATTGAATTTCACCCCAAGTTGGAGGCCAGTACATCCCAGTAATGTCAGGTATTACACATAGTAGTATAGTAAGTTACTATACTAAAAGTGGGATCACTTCATTGCACAGGGAAGTCATTTCTGTATGTAACTCCATCCTGGCAAGATGTGTGTAACTTTCTTGATCATCTGAATACATGTTTAGTAGGTGTTCTGTAAGATAACACAAATGAAAAATTGAATACCTGATGATCAGGTGATTGTTGTTTGTGAGATGTTCCTCATGTAACTTTGACCATGAGCTAAGACCACAGATGTGCAAGATAATTCACTCCAGGAGAGGGCAGCCTGGGCTTTCAGGGAAATGCCTGTCTAATATAGATCTCTCTGCCTTGTTTTCTACATCCCTCAAGCTCTCTTGAAACTGTAAATCTTAAGGATTGAAGGCAACAAAATTGTGGCCATTTTGGTAGCATCAGCTTGGCATAATAAACACTAGCAGCTGAAATTGTCAGTCTGGATGACTTTCTTTTTCATTTTTGCTTGATCAGTCGGAATAATGGATCTTTCTCTAACCCGTATAATTTCATTATGTCTTCTTGTCCTGAGTATAATTGGGCCATGAAATTAAAAAGACAGTTCTGCAGAGGTTCTTGTTCTGTTTCAGATCACAAAATAGGTCGGTACTCAGATTCATGTATGCTGCAAAAATGTCAGCAGACGTCTGAAGGTAACCTCATTACAATTTTTATTTTCAGTCCATGAAAATCTGTACATTTTCAGTAAGTTCAGTATGCCATTTATTGTAAAAGAGGATACAGTTTTTCTCTCATCTTGTGGTACTGAGAAGTATTTAATTAGTTTATCTCTTAGTTAGAAACCCTATCTCCACTGGAGAGGACCTTAATATAGCTGTTAGTGCTTTTATATGCCATGTCCTCTGACTGTGAGAGACATTATTTAATTCATCTAAGAAGGCTACATTTTTCCTTAAAACAGGCCAGAATGTACAATTCAAGAATTTAATCTTTAACATATAGACTATAATTTTTTCTCTTCTACTTTTGAAAAAGTTATATTTGACTCACACCTTCGATTTCTTCTATAAGTGTCTTCAGATCTTTCTTTAAAGTACATATCTGATGAAATTGTTATGTCTCACAAGCCCTATTCCAGAAGCAAAAGTAGCCCTAAAGGCCTGAAACTTGCAGTTTTGTCTTTCTCTTTTGAGAGAATCAAGAAATACAGCCTATTAGAATTAGAAAATTGTTTCAGAGATCTGGCCTAAAATTCTTGGCTATGTTGCATTCCTAGATACAGTTAGAACTTATTCTGCTGCAGGAATGTTTCTTTAGGTGACAATAACTAAGCTGATCTTCGAAGTAGATCACATATTTGTCAACATTACTTTCTCATTCAAGTATTTCATTTATTAAGAGCTGATAGGAAAAGATCAAACTGTGATGTCTATGTAGACTCTTCAAGCCTTGTTTCTTCAATTATAGAAAGTTTTGAAATTATTGGAAGTGAAACACAAAATGAAAGGAATACAAAGAAGAAGAAAATAACTTTTATTGCCACACCATTTTTAGGTGTGCTGCATGCAAGTCCATGGTACGCTGTCTTTATTAACAATACCTCACTAATTAGCAAAAGAATGCATGATTTTCCAGTGACAGAAAAAGGGGAAAATATTGGCTTGCAATGAAATAGGAATAATCAACAATTTTGGTAGATAAAGCATTCCCATCTCCTTTATATGGACACCTGTACATCCAGTTATGGAATATGTGGAAAAACTGGTATTACAGGTTTGTACCAATGTGTCATTGGTTGAGAACTCTTTTCCAGATGAAACGCCTTTGAAGGTAAAATTGAGGCCCTCTTTTCTCTGGTTTTTAATTTTCCTTATCATTTTCTTGATTACAATGCAACAAATTCTGCCAAGGCATTCTTCAAAACATGTTAATTCTAACCTTTTCATCTGTGAAGATTATATGTTTTTTCCCTATAATTTATACCTAAGTTCAACTGAGTGCCATTAGTAAGATATAGTAGAGCTATTCCAGGAACTGCTACTGGGGATCATACTCAGTACTGTCTCATACAGTTTATTTTTTGTTCTAATTAACTTGTCCAGCAGATGCAGCATGTTCAGGTCTCCTTATGTTGCCCTTCTTTTTGCTGCTTCTAATTTCAGCCTTTTCACAGTTATCTGAGGCAAGACATGGTCTGTCCCACAGGGACAGAGAAATGTAGGGTTGATTAATATTATAAACTTCTCTCTGTTAACTATTATTTTCTTTGCACCGTCCAGTTTCAAAGCAGTGTATTTCATGAAGCTCATTGTAATTATATCTCAGTGTTACAAATGTGTCAACATGTCCAAAAATCTGGTGGCAGAAAGGTCTGCTGAGGCAATACCTGGAAAGCTGTGGATGAAACCAATTCCTGTTGTTCCAGTCAAAACCAGTATACCTTATTTCAAGAAACTGGTGTGTGCTAGTGCTTGCATGAAACATTTGATACAAAATGCCCCTAAATCTCATGCCACCTGCACTTAAAAATAATCTCCTTGGAATTAGCCATATTATTCCAACTTAAAGTTCATGACAGTGTTACCCAGCCCTTCAGTAATGCCTCTGCAGTGTTGTCATTCAGTCTTTTGTGAGGCTTAAGGGAATTATCTGGGCTAAACCCACTTAGTTGTTCATGTGAACCTGCTCTCCAAACATACTGTCTCACATGTCACTCACTATGCGGACATCCTGATTGCTAAAAAATGGTAAAGTAATATGAAAATAAAACAATTTATAGCAAGCATATTGGGGTAATAAAACTGCAGAAGGGTCTCAAATCCCTGTTGTCAGATATAGCACTGGATGTGTTAATCAAACAAGAAATTACACAAACAGCTTATCTCTTTTCAAATCAAATTCTGAACCATCTGACCACATGTGGAAAGGCATGTGTTGAGCCATGTGCCTGCCTATCTTTTATTCAAATAGCTATTCACAGGATTTGCTCTTTTCAACAACATTATTTGCTTATTATAAATAAAGCCAGTTGGCAACTGTTGACAATACAAGGGGGAAAAGATCCCTTGCAATATTTAAGATATATTTACTAATTTTGAAAACCTGTATTCTTAGGCCTCAGTCTGGCAAGGAGGAAGGTAGGAAATAGAACAATGCTGTGATGATGCTGGAGATGAGAATTTTAGAGACTGTCCTAAAAGTGGAGAAAATTTTCCTCAGGATCCTTAGGAACACTGTGTGTTACACTGCTATCAGGTTCAGGAGTTGGCTATTTCTCTGAATCTTTTTTTGCCTCTGAAGTAAGCATAATGTAAAGCTTACTGCAATGTATGCATGTTTGTATACATGTCTATTTGCAACTATTAAAATCTTTTACACTTCGTTTAGTTGCATGCATCCCCTTCCTTGAGAGATGTCAGCACAGATAAATAAAATTAATCGTATCATAAAATGATTCCCTGAAGGAGCAACAGATATTACCATATTAAGTCAATAAAGACTTTCTAAGAGCCTTTTGAGGAACCATTTTTTGAGGTTATAAGTGCAGCTGTTAGAAGTAATATAATTAAATTTTTTATTTATCTAAATTTAATGTAGTTTTTTCCAGGTGTAATAACTATCCTGACGTGTAAGGTCAAAAGAAAAAATATTTTCTGTAATGTGTCATTTACAACTCATAGCCATTTCTAGAAGCAGATTAACTATAGACAGTACTCATATTTTTCTGATTGCCATCTTAGTCAGCTCTTTGCTTTGCTGTTTTGGTTCGGTTTTTTTACTGAGCTGAAAGCAAAGTAAGTCCTTAACTTTTTAGTAGGACCATTTGCAGAGACAGATTGTTTTAGTCTTTAGGCTGTCACCATGCCTTGTATTGTTCCCTTACCTTTCCATTGGACATTTTGTAAATAAGATTGACCAAGCTTTGGAGGGATGCTCTTGAAAATTTAATCACTTCATCAGTCAGAAGAATTGCCATTGCAAGATGAAGGCAATGAGCAAAGAGCACTAAGATGTCTCAGTCTTCAATTCCTCACAATATTGTTTGTGGTACAGTTTTCTTTCACCCTATGAATGCATCTAAACTGATTGTAACATTATTTAGAATACTCTGTCTTACCTCTCAATCTATTTTTCTTTTCCTGTGCCATGTCCTCTTATTCATATTTAATCACTTTTCTGCTTCTTCTCCTTTGTTTCTTTTAGAAAGCTTTCTACTCACCAGCTGTATTTCTGAGCCCTGCGTGAGATGATTAGAACTGAAGGAAATGGCAAAATGTGCCTGGTTTTTTTTTAAGAACTTTTAGGCCTCTGAATATACTTAGTGATGTCCAGTTTTAAGAAAAACAAAAAGCTCTCTGTATTACATACCAGCCAGTAACAAAAAAAAATCATGTTTTCTCCTAAGGCCATTCTGAAATTAAAGACAATTTTTGTTTCTCCTTCTTGCACACAACTCATTAGATCTCTTTCTTTTTTTTTCTGTTCCTTGCTGTCCAGTTGTAATGCTAGTATCATTTGATGTAACAATCATCTCTCTCTATGTTGTTCCAAGCTATATTAAAAAAATGAGGTGGGAAAACAAGCCTTCTTTACTTTTGGTGAATATCCAAAAAATAGGGTAGAGCCAGTCTTACTCATTAGCTAATTAACTACGTATTTTATAAACAGCTCTAGTGGAACAACATAAACATGACATGTATCAGAGTACATTGCTGATGGTAGTGTTCTTGTGGAAAATGAACATTTGATGCCATTTAGTGAAAGAAGAAAACTGAACACGAGTCTCCCTCATTCTGGAATAGCCACTGTCATTTTTCCTAAAATGGATATGTTGCTATGAGTTCCAGAATTTTGATTCCAGCCTTGAAAGCCCTTTTTTCTGCAGGAATTGATCAATAAATTTGAGACAATTTCATGAATGGTTTCAGAATGACTGAGTACATCTTACTATAAACCAAGATAAAATATTTGCATCTGGTTTTTGCTATATTGAATAACGTCTATACAGTGGATAGTTTGATTTGTAATTAGAAATTTAAAAATTTAAAATATTCCTTGCTTTTGGGAGCATTTATATCTTTTGGTAGAAATGATTGTTTGTACAAATTCAGTATATAATAAAATTGAAACTCTAAAAATTTCTTGGAAAATCCACAGAAACACTATATGTTACACCTAATTTAGCACTTGATCATAAAAATTCTGTATATGACTTTTCAGTTCCTATTTATAATTGCAATGTAGCTCTAACTGTAACGTTGAATAAATTGAAAGCATTTTTTTTCCATTTCTAATTTTGATTTAGTTAGAGATTGATTATCTTCTTAGAGTTATGCAGACGATTCACTGGGAGTCTGGACTTAATCATTTGAAGAAGAAAAATGCAGATGGCCATGTCTGAGGAAGATAGAAAGCTGTACTCTGAAAATATGTCAGAACTGTCAGATACCCAAATGAATAAGTTCTCAAAAGTTTAGCAAAATAGGACAGAAAATAGTAAGAGTAAAGGTTTATCTACCCTGTGCTGTATTTGACCAATTATGAATGCCTTTGGGAAATGTGTAATTGCAAAACAAAAGCATAGTGACACCTCCTCAGAATGTTACAGCATTTGCAGCCCAAGGTCCTCCTAAGCCCAAGTACCTCCTGGATATTTCCTGTGTGTTATGTAACCTAGTAGATTTATGTTCCATGGATTTATCCATTCTCCATGCAACCAATATGCAATTTGTGTTCCCACAAGGAATTTTTGCCAGGAGTTACACATTTAACTAAGTATCTAATCACCATGAGGGAGTTGCATCTTTTGTTTCCAATAATTTCAAAACTCAGAAGGCTGAAAAGTGGGTCCATTGTTTATGTTCTAGAGCTTTCATTTGTGTGACTTGTATTCAGCAGATTGTGACACTGTCTGATACCAGTTTTCTGCATTTCAACAGCATGGTTCATAGAACTAAGATTCTCAGTTCCTGAGACATAGAATAATTTTCTAATCACAGAATCACAGAATATTCTGAGTGGGAGGGGACCCACAAGGATCATCAAGTCCAGCTCTTAAGTGACTGGCCCATACAGGGATCAGACCTGCAACCTCAATGTTATTTGCAGCATGCTCTGACCAATTAGCTAATCTCATGGCTTTTTTTTTCTAGTTACGCATATTTTTCTTATATCAAAGGAAGACTTTTGTTAAATCATTTTAAAGGAAAGTCTTATTTTCACTTTTGTTAGTGTTCTGTAGATCTCATAAGGAGCTATTTATTGTTTATGTATTTACAAGGATGAAAGTGTTGAGGACTTACTCTGTAGTGGCATTATATATGCTCTTTCTTAATATTTAAGTCATGCTGAAGTGCCCTGTTAAGAAAAAACTCTGGATCAATCTTGTACAGCTCACAAGGAATAATATTAATTGTCTCCTACAGATTTTATTTTTAAAGAAAATAGTTAAGAATTGGTGCCTCCAGCCATATCTCCTAGAATGGCAAGATTCTCTATAATTCTTCCTCCCCAGAATCCATTTTGTCAACAGTAGAGGTAACACACACCTCATGTCATCAAAAAGACCAAACACAGACTTCCCCATAGCCTCACCAAGGAGTTTGTGCCACACTTCTGATGATCTTTTTAAAGTATTAGGTAGATTGTACCTTTGATAATGGGATCTGTGTTTCTGGCAAAAGTCAGTCTGTAAGTGGCTGTAGAGAAGTATGTCCTTGTGCAATTGTTTGCAACTTGTTTGCTTGTCAAGAAAGAAAAATCATCATGCAAAACCTCAATCTATATGTGAAAACCCAAAGACATGAAAAAAATAATTTCACCATACCATTTTAGTAAAACTTTAATTAAAAATCTAGTTTAGTTTAAATACATCTCTGGGGCCCAGTATGCCTGCTTTTTAAAAACTAAATTTAAGTTTTCTTCAAATATAATGCTCCCCAAGCAGCTTTTAATTTATGAAAGTATCAAGTTAAAAGATACATACATACACACATACACACACACACATATATATGTATATATATATGTATGTATGCATGCTTGAGAGCTGTTTCTTCTGTGGTGACCAGTGATAGGACCTGAGGAATGGCCTGAAGTTGTGTCAGGGAAGGTTTAGGCTGGTATCAGGAAAAGGTTTTTCACCCAGAGGGTGTCTGGGCACTGGAACAGGCTCCCCTGGGCAGTGGTCACAGCGCCAGCCTGACAGAGTTCAAAAAGTGTTTGGACAATCTCTGAGGCACAGGGTGTGACTCTTGGGAATGGCCCTGTGCAGGCCAGGAGTTGGACTCGATGACCCTTGTGGGTCCCTTCCAACTCAGCTTATGCTGTGATTCTTATGCTTGACTTGCATGAATTTTAATCAGGAGAAAGGAAGTATAGGTTTATTCAGTTTTAGTGTTCACTGGATTCCACTGAATACTGTAAACCAATACTATAGTTGAATAATAATTCAATGTTTAATAGAAAGACTTCAATAACAAATGATTAAAGGTTAATTTACTTTTTTATGTCTAATTTGGTGTTTCCCAGAGTAGGACCATAAGGTTATCATTGGGGACTTTTTTTTTCCGATAAAAGGGTTGAAATTATGAAAAAACAACTTTTGCCTACACAGCAGTCGTCTGAGAGGCACTTTAATGTTGCTATTACTAAGGCAAAAGTAAAAAAACCAGATATATTTCAAATGAATACTGTGTATCATATAGATCTTGGCTGGATCTTAAAATACTGGCTTTGAAAGTCTAGTGGCGCCTTAAAAATAATGGAAGAACAAATCATGTAAATAATGTAAAACTAAACAAAGGTATAGTGCTCACTTTTTGGCCCACCTCCCCACTTAATTTTAGCCAGAAGGAAGACAGTTCAAGATGGCACTTCAAGATTGCTCCAGGATGTGAACAAAACCACCATAAATAGGAACTGTGGAGAGATTTCCCAGCCAAACTAAAACACTAATGCAGGTGCACCTGTAAGCCTTCAGTACAAATGAGCTCCTATTAACCATGAAAAAATAAGAAGAATGAAAACAATGAGAAATGGCAGATTCTGAATGTTTCAGCTGAACAAAAAGCTCTAATTGTCCCTTTTACCATGTCAAATATCAGAAAGCCTAACTATGAGATACAGTTTTTGTATAACCAAGCTTATTGTTTTGCTTTTCTTTTCTGGGAACAATTCCAGGAATTAATTTTTAAAACCATAAATATTCAATTATTTGAATCGCTTGCTGTCTATCCAAGCAATTAGAATAACCCCTACCTGCTTCCTAGCTCGCTCATATCCCTCAGGTAAAGTGAGATGATACTCAAAATTGCCCTCCCCTCCCTCCTCCTCTGGAAGGTATTCTATGTCTTCTTCATAGGCAAGAGAAAGGAGACACTGAAAAAGAAAAAAAATTGAGTAACAACATAAAAGAAGAAAAACAGTGCTGAAAATACAGGTTCAGGGAACAGGGAAGACTATTTTTCCCTGTATTACCAGGCATTTTTCACAAAGCTAAAAACAGACATTATTTCTCAGAGCAGCATGTACTGCATGGTCTATACTCCCCCAAGTTTTTTTGTGACTTAGGAAGTGTTTTTATATCATGACCACAGAATAATAAATATTCATCACAATATTTTTTTTCATATTGTAAAATGATATATAATCTGTCCATCTTTTCATTCCCTTTGTGATGTACTGCCCTTCAGAGCTTACCGTACTCCAGTAATTCCTATAGGCAGAAAGCCCCTCGATAATGTGATGCCAGGCCAGTGGAACTGACAGCCCGCATGGGGTGCCTACATGTTGTCAGGGGAAGTTCTGCTTGGACAGCATATCACTTTAGAGTTACTGAGAGAATTTAGGCAGCTGTGCATTGGTGGTTTAACAAGCAGCCAGCCCTCACCTGCTGTATCTTCGTGGTTTTACTCTACGGCAAATGCTGAATTTATCTACTTCACAGTGGAATAGAGACGGAGTACTGTTGGTTACCATCCATGTAGGAATGCTAAGAGTAAACTCTTGATAAGGGACTACCAGAGCATTGATACTCGAGTGATGTGTTGTCTTTTATCACATAGCTACCCTTTGAATGGGATGGGCAAATGGAAATAAGACTAATCTCAATTAAAGATAAGCTGAGCAGTACTGAGGTAATAAGTGCCTCATTTAATTTCATAGAAAAATTTTGGAACAGACCTATTTCAAATTCCAATCAAGTGTCATAACGCATCTTAGTGATTATTTCAGGAAATAATCACACATGATTATTTTAGGATTTCAGAAAATTCTGAACTGATATATTCCTTCTCTGAAGAACATTCTTCCACAGTAAAGCAGCAATTGAAACATCACCTATAGCAACAGTAGCCATGGGGAAACATTTTTTCTCCGTCAGTGAAAGCAAACCACTATCACAAAATGAGGTACCCACAACATCGAAGCAAGAATATCTCATTATGCTGGAATCTTGATGAAGTAAACACTCTTAATGCATACTTCAATTTTTTAGACTTTTAAATTACACTCTTTGAGTTTAATAATGTCATATATTTTGGTCTAAACTACTCTGCTTCTTATTACTCCAAGAATGATATTGAGTTGCCTTAAATACTTATATCACTACATAAATAATCAGCACAATTTAGAAAGTGTCATATATTTGTTGCCTTTCTTCACCTTTTGGGATTTAAATGATCATAGATTATTATGCCTTGAATAAGTTTTTAACTTCTCATTTTTATTAGATGTCATTTTGTGTTTTCCTTGTGAGAGCTTTATTTCTTTTTATGGGAGCTATACGCACTCTTCTCAGCACTTGGAAACCAAGCTTGGTTACTGGGTATGTGCTCTCCTGTTCCATTCTTCCACGTCACAACCAATAAGGCCATTCACGTTTCCAGACCCCAGGTTCAGATACTGATACTGAGTTGCAATAGTGTTGAACAAATAAAAACCCCACCCATCACTCTGTGTGTAATTAAATTCTGCCTCAGCACCACAGACAGCAGATCTTGTACAATTAGCATCATATCTGTAAGAAAAATTAAGCTTAAAGAATTGATTAAATACTGTCACTAAAGTAGTATTAGGAAAAAAATACACAAAATAGTAAAAAGATGTTAACTGTATTGCCCAGCTTTCAGTTGTCGTAGTCCTAAATCTGATGATCCAAGGGTAATGACAGTGATGATATGAAATAAAAGAAAAAAGTTCCAAAGCAAATAATTCTTCTTGTAAAGGAAATGTAATTCTTAGCATTTCGTATACCCCTCATCCCCTGGAAACTTGAGAACTAAAATTAAAATAAACTAAAAATATGGAAGTAGGTCCAGTTTTTCTCTTAAGTAAATGTCAATAATATGATTATGCTAAATCTGAGGAGAAATTTAGAAATATTTTGTATTCTGACTTAGAAATACTATCAAAAACTATAAGAAAGAGAACAAGAAAAATTGACTAGGTCAAAAGTGGGAGAGAGAAGAGAAGGTGAAAACAAGAGTCAGCAGTTTGTTTGCTAATTCTCATCTCTACTTTAAAATTCTTCTTTCAAGTACCTGTTTTTTAATGGATATAGCAAACTGTTCTGCGTGCTACCACCTATTCATTCATAAAACCTGAAAAATAAATTAGACTGTTTATAAAGGCATTTTAATTACATGCTGTAGTTGCATATGCTGTATTATTCTTTGAAGTCACTGTTTAGACCAAAATGTGCAAATGTATTTTGCAAAATAAAAGGTTTTGTAAGATATCTGATATTGTAGAATATTTGATACTAACAATATATGCAATTCTGTAAGAAAATGTGTTTAAAATGCTGATTATCAGTTAAAATTCTCTATGGGCCTGATCCAAAGCTTACTGGTATTAGTGGAAATATTCTTTCTCCGTTTAGCAGATTTCAGATACAATCAGACTCCAACACATTAAAAATTACTAGCATTGAAGGGCTTTTTCTTTCTAAAACACTGGAGGGAAATACATTAGTTCAAAGCCAGTGGGATATCATTCTGAACTAAATCTATATTTCTAAAGTAGAACATGTGCAGGATAGAACTAAAAAGTGATTTAAAACAGGTTTGAATTGGACTGGCACACTTAACTGACAAGACTTGGGATTATTCTGTGCTCTAAAAAGGCATTTAAATCTGCATGTTTCCTGTTTTTCTAAGGCTAGCAATCAATTTGGGGCATTTTAGCACAGTACATCACTTATTTCTGTTTCAGATTCTAAAAATTGCTTTGAAGTATATGCCAGAAGCAAAATTATTTCTGCCCATAGATGAAATAACTCATTCTCTGTGGCTTCCTCAGATATGAAGTCAATCTCTGCTCAGGAAAAGTACCATTTTTAAAAATAGAATAATATGTAACTCCTAATTTTAAGTTGAACATTTAGCATTCAGACAACTTTATGGGCTAAGTTGTGGCACAAAGTCAACAAGCTTTTCTGATGGAGGTGCATCAAAGAAGTCTGTCTCAGCTGGGCACAATCTGCTCTGTGAAAGAAGAGAAAGAGGAGTGTCTGTTGTCCATTGCATGTCATGCCAATGATAAAGTTTACTTGAATCCCATTGGATAAGTGGTTATTAGACAAGCATGGAGGTTTTAGAAAAAATTGCTCTGTTTTTCTTCTTTTCTACTTTTTCTTAACAGTGCAGATTAATGCAAAATAATTTGACCCTGTCTTTGCCTCCTTTCCTCAGATGTATAAGGTATAACATGCCAAAAGAAGAGAGGATTGGTTTCTCTCTTCAGTCCTTACCACGGAGAGAGTTCAGGGAGAGCTTCTGTCTGGTGTTTTTGGACAGCTGTCTTGCTAGCTGGCCTTAGGTCTTGTGGGAGGCTTTCACACATTCACAGAAGATCAGGCGCAGTACACAATCTGTGTAGACTCAGAGCAGTATATAAACAGAAAATCACAGAAAGAGATACCTAGTTCAGACCATCACAGCTGTAGTCACATTACTACTATCTTGTTTTCAGAACATTTTCTTAGCAGTTTTCTGCATAACTCAGAACTCTTAAATATTGTAAGATCATCACAGTAAAGCTCTGTGTCATCATTTCTATTGCTGAGGCATTCAGTCAACTGTATCTGTTTGTGTTAGTATGGTTTATAAGGAGATTTCATATAAAGTGAATGCAGGGCATGTTATCACTAAGGATAGGATCTGTGAATCGTGCTAGAGACAGTTCTAGAGTTTTCAGTGCCTAAATTGGATCTCTCAAGCTATTAATTTTGTCGCCATTCTGTTCACAGCCTTCCCAGATCTAGTGCAAATCCCAGAATCCCTTCTTGTCTTGGGGTGGGGAGGATACATTTCCTTTTAAGGATCCATTATTGGAGCTTTTGTCTACATAAAACATTAGTGAATTTGATTGATGATATAAAATCTAAAGTGGAGAATAAGCATATTAAGCATGTAGAAATTAATGTGACATTCTCTTCTGAGTGTCCAAATTTCTGTGAGGAGTAAACTGAATGTACTGCTTTGGAATACCATGTATAGGAACATGTAGTGGGCTGGAAGATGCTTATACAAAATTTGAAAGGTGTTTGCACTGTTAAATGGTATATGGTATAGTGTTTGGGAAATAGAACTTTATAGAGCATTCTCTTTTGATATCACCTTTTGGTGACTTTGAACCTCTTTCTGGACCCAGAGGTGCATAGTAAATATGAAAACTCTTCTGAAAAGTGTGGTTAACAATAGAAATGTACCTTTCCAATGAAGTATTTACCAGAGCTGTTTGAAGCTCAAAGCCTGAATAAGCAAAACCGATGCAATTTTCCCAATTACAGTTCAAGTGTGATTCTGCATATTTTTATATAATTAGATAGCATATTGGAATTATAGAATTGTGATAAAGAAAGGTTTGGTGAAAACTGTGCTGCCCTGGTATTTTGCAAAGAGTTACTGAAAATAAGTTAAGTGTGAAGCATTTCCCAGATGGTAAAAATTCACTCCAAGGAATTTAAATTGGTACTCAAAATGTTGCTGTGTTCATGAAGCTCTTTTTGCATCTTTAAAAAGAAAATTGCAATGTACTCTAATCACTGCCAATTGTACTGTAATTTTTTACAGGGAAGATTAAATGAACACAAAAATTGCAGGTGGAAATTTAATCTCTCCCTGCATTACAAACTTGCAGCATAATATTCTCATCTTTCAAGTTGTGACCTGTTTTTGCTGTATTATCATGAAACCGAGCTTTCTTCAGGGAAATATCAGTAAAACACCATGCCCTTATGAAACAACTGTCAGTGTTAATTTAGTTACAGAGACATTTCTTTCAGTGTAAGCAAGATTTCTTACGATCTTTTGACGCAGTGCTAGTTTCTAAAAAATATTTTTAATCAAAGGATTCATCATTGTGTTTGAAATATTTGAGTCAGTTCATGATACCAGTCTAATATAAACCTTTCTTCAAATTCCGTAACATTGAAATGCACCATTTAAAACTGTTTTGCTGTCTACACTACTTGACTTTTTTGTCCCAATTTTTGCATATAATTTTGTTTTCCAGTGTTTGATATGTGCTTAATGCAAACTGATTCAAGCAAGGCAAGTAATGCTGATTTGATTAAAGAACAGAAACATACAGATTTAATTTGGCATTATTGGCATAATAATCAGAACTAATTAATACAATAAATGGCACATTCTTTGCTGAGTATAACTTATATTGAAAAAAACAAAATTAAGTACTTCCTTAATTAAAATATCTATAAACTTAATGCAGGGAAGAATCTTTTAAGTTAAACAAGTAGTTCTACATGCTTCTGCACAGACATGTTTTCCTAGAGTTTCCAACACACAAATTCAACGTTTTATGAAAAACAAACCAAGGACAAAAGGTCTTCAGTTATGGCTGATATTAATTCTCTCCTTGCTCCTGCATAATTTAGAAGCTGATCACAGTTTCACCAATACGTTACATCTTTTTCTATCTAAAATGTGAAGTAAGGAAAGTGTACTGTTTAATTTCTGTGGCAGGAAAAGATGTGATGCTGCCCATAAGTCTGCTGGATAGTTGCCACTGTGTTCTTCAGAGGTAGCTGCCTGTTAGGGGTAGTTCCAATGTGTTTCGTGAGGTTTGGATCAAAGCAATTGTGGGAATGGTTGTGCTTCTAGTCATTAATTTAAATCTGTGCAAGGAGAATTACTATTTTTCAAAGAGAATTATTGCATACATTTCTGTATATACATAATACAGCATTGTGAAGGCAAACAATATAAGACTTTCAGTTTGTGATATTGAGAAATGAAGGTGCTGTTTAAAGACAATTATTCTGTTTTTTCTTTTGAGGCCAGAAGTAAAATACTAGAGGAAAACCTGAAATGTTGGGAGAGATCCAGTTCAGTTTATAATGCAGCCAAAGATGTGATTCTTAAAACAACCATGTTTTAAAATAAAACATAATACAGAAGTATTAATTTAAATTTCTCTTAAAAGCTGAAGTATGGATCCTGACTTCTTGAATATTTATATCAAATAAGGAGAACATGACAGGCTTATATCCAACAGCAGAGGAATGTGTCTTGTTTGTAAGCTAATCTGTGACACAGCAGTAGACCAATACTTGTTTTCTCCTAAAAGAGACATTAGCTCATGTCTACACTAAGTATAAAATATGAAATGCAGCCACTATTTTAGGTGCCATACTATTGCTTGTTTTCTTATTAGTGGAAATCATACATAAAAAATCAAGTATGCATGTGTAGCGTGTAGCTGAGAAACTGGGTTAAGTGCCAATTCTTAGAACTTTACATTGAAACGGAGATATGAAAAGAAGAACTGTGAGCAGCTGCAGTATCTACTTCAATATTTACCTCATTGCTATGATTTAGCTTTTTCTTCTGTGTTTGATGCTTTGAAAATTACTTATTCTAAGACATAGTTGCCTTGAATTAATCACTGTTGCCCTAACATTTTTATCACTGATCTTCTGTCTTTAGAGGGACCCCTTCCCCCTTTCTAAAACACCAGGAATGACCACACATCTGCTCTTTTTCTAATGCAATTCAATATGCTAAATAATGAGCTCTTGGATGGGAAACTTTGTCAACTCTTCAGTTGCTTTTGTTGTCCTTCTGGCTTAACATACCCTGACTACATTTCTTTTTGTGTCAAATGATACTCATTTTCTCAAATGAAATTCAGAGTATCTACAAAGACTAAGCTCTGAAAAAGACAGCCATAGAGTGACTGCTAAAATTGGAGCTGGCTTTATTGTAAATATTTATTCTAAAATACTAGGAGGGGAGGTAGTATTATGGTATAGTTAATATTCTTTATTCCATTACTAATTCATATTTTAAAAGTTCAAGTATAGATTACTGGCATTTTTTTTTTTTTTTGGTGAGACATAACCCTAACCACATCAGCAAAATGAAAGCTGGTACCAGGACTGTGCTATGATTACCTTAATTTGTTCCAATAGGACTAGTGTTTAGATTGCAGTGATTTTATAAAGCTATGCTTTTGTTCAGCACATCAGATGGGTAATTAAACTCAGAAGAGCTTATCCAGTATTTCTTGCTGACATAAAACTTCCTGTGACATTAATAAGAGAATAGCTTCTATAAACCTTGCATAGATATCACAAAAGTTAGTCCCAGATATTTTAATGCTTTATTTGTTATGAATATGTTGCTGAATATCAGTGAGTATTTTTTTCTGAAAAGCAAGTTTAAAATTCAGCTTTCTTAGTGATTCAATGCATTTAATGGTTCAGTGCAGTTTGGAAATAATGTAAGTTGTTAGTATCAGTTCTTTCACAATTTTGTTGATGTAAAATGTGCATCAAATCTGGACAGTTTTTCTGGTCTTGGGTAACATCACACTACTTTTTAAACTGGATACCAATTCTGAATTAAGTGGATTCCCATTCAGTGAGATTACTTTTTCCATGTTTTGTTTCCTCACAGTGGAGCTGGTTGCCTGAGCAACCGGTAAAATACCAAGACTGGGATGTGGCTGGTGCTTTCTTCCTCACTTCTAACCTGAACACAGTTAGGGCTGTGCAGAGCTCCCAGTCTTGGGAGCTGTAAGGAATGCACTGTCCATCACATTTTACAAAGTGAAAGGTGATAAACTCCCCTGAACTAGACAAAATCTGTGGAACTTCATGTTGAGTGTTCTCCCAAGAAATACAAAGGTGGAGCCGATGCACTGGGTGAAGTCAGAGAACTAAGGATGCATATCTGAGGACACAAGCTTACATTAGCCTCTGTTCTTAGAGGGGAATTTCTCAGAGAAAAAAATGTAGCAGTGACAAGTGGCATGACTTGTTCAGAGACACATATAAAACATGGAGCAGAGAGATGCACAGAAAATCCCAAACTCTTGTTAGAGCTTCACATGCTCTGCACACAGGTAAAGGATTGCCCAAGAGATGAGAAGCAGGGTTCCTGGGAAGGTTGTTTGCCTGAGTTCTGTTGATGGTTTTCACTCCTGAGCTCTTGTTAGATAAAAAGACACTCAACTGCTCCTCCTCTTGGATTAAACAGAAAGAGGGTGGTAGGCCCAGTACTTCAAGAAAATTTATCAGTCTAATTTGTTCTACTGCAAATTGAAAATTTCAATCCCTTTGTTTAATATGCAGCAAAATTTAATTGGTCAATTATGTTGATATATGTGGAAGATCAAAAATAACCATGGTATGTTTCTTGGAAGTATTAACTAGATTAAGTACTCTTGGATCAGATGCTGTAATGTGAAAAACAGTAATTATATTTTAGAAATATTTGGGGGGTTTGAGTTTATACAGTGAGAAAAGGTGAAATTCTTACACTAACATTTCCTTTCCTGAGGCAATAAGAAGGTATTTTAAGAACATGCTTACATGCAGTGAAAGGAAAAATGAAACATTTTATTCCTTTTTTTATTCCTTTTAGTGGTGAAGAAAGTAAAATTAGATTTTAGCATAAATTAATGGAGCATAACTTTCCTGCACATGTGCATAAAGCACTCGGATGATTTTAGCTCACTTGTTTAGTGTAGAGTTCTGGTACCTGAAGGGAGAGATGATGGATTTGAGGGTTTTTTCCTTCCTCATCTCTTGTCATCACAATGATCTGTAGTGTTACAGTCCCCAAATTTTACATTTTTATATTTTACAGTCCCCTAAACAATAAAACACTATGGCAGGGACTCTCCACAAGTTTTTTTTTTACATAGCCAGGCTGGGTGTGAGTATTAAAAAGCGATGTCACTGTTCATCATGTCTCTGCTACTAAAGAACTGTGTAGAGAGGTGTTTTATTTGAAAGCTGCCCTTTTGGTAACGTATGTGGTGATTTTGCTTTCTGCTTGTATAAAGTGTCCCTTCTTTGTGGGGGTGGTGGAAGTGGTGTGAGTGGTGTGTCTTCTGTAACACTTACAGCTAAACTGAAAATCCAACCCTGCAGCTATTTTAGTATCAGGAGAAAACAGGCTGTAGAGAGACAGCAATCCATGTACCAGTTCCATACCCATGCGGCTTTGCTCACACACATGTAAGCTGAAATTAACTGGTCAGTTTGAATGAATGAAGTTACCCATATGCATAATTAGATATAAACGTGGTCTTTTTCTAGGAAAAAAAAATCAGGTTTTTTCTTGAAAAATAAAAATGGTTTTTGACAACTTATTCTTTTAAAAATACTATTAATTAACATAAGAAATGTCCAGCCTATTTAAGGAGTAATTGCCAAGGTATGGAATTGACAGCAAAATTACTGCTCTTAGGTTTTTATCATCTATTAGCCGCTTCTGTATGCAGACTGGACAATTCTCTTTTATACTTGTGATTTCAATATCAATTCACTTACTGCAGGGGAAAACACTGACTAATCACTTGCAGACCAAAAAAAGGTCTGTACTCAAATGTGAATAACAAGAAAAAAATTGGATTTATAACTTTATTTAGTTTTCAGTATTTTAAAACTTAATAAGCTGCATTTAAACCATGTACAAACATGCATTCTATTTCCGAACGGTTCCATTACATGATTTACTTTCTAAAGACATTGGTGTCTTCACAGTCATAGAATCGTTAAGTGTGGACACGACCTACCTCCAAGATCATCCAGCCCAACCTTTGACCAAACACCACCATGCCCAGTAAACCATAGTACTAAGTGCCATGTCCAGTCATTTCTTGAGCACCTCCAGGGATGGTCACTCCACTAGCTTCCTGGGGAGCTTGTTTCACTGCTTTCACTCTTTCAGTGAAAAAATTCTTCCTGATGTCTAATCTCCCCTGGCACAGCTTGAGGCCATTTCCTCTTGTCCTGTCCCTAGGTTCCTGGAAGAAGAGGCCAGCCCCCACCTTTCTACAAACTCCTTGAGCAAATGTTCCTGTTAAGACATATAGTCCTTGAATGTGTGCTGAGGCAGTACTGTATATTCATTGACTTCTGGAGACTTTGCACATACCAAAGATAATGTCAGTTTTTCACCATTTCATGTTTTCCCAGAAGCAGAATTATCACAAAATTATTATTTTTTAGTCATTCATGCTATCTGTGGGAAATGTGACACTCTGGAAATGAATATGGTATTGAAAAGTGGCAGATGCTTACACCATATGGATTAGTCAGGAACAGCTTCATGAATGTGAGGTATGGCAGAGGATCCTCTGGGTATTTTCACATAAAAAAATTGTGTGGGCATGAAAGACCCCAAGGACATCTGAGGTGTTCTTGATCTCTCCTGCCAACTTACTGCACTGCAAACTCTGGGGGTTTTTTGTGTGCTGTATGCCTTAAATTGTTTTGAGGAGCTGCTTGGGGACCTCTAGTTCATGGCATGTCTACGGATGGTCTCTGAGCTCTTCAGACCAGTGTTCTCAGCAGCAATGCCTGTTCTTAGGGAGGACTGGATGCAGTGACCCCATCCTGGGTGTGTTCAGCCTTTAGTCATGGTATTCCTCCACGAGAGTCACAGTCTCCTCTTGGAACTGAAGTGAATGGATGGTAGTTAATACAAATGACATTTTTTGGTACAACACGAGCATCTTCTCTGTGAAGTTTTAGCCACTATTGGAAGAAGAAATGGGTATAGAAAACCCAGAAGAGAGAGACCTGGAAGTAAAAAAGCAATCATTCTCTGGTAATATAAATATCTTTTTCTCCCCTCAATCCAATGGCAAATAGATGGTATTCAGTAAAGAAACAGCTTGGAAGATAGTTGGATAATCTTTAATACTAATGATAGTAGTAAAAGTGGAACAATATCTGTGTTTTAAAACATGTATTTTTATTAATTATTTCTTATACCATCTTAAAGAGGTCAGTACTGTCTCCATTGCACAATATTTCTGTGTTGTACAATGAACGTATGAAGATAAACCCAGCAATTCAGGACATAGAAACAATTAACCTGCAGACCTGTGTGAGGACCTGTTAGTCCTGAGAGAGCACACTAAATAGACAAAAAATATATTGACATAGAAGGCTGTATTTTGCACCTGGGCTTCTATTTTTGCATTGCATTGTGTTCAGAGTTAGATAAAGCATGTTCCACAGCTATGCAGCATTGCTTATTGGTGTGCTTTCCTTGGTAGGGAAATTAGATAAGAAGTGTAAGAAAGCAGAGGGATTGAGTCAGTTTCTGGAAAAATGAAATGTGTAGGAGAGGAGGAGGCAGATGATATGGTTTGGGGTCATAACTTGGAGCAATGAGGAAAGGCTGTATGGCACAGGATTGACACCGTGTTTTGGAAGCAGGAGCTGTGTAGTGGGACAATTAAGAACAGTGTTTTAAATGGAAGTTTCATAGCTGGATTGATAGAGTCTCAACTCTCATATTTTCTAAGGTTAGCTCTCACAGGTATAAAATCTCAAGGGATGTTACTTTTCATATGGAATTAAATTCTTTAGGTTACTCAGATGACCTTAAATCATATCAGGATCTAGGCAGTAAGCTCAATGACTGCCTAGTTACCTAGATAGTTTATTGAAAATGTCTCTTCTCAAAAAATACTGCTTTGTTTTTTAGAAAACTTTATGGTCAGTGGTCATCTCTGTCATAGTTAGTGAGCCAGCCACAGCTTCTGAAATAAGGTTATATTTGCAGAGATTATTTGGGGATTTTGGGGAGGATTTTCTTGCCAGCATTAAAGAATATGAATATTGGTTTTATTACCAAAAAAAGAGCGATGAATGGAACTCTAAAAGCTAGATGGGCTGCTGTGGGAAAGATGATAAAAGGGCAAGGTATTTAGTTGAACCTGGCATTCATGCCAACATTACGGACTCCTGATGCAGTTTTTCTCCTCCCTTTTCTGTATACAGTTGCACAGTAAATAAATGTTTTAAGTGCACACCATATTTCTAGCTCCCCTTCCAATATAAAATGACTTTTGACGACCCTAGAGACCCTGTTGATCTTAAACAGAACAAAACACAAAATTGTCTGACATATCAGTCCTCTCAGTGAGAATACTGTGTACCATCTGCCTCTGATTTAAATTCATTGTATCATACTGTGTGAAAAATCATGTTTTGCAAAATAATATTTAATCATTCAAATCTTTTAAATATTTTAAATTCATTCTGCTGAGTTAAACCATAACCATTTTCTTTTGAAGTATGTGTGCCTAGGAGTAACACATCATTATTATAGCCAGAGGGCTTTATAAAACATTCTCCAATTTTTCAATTTACTATATATATAATGACACTTTGTGGTTAAATTTGTTTTCACATACATTCAGTTCCTTTCATGCTAAAAAAAGATTCCTACAAACATTAGAGAAGTACAAAACCACAGTATAAGCATTCTTAAAGAACTTCTGAAAAATTCAGGGTTTATGGTGAAGTCTGATAAACATCTTAAAAGACGGTGGTAATACTTAACTTTCCTACAGTGCTGTTTTCCTTAGCAGGTCTTAAAGCCCTTTAGAAGGATTGGTGTTATTGCAAAAAACTGCTGACCTTTCCTATCTCTTCTTTGCCCCCTTGGTGTGATTCAGCTGCAATGTTAAATACTGATGAGAGAACTTGATTCAAGCAAAGGCATTTGTTTTAAGTCACAAGAAAGTGATTTTTGTGGATGTTCTGTAGGCATGCAAGTATCCAGCCATTAAACAAGACAGTTCTGAAGTGTTCATGTCTGCAGAGTTTGTTTCTAGTGTACACTTGCATTAATACTTAGAGCAGAGGAGTATTTAACAGAATTTCAATGCAAACTCTTATTTTCTTCAAATTAGTTTTAACTTCTTAAACCTTTTTCTGGCAGCTACAGCATCTCTCAGACCAGAAGAAAATTTGCCATTAAACCAGATAATGAATACATTTTCTATGTTTCATAAACAGTCTATCTATCCTCTTTTGTATCTAGAAGGAGTTGTGTAGAACCTTATGTCCCCTCAGTAGAAGGGAAATTACCACGTCAGGTAGTTCAGATTTTTCACTGGATGCCACAATTTATATTTGGAAGGGGTAATTTCTTAACGTAATACTCTCAGTGAACAGCTGGTACACAGTAAATTTTATATCATTACAGCTGTCTTCAGTGATTTTATGACTCAGCCTTAGTTTGAAACTAAGACTAGAAGCTTAAATTATATTCCATTTTTCTTTGTTCATACTTAAAAAAAAAATTACTTCAAAAATAAATGAAAAATATGTTAGTCTCTTGATTTATGTGATTCTTGAGAGTCTGTAAAATCCTAATAAATAATTGATCTCTTTCAAGAAAATCAATTCCTCTCCAGTGGCTTATATAAAAATCAAGTTTCTTTCTAAATAGGTAAAATCTTTATTCTAGTTTTGATTTAGTAGGTTTTGAATGCTCTACTGTGAAAAAAAAAATATATGTCAACACAAAATGGCTTCATATTTGTGAATGTAGTTGAATCATTATTATTATTATTCAGCTAGTCTGTGTCACATATGCAAAGACATTTTCCAAGAAAGCACCATTGCATTCCCACATTCTCAAGAAAAAAGAGTTGTTACCTTGAAAGCTACTTTTTAATTAGGAGAGTGGAAATTTGTCATGATGTCAGATTTATGGAAAAAAAAAAAAATTACCATCAACTTACTGACAGATCTGCAGCATTCCCATTGAAATTGTGGGAAGGGAATTTCTTTTGTATGAAGATAGCTTCAGGGTGGAGACAGGATGTTGAGAAGCAAATGCTTGTAGGCCACCAGAGATGTAGAGATGTGGCCGATGACAGTGCCAGCTGTGTCACTGGAGTGGGATGTGAGAGATGATCTACTACATCTAAAAATTTATTCTTGGTGTTGCTAAGATCACAGCTGTCAATTAAGTGCTCCTGATGCTGCTGAGAGTGCCCCAGTAAAGGCTCTGTGTGCCATCCTAATGTTAAGTATGCTTTAGTGGTGTTGAGGGTGTGTAAGGAATGAGAGTCACACCTAGCACTCAGTTATGGATAATGCTTCCAAATCAGTCATAGTGTTTCTATATGATATTGAGAAAGAAGTCTGTCTCATTCACCCATTAAATTTAAGGGTATGTGGGAGTCTAATTGTATTAGCTGGCTTTGAAGCTGTAGGGAAAACAGAACAATAACAATCTCAAGCATAGCTTTTCCACACATTTCTTGTGCTCTGTCACAAATATTGGATCTGCATATTAGCAGTGTTTCTATTTTCTGAAGAGTGCAGTTGATAGCGTACATAATTTCCTAGCTCATCAAATAACCTTTTTGTCAAAAGGCTGAAAGGCATTGGGAAAAGGCTGAAATTCATCCCAAGATTCTGTAATATTCTTTAAAGTGATAGAACCCAATGACTTCTTTACCTGCTTAAGCTATTTTCCTTTTTTCCCTCTATCCCAATGTGTTTCTTAGGTGTACAATCTCCATGAATACATTTTCAATCTCATGAGGATTTAGAATGAAACTAACATTTTTAGGTTGCGGTTCTCTCTATAAAGTTAGCGAAAGGAAAAGTAGGTTCTGTAAGTGTGTATTGCTGCCTTCCAATTTACAACATTTGTGATGGCAAATATAAGTCTATGTAGTAATGGACATGTGTGTTTGGGATTTTTGATTTTTGTTCTGTTTTGTCCAGTATAGGCCAACTCTTCACAAGAAAGGCATAGATTCATGAAACAGGCTAAAAATACCTTCAGTATTTTGTTCCTTCTCTTTGACCCCTTCTGTCTTCTTTCCACTTGTTTGGTTGAACTTTGCCTCCTCTGCCCTTAGTTTTTCAGATATTATTTGAATTCTCCCAAAGTGGTGACTTCTCCTTGTGTTAGTCCAGGATTCAGGTATGATCTTGGTATCTGCTTCCAGCTATGCCAGAAGGTTGGCTTCCAGCTTTGTGCTTTGTACTCTTTTGTTAGGTTTGGAGTGATGTTTCTTCGTTTGTTTTCAAATTATTCTGGAAAATTACAGTGACTGAAGAAAACACTTGGGACACCACACTTTTATCTGAAGCCCACTAATCCTCCTTCAGGAGTCAAAACACACACCGTGTGTAAGACTGCACACCAAAGAAATATATAAGGACTGAGAAGGTGTCTTTGATGACTTTGAAAAAATTCTGCCTTCATGACTGAAGGCTATCTTTGCTTAGCAATAGCCTTGATTTTACAACCTGGTTTACAACTCAGAACAGCATGGCTGAGCTTCCCACATGGCACAGCTGAAAGGATTGCTGAGTGAATATGGAATATGCTAAGAAAACTCACTGTTGGCACAGCTAAACATGTGAGATGCCTTCATTTAAAAAAAAAAAAAAAAAAGACATCTGTCGAAATTAAGTTAGCAAAAAACCCCCATCTAAAATGAATAACTAAAAGGTATTTGGGGTTACTCTATTCCATTTGAGTAAACACATAGTTTTTCAAAGGTACTTTACTAGTGTAAATTTGTCCTTGATTTTGTCATAAGTTTTCCCATGATTGTCATGATTGTGATACTGAGAACATTGTTGTGACTTAGTCCAGAAATTGCCAATGACAAATCTATAGGTTTAATTAAAGCAGGAAAATAAAATGTGGTACAGAAAATAATGTCATTGTTATTTGTGTAAGAAAAGTAGCATTTAAATATGATTGGCTTCAGGCAAGATGCACAGTAAAAAATAAAAACTCCCTGTAGTTCTCTTTCTCTATAGAGAAACAAAAAAGTATTTGAAACAAGTATTTGAAAACCTCAGCTTGTACCTGGGCAGTAATTTAGAGTTGCTGTGGCTGTGATAATATGAGCAAGGAACATAGCAGAAAGGAAAGACAGAGATGTCTGATTTCAGTTATTTTCATCAAAGGAGACTCTTGACAAGAGATGTGGCAGATGTGGCAAGAAGACTGAAAGCACTTGTCAAGTAGTGTAGTTCTGGTAATAGTTCCCTGGAACTATTAATATGTATATATAACCATATAGAACTGTTAATATATATGTGTATCTATAATTCATATTCCCCCTTGACTTCTGCTTCTGTGTTTTACCACTCTCATTTTCTTGCTTGCTCTTCTAGAATATTTTTAATTTTTTCCGGTATTGTAGCTCTTCTTTTAAGTTTTTTCTTCTTGGTTGGTTTCTTTTTTAGGTATCTTCAAGCAGCCTTTTTGTATATTCCATATATGAATGCAGTGTGAAATAGAAATAAAGTGAGTTTATAGGGGCTTTGCCTTTTAAAAATAATTCAACAAACACTAATTTGTGAAAGAACCATCCCATGATTAAAACTGAAAACTGATTTCCATACTTAGTGTCTTAGTATCAGATATATTCAGGGAGATGAACCTCGTTGTTCTATGCTGTTATGTGCAGGGCAGATGGAAATGGCACTTTCTGACCCCAAATTCATGATTTTGTGTTACCAAATACAAAATTGTGTGTTTTTCTAAAAGACATTGTAGCACACCTGTCAGCTTCTGAAGAAGACAGGCCAGCACTGCCTTAAGCTCTGGTCCACTTTAATCAGCTGGGGACCTTTGATGCCTAACTTTAAAATTCATAGAATGGTTTGGGTTGGAAGGCATCTTTAAAGGTCATCCAGTTGGACACCTGTGCAATGTGCTGGGACACCTTCTACTGGACCAGGTGAAAACCCCATCCAGACTGGCCTCAAATGTTTCTAGCAATGAGGCATCCACCACCTCTCTGGGAAACCTGTTCTAGTGTTTCACCACCCACACTGTAAAAAACTACTTTATATCTAGTATGAATATACCTTCTTTTAGTTGAAAACCACGACATACTGCTACAGGTTGTACTAAAAATTCTGACCCCATCTTTCTTCTAATCCCTGTTTAATTATTGAAAGGCCACAATAATGTCTTCACGCAGTCTTCTCCAGGCTGAACAGCCTTGAGTCTCTCAGCCTGTCTTCGTGGGAGAGGTGGTCCACCTCTCTGATCATTTTTGTGGCCCTCCTCTGCACCCACTCCAACAGGTCCGTGTTTTTCTGTACTGAAGACTCCAGAGCTGGATCCAATACTCGAGGTGGGGTCTCACCAGAGTGGAGTAGAGGCAAAATCACCTCCTCACCATAGACCACTCACATCTTGGTGTAAAGCAATACCTCCATCCCCACAATTAAGATGAAATATTTTTATTTTCTATGAGTCAATCTCCCTAACTGCCAAGATAAATTAAGAACTCATACCACAACGCTCAGAATTCTTACTTTCCCACAGGAGTTCTTATAGGATTAGCCATGTAGGGGAAGAATACTGCTCTGCAACCCTTCACCTGAGAACTGTGAAGTAAAGTCATACAGGTGTGTTGGTCTTTCTTTTCTAATAGTCTTCCTCAATTAATTGACTTCAAAAACTGACAAGAAGAATCAGACCTTGGAAATTACTGACTTGCTCTGAATCTTTGTCTTTGCTGTGATAAACATTGCTGTATTGGCTTCAGTATAAAGTGGGATTTACCTGATGTAGAAGAAAGATGCCATTTTTAAG
Organism: Corvus brachyrhynchos; assembly: GCF_000691975.1. Classification (NCBI taxonomy): domain Eukaryota; kingdom Metazoa; phylum Chordata; class Aves; order Passeriformes; family Corvidae; genus Corvus; species Corvus brachyrhynchos. The sequence continues at coordinate 8,806,331 of NW_008238664.1, forward strand.
AAGCAGGCAGTTATTTTGATTGAAACTTCTGCACTTCTCTGTGGTGATTACTGCATGTCTTGGGATTCTATAAAGTGACAAAAAAAATTGAAGTTCAGATTGATTAGAGATAATTTGAAAGCACTTACAAGTGACAAGACTTTTAGTCTTCATATTGATAGTCTGACTGCAAGGTGAACTTAAGTCAAGTTTCACTTGAAATTTACTTTTAAACTTCACTTGCCAATTTTCATATCTGTGGAGTTAGTTTTGGTTTAGAAACACATAGTATATCCTCATATATGTGTAGATGGTTTTGGGGTTTTTTAAAACTTGTCCAAGTTATACTTGGAAGAAAGGAAGCTGCTTTCAAAAAAAACAAAGGTATATATGACTCTTTTCTCTCTGAAGATTTATTCTTTGTTTACCAGTACTGTAGCTGTCCCAGTGATTTTAAACTCTGGCCCACCAGGTGTTCTCTAAGCAGAGAAGATTTTAATAGCTTAGTGCCTTCTTTTCCATCTAAAGACTTGAAGAAAATGCAGTTATCTGTTAACTGGGTGTCTTGGGGTGACTTTATGATGTGTATCCCATATCGCTGCCCTATGCCCAGAAATTAATTTTTGTGCCTTTCTATGCCTCTAAACTGAGCCTGAGAGGGGGAAGGAAAAACTGAGCAAAACTTTTTCAAAGCAGTTTGCAGCTTGTTCAAAGTCACACAGAGATAGCGCTTTTTTTTCCAGCCGCGGCAGGGAAGGGAGGAAGCAGCCGGCTTGCTGCTTTCCAGTCAGCTTTTGGCCAGTGGTTCAGCTTCTTTTTCTCCGGAGAGAGACTGAGAGTTGAACTTTTTTTCCTTCCCTGCAATTTCGGATTTTCTCCCTTTTCTGCTGGACTGCTTCAATATCAGAACACGTCAGGAGGACTTTCCACCGGGCACAGAGGGCCTGGCCCTGGGCCAAGCCCCAGCTCCGAGGAGACCAAAGGGAGGACTCGAACACTTTCCCAGGTTTTTTCCTACACAGCGGAAGATTTTATTATTTAGCATTATTTTCTTTTCCCATGTGTTTGTTAAATAAATAGTTTTTATCTCCTTCACTTTCCTTCGAGGAAAATTTCTTTTTCCCGAACCTGGTGGGGAGGGATGATGACCTGCCTTCTCTCAGAGGATAATATTTTAAAATTTGGCCAAACCAGAACACTGGGCTAGAAAGAGGCCAGTACACATGACCCACTTGGTAGGTGACTCCTTGTTCATTTAAGAACTCCTGTCATTCTCCTTGGAAATACCTAATGCATGTCATTTATTCCCACTACCCTCATCAGCCTTCTTTCATTTAGGTTGGTGCAAACAGGCAGAATAATTAACTAACTTAATCTAAAATGCTAATAACACTATCATTTTCAAGGCAGCCTATTCCAGGAGTGACCATCTTTACTTCTTTTTTTTACTGTGCTTCTTTATAATAGGTGTTTCCATAAAAATGCTTTCAGGGAACCAGCATTGGCTAAATACTAGACATTTCATCTTTGTATCTTCATAAGATTTTTGCAAGCTAATTAAAAAAAAAAAAAACAAGCATAAAACCACAATGCACATTTTAAAAAGTCCTTTTTGGGACCAACTGTAATTTGAAAGTCTCATCAAGAGTTTCTGGGTTTACTATCTGTGGTCATCAGAATGGCTTCTTTCTTTCCTCCTGTTCTCTCTCTGCCTTCCCTTCTTCTCTCTCTTTCCTATTTTTAAAAAAAAAAAAAAAAAAAAAAAAAAAAAAAAAAAAAAAAAGCATTTTCCCACTTTTAATCAGAAAAGTGATTAAAATGTTTTCATGGTAATTTCTCATTATTTCAACAACAAAATCTAGAAAAAGAAAGAAATCATCTGCAGATTCTTTTTCTGATATATCTCTTACAATGCTATCTGATATGCTGAGCTGCTAGTCATGCTTGTTTGCTTTTAGAAAGAGAGCAAAAGTGACTTGTTTAAATTTCTCAGGAGACCCCGATCACCTGATTTCCAATTTATTCCAAATGAAGAACATGCTAATTAAAACAACTGTAATATTGTTTCTGCAATTATTTGTTACTTAGGATTGACTTAACAAACTACTTCTGCACACTCATTTCTCTTGGGTGTGTGGTAAGTTAGGTAATTTGCTGTATCTCTTCACCTTGCACTTGCAAGGCACTTCCCTGTTGATGGAGTCTTCCCATCCACATATCTAGAAAACATGATATATCTCTTCACCTTGCACTTGCAAGGAACTTCCCTGTTGATGGAGAGTCTTCCCATCCACATATCTAGAAAACATGATCTGTTGTCTCTTCATCTCTTCCTCGGGTGAAATGTAAGAACACTTGCTTAAATAGCAGAAATACATAAATGATAGGAGGATCAGATATGCCTGGTTTGAGTCCTTAGTTTGCAGGTAAACATAATTATTGATGATACCAAGTGTAACATAAATAAATTAGAGCAGAATGAAGCAATAATAACATCCTAGGGCTGCCTTGCTTCAGATGTATCTGGTTTAAGGACCTAATGAGCTGTTATCACCTGTCTTGAAGCATTGTAGATGTTAAGTAAATAACTCATGATCAAAAAAGGTGTTTTCTAAATCCAAAGTATTTAATTACATAGTAAGGAAGTTTCATTTACTTATTAAAGATGTGCCAATGACTTGATGAGGTTCTTTGGTAAGGAAGAGTTTTCTACCATCTATTATTCCTGGTGTTCTGATCAGACTGTTACCTGAACAGAATCTGGTCTATCAATTATGGGACTAGAACGGTATCATTCCCACAAATATTAGTCTATTTTCTGATCCCTTAGACTCAGTTTCTGTTTTCCTATTTACAGTTCCTGGACTCTTAAAAAATTTATGTATGTATTTCTACTGGTCTGGAGGATGTTTTTGAAAGCTGTATCATCTTAGTGCTTTCAGCTTGATAAATTAGTCCTCTTTATTAGACCATGCTAATATTTATTATCCTCATGCACATTATTAACCCTACTTAAGAAAATGTTATACTTAGTAGGTGTAACATATTAGAAAAGCAGAGCTATTTGGTGCCTGAGGGGGATATCTGCCTGCTGCATTTCAGAGGACAGCTGACCCTTATTTTGCAGAGAACTATCATCCTTTCATGAACGGTAGAATTCTGTGGGAGCAGCTGAAGGTGTGGCCAGCACCTCTGGATCATTGCACTTCTTTCATAGACTGTCCCCAGATCTGGCTTCAGCAGAAGCATTTCTGTGAGAACCTTTAATCCATCTCAAGCAAAATAAACCAGGTGAACTCAACTAGTCTACCCAAACTGTGGCAGCTGATCAGCCCTATAAGCAGATCAGAGGCTGTTATTACACCCAGCTTTGATTGTGTAGCTGTTAAGGCATCCCTTCTCTCTGAAGAGCAGTTGGGTGAGTGATAACATTTTCTGTTGCCACAGCTATTCATTAGATGAAACTGTCCTCTAACTCTTCTGTAATCCTAACAGAAGATAAATCATTCAGGGTTTCTATGTGTAGTATTTGTGTTGTGTGACTTTCCAGCCAGTTGTGTAAGAGGGGTTTTAATTACTTAAAACTGTGCCTCTCTGTCTCTGTGGGAGCTTCTACCCTGCAACTAGTTGATGATTCATACAATTTCTCATAATATTTTAGCTTATTTGATTGTGTTTATTTAGTAGGAGAACTTAATAAAGTGTTATTTGTTATGGAGCATGAAAGTTTGTAATTGTCTTCCAACTCTGCTCCCCGCTCTTCCATTTCTGAGCAGCTTTAGTCTAATGGTTGTTTTTCCTTTAGCTGTATCTAAAATTGAGCAAGTGCTTTTCTGCATCCTAGCAGCTTAATAAAGCTACACATTGACTCTCCTAGCAGTATTAGTTAATTCAGAGCAGGTTAATTCCATGTTCCAAATGGACATATATTTCCAAAATATCCTAAACTGATACCTGGGGTCTGCCAACATTTCATGCTCTGTGCCGCTCAGGTAATCTGGCCTCTTAACCTGATGGCTGTTTTGGTAGAAGTATCAACAATCATTACTTAAAATAGTAACAAGTTTTCAGCTCCTATCTAAAGTAAGTGTGTGTAAGTCATCTGAAGTGGGGTGTGTGCACATATGAAATTATTTATTCTACAGTAAAGGATTCTTTGAGATGTATTCTCTACATCTACCTTCAGTACTCCTTGTCTGCTACCCTTTGACCTCTAAGAAACAATTTATGTGCTAAAACAGATGTCTAGACCAACTTGGATACTACAAATACTGGTTCTGACCTCTTCCTGCTTCACAAGAAAGACAAGGTTTTGCAAGCTGTGTGTCACTCCTGTCAGCCCTTGCAGTCACGTTGGATACCCTCTAGTGTCTAAAATGGCCATGTATGTCTGTGTTTAGCTGCCTGAATCTCTGCCCTTCTTTTCACATCCATTTTTAAGCATTCTGTGTGTATTACTTTTTAAAGTAAATACAGTTATTTAAAGTAAACAACTTTTAGAGATTGTCAATATGCCTAGAAAGTTACTATTCTTAGCTAAATTATTTTGCACATAATTGTGTAGATTTTTTTAAAGATCATTCATGTTTTGTAAATACTTTTCAAAAGAATTTAAATCGTTCTCCTCTCACGTTTACAACCCCCAAATAAATCATTAGGAGAAAGTAAATACAGTTAATCTATTTTTTATTCTCCCACTTTCCCCACTCCATATTTATAACTAAAAAGATGTGATGAGTTGCAAGCTTCCTAAAAGACTATGATTTTTAGTGATTAGTTTCAATACAGTCACATGTAAGCAATTACATAAAATTTCAGTAAATGTTCCACATAGATTTGAAAAGCTGGATGTAATTTTCCATGACTGTATATGTACCTACATCTAGAACTGAGTTTTCATTCTACAGCCAGAGATATTTTCTAGACGTTCTTAAATTTTGTACGCTTTTGTCCCTTACAGCTTTATTGCTACTACCTAACAAGAGTTTTAGCAAAAACTGGAAGAGGCCATTTGGGATAGGGGGCCTTTATTTTACATTATTTCTTGTGAAAACACCAATTCCATTCTTTCTGGATTTGAAACATAAGTTGAAACAGAGCATAGGTCTTTTATGTGGAATGAGGAAAGAGACAAGATGAAGTATCTTAAAAATACTACTCTGATCAGAAATATATTCTTTACTAAGATTAGAAAAGATAAATGTATGGTCAGTGCAAATGACAGAACATACACTTTGTTTGCTTTCTGGTCGTGTCTCATGTTGGGGGAAACTGAGTTGTTACTAGGGCAAATCATTCCTTGTAAATGACATTGTTGTGCAACGTCTCCTTTTAGAAACATTATTGTAAGAACCATCCATTATTTTTTACCGGATTTTTTTTGCCTTGAATATTAGTAAGTTTTGTTCCCACTTGGTGGAGGAATTTGTCATTCCTTCTTTGCATGTGTGAAATATCAGGAGTGGAACATGTAACAGGGTTTTTTACAGTCTTCAACAAAAGGATATGGTTTCAGAAGCTCATCTATCACATTGATATTGCTTTACGCTGATTTTGGTTATTGTCACCAAGTTTTCCTCTTGACTTACTCTTCCCTGCTGTACTGTATTGTCAAATTAACATGTACTTTCTGAGCACAGCCACAACCCACTCAACTGCTTTCTGCTGCAAAAAGAGATCACCACAGAATTTCTCAATGTGATTATATGTGATCTTTCTGCAAAATTACATTTTACATCCACTGCCATTCATCTCTCAGAATTTCTTATGCAAGATTCACTGAAAGTTGCAAAGAAACACTGAGATGTTTATTTTTTTTACTTTTGCTGCATGGCAGAGCTGAAAAATTCCAGTAGAATTTTAGCTTGAATGTGAGTCTTAAATTTGTCCACTATTTCACCTAAGGGGTGTTGACCATTATTTTATCTGTCTGATATGCTTAGTCCATAAAAATGTTAGCATGTTATTTTTCTGAAGAATCCTTATTTTGATGTGCAGGCATAAGGCAGAATTTTGTGCTGTAAAATGTGATTGTTCAGGAGAGCCTGTCTGTCTTTAAGATGTCTAGGAACCATGCCTTATATAGTCACATAGAAAGAAATCCTCATGGAAACGGCATTATGGAGGTGGCAGCTGCAGCTCTTTATTTTTGTCTGTGTTGAATTTTGCAGTAAAAGGTTAACCCTTTATGTGATTGTGAAAGTTACATTTCTGTCCTCCTCAAATATGGAATATACGTGTATCAAAAAAAATTTCTGAAGATGTACAGAAAAGTCAAAACAGCTCAATAAAAGCTAAAATTAACTCTGTTTGTACCAGATTACACTGCTATTCTGAAAATTTGGGAGAGGACTATATTTAGGCATTATAATGTGGTTGGAATTAGCAGTAATTACTGCCTAATATCCTTCCTCACCCAAAGCTTTTTTTCTTCGTTAGATGCTGGCAAGCAGTGTTCAGAAAACTCCATATGGAGATTTCTTTCCAGAAAATCTTTCTCATCTTTTCAGTTCCTATAGGTCATTGTGAAACTGATGAGGACAGTGAAACTATGAAGGTAGAGATAGTGAGGCAGTAAAACTCCTCAGTACAGAGTCAAGTGCAGACTGCGACACTAAGAAGTGAATTGGCAGTTTTGAAGCTTATAAGAGCAAACTCCCAACCCACAGAGACGCTCACTGTGATTTCTAAGGGAAGGGTTTTGAGAAGCTGGTGGTGTTGGAACCTGGGCACAGAGCCTGGAGTCCATCATCACCAACCCTTGCCAACCACCTTCAGGTGGTTTCTCCAGATTTAGAAATAAGCAGAAGAAGAAACTGCAATCTGGACATTATAGCTCCTCTTGTCTTGTTGCTGGTGACAGTAGAAGCCCACAGTCTTCATTACTTGCTTAGTAGTCTTGTTGTTCTGTCTCCCAGGTCCATAGTGCCTTGCTATTGCATTTACTTGAGTGAGCAAACATTGCTCTGCCTCATCTAAGATATCTGCAGCTGATGTGCTGCCATCAAAGAGCTGTAGCTTCGTCAGAGCCTGATGTTATTTGCTGTATGAAATAATGCCTTCCTGAATTTTTCTACTTCTGTTTTTAAATACTGTGAATTTTCTGTCTTGCATCTTTTCTAGCTGATCATGCCCTTTTATATCACTTTGGCAATGCAGCTGATATCCTCACTACTGAGGGCATTCTACTGTCTGCAAAGCAGTCTTTACTATGCAAATATGCTTACCCATCCCTCTATAAGAGGGTAGTTTCCAAATATTACTCAGTTCTGACTGTTGGTTTTAGCAATCAACTGAATGTAGGGAAAAGGGAGTTGAGAATACATTTTTGGGCAGATATTACACATGTGCAAAGTGTGATGCTAAAAGCATCTTTCTGGATCAAATGAAAAGAGAATTCAAATAGATTAATCGTGTCGCAATATAGCTGTTACCATAGCTATAGAACAATTTTCTAGTGGATTTTTATTTTACATTAGAAATTTGTGCCATGGCAACAGCAATGCCTGTTAAAGATCTTACTCTGTCATTATAATTTATCTATTACAGCTCTTTTCATTAGTGTTATTAACAACTGTTATTCTCCTGAATGTACTTTAGTTTGGAACATGGAATCTCTTGAGATACAAATGTGAATAAGACAATTTCCAGTTTTACATGAATGCAAAATTCACAATATTCAGTATGCTTCTGATTTTCTTAATGTGCTCTGCAGTCTTGGAGTCAGAAGTAGGAAAAAATATCTGAGTTTGATGAAGCATCTGTAAATTATAACTCTCGAATACTGAAAGTGAGAAATGGTATTCCATAGAGTTCTATATATGTACCACAAGCAACTGTGCTGGGGTGCATCAATGTGAAAATAAATAACTGATTGAATTGCATTCTTCTGCCTAAATACCAGTTTGGTTGTATATAAACTGGTGATAATAGCAATATGTATCTGTGGCTTTGAGATTATGGCACAACTGAATTTATTTGTAGTTCCAAATGTAAATATTTTCCTCGTAGCACAGATATGGCAGTATCACAGTGATTTTCAGAAGTAATCTGCTCAGATGGATAAGCTGTACGTGCACTTATAATAACACTAAAGTTCTGTAGAAATGGCATCTGTTTATGTTTTGGTATTTATGATACTATTTACAAGTAAAAAGATAAAGTGGTAAGAAAAGCAGTATCTGGTAAGGAAGCAAGATCTCTTTCTGTTGGCTTTTTTTTTTTTAAACTACAAAAATAAATGTATTTGCAAAAAAGAAAAAAAAAAATATTTATACACTGAATGCTTCTCTCCACTGGGATTCAGTCCAAGAGCTTGAACTTTTCCTGTTTGCTCTCCCTTGTATTCCCATCCTCTTTCCTAAAGTCCCTTCTCAGAAAGCTTACTCAAATGCCTGTGAGAAAAAACTCTGGCATTATTAAATGGCTGTTCACTGAGTATAGACCTAGGTGATGTAATTGTTTATATCACTTCTTAGTGCCAGTTAAGTTGGTTGAAATAATAAGAAATAAAAATAAGAATTAATAAAAGGTTCAATAGCATGGGTTTTTTTCAATACACAGCAATATTCAAAACAAGAATTGTTTTTATATGTTTAAAACCAGAAAATAATATATAAAATATCACATTTTGTGCATTACTACTAAACCTCAGGAGAAATATTGGTTTTAGTATCACTTTTCTTGAAATTGATGATAGAAATATGCAACAATAAGAAAAACCACTTATCTCAGAGATGGGTAATTATTAAAAGCTAAGATTTAATTTTTTTTAATATAAAGTTGACTATTTTTGCAAGGATGTAGTAGTACTATTATGTTATCCTGTGTACAGTTTTTCATACTTTAAGTTCTTGAGATGGAGATCGTGGATATTCCCATGAACAATGAAGCTCCATTTTTAGCTATTGGTGCAATTTGAAGACATTATTTAACATCTCATGTTTCAGTTCTTAGGTCAACAAGAAAGAAAAGCTTATGCTGGCAAATTATTTTATGATTATATGTTGCATGGTTTATTTTCTTTCCTTCTATGATTTCTGTAGAACATGACAGTGAGTGGTTGGCTACTATACTGTTTAGAGCAGCGCTATAGTCCATCTCTGTACTCTCCTTATTTGCTAAACATAAAAGTATTAAGCATTAACTACATTAGGAAACTAAAATAATAATACAAGTCTGTATTCAAAGAGCATTAGCCTCAACAGTTACCAGTTTAAAAGTCAAAAGATTCAGAATTATAATTGGCTCATTAAAGTATCAGTTTGAAGGGATGTCTGGAGGATTTCTAGTCCATCCTCCTGCTTGGAGCAGGACTGTCATCATGAGATCAGACATGTCTTTTCCTAGCCAGGCCTTGAAACCCTCCAAGGGTGCAGATGGCACCACTCTGGATAACCTATTTTAGGGCTGCAGTGCAGCATGCAATGCTGCTTGCTTCTTAACCTTCATCATGACCACATGGATTTTTTTTTTTTCCCTGACAGCCCCAGTCTTTTTTGTTGCCTGGTATAGATGTGGTTTGCATTGCTCAAAATCATGGGGTGAAGAAGGTATAGCTATGAGATCTTTGCTTACTTTGTCACATAATTAACAAAGCTCTTATTGAAAGCAAAAGATATCAAAGAGAAGAAGTGACAACTGAGGCAGCTGAAAGCAACAGAGAGAATACTCTGTCTCTGCCAGGGCTTTTATTACTCTGGTCAAGACAGATCAAAGTTTACCCAAGTAGCCATTAACAGTGTTCCTTGGTTTTTGAGTGATGAATTTGACACATTAGGGGTCTGATTTTTGGATCTACTGAAGTGAATAGTAACCATGCTTTGAAAATATTCAGTGTTAAAAAATGTTCAGTACTCTGAACAAAGAAAATCTTGAGAAATTTCAGATCAGATGCCCAAACATTTGTACATTTTCAGCATTATATCGTTCTGCCTCATCTCCCATTTATCAAATTAGTACAGTATCACATTACAGTCTCACCTTAAAATGATACATGATTCCATATTTGTGAACCCCTTAGATAATGGATGTCATAAGAATTTGAGAAGCTGTTGAATAACTTGATATTCAAAGAAGAGTTTAAGTGCTGTGCAGTAAATAGGTAATAGTACCGCTCTTTTGGAGCAAAGACAATATAAATCCCTGGAGATACTTAAAAGATGTGAAGATGTGACACTTGGGGACATGGATTGGTGGTGGACTTGGCAGTGCTGGTTTAACAGCTGGACTTGATGTTCTTAGAGGCCTTTTCCAAACTAACCAGTTCTGTGATTCTACGATACTATGAAAATGTTGAGGGGCATCTTCTTCATTAAGCAAACTTCATTCTGAACATTAAGTGAAACAGACAGGGTATTTTTGAAAACTAGTAGTGATCTTATAAAAAGTAGAATATAGATACTTATGTGTACACAGCACAGTAACTGCTGTGAAAGATCAAGCTGAAAAAGGCTCTTGTAGTATATTTGGAATCTTTGAATACATGGTAAACTGCTCCCACTTTGACTAACAAAAAAACCCAGAATTAATGTTTTGATATGTTGTCACTGCAACACTGCTGGAAAGTAAGAGACACACACACACACTTTCTAGGGGTCACTACATATATTTACTGACCACAGAGGAATGGGAGTTCTCAGTAAGAACTTCCTTTGTTTACAGTAGTAAATTGAACAAAATCAGGGCATGAGATGCCATTGGTTCTTGGCAGCCTGTACTGTTAAACTGTTTGGGTTTTCCCAGTCTTTGGCCAATACTGAATAGACCCACCTAGACAGTACCCAGACACAGTGCAAGTTTTAGCTGAGACCAGAGACTATTCCCAGTAATTATTTGGATAGGCTGCCTCTGTCTTGAGAAGGAGGAGAGTTCAACTTCTAGGACATGAGCCTAGTAATTCCTTGAGATCCAATAGCTGTTGGCCAGTGCTATCTAGTAATATAGATGTAGCAAAGATAGTGAAATTCTTTCAATCCAGGTGTCTGTAAGCTTTTCTTTTTCCTGATTTATTCCTCCTGGTTTACATTGTCCTGACAAAAATATTTATCTCTTCAATGAGTTCAATACACAGCTGTAAGATACCTGTCTGAAACATCAGAATAGGATTCAGTTCCTGACTGAGATATATAAATGTAGGTATTTGAATACAAACTGAATGCTGTCTCCTGTAAGTCACTGGCAGTGTAGTCAGCCCAGTTAACAGAGTACAGGGAGTGATAGGTTCCACTGATGTTATTAATCTAATCTCTGGCTATGGTGGGAGCTAACATGCTTCTTACCCATGTAGAAAAATGAGATGTCTTAATCTGGAGCAGAGTGTCACCTGCTGAGTTTTTCACGTAAAGGAAAAGCACCAAAGCCAATAATTATTTGCATAATTTATTCCTCATTTTGAATTCACCTGCAAAATTGCAGACGTATGTATAAATCAGCAACTTGCAGAAATCAAAGAGAGAATGCCCCATGTCCTCCTTTTTTCCTGAATTTTTCCCCTAAACCAAAGCTTTCTGGGTTTATTGATCCCTTAAGCTCTATCATGTCCTACATTTAACCTTTCTCTGTAACACCTCACATCTTTTTGGTTGCAAAACGTCTGAAGTGTATATTCTAGTCACTTGTTTCTCAAAGAAGAAAAGTATATTTACTGAGGTTCTTGGAATTTAATCATATATATATCATATATCAAATATCTTTGATATTTAGACAAATAAGAAAAACATTTAATTTTATATTTTTAAGCTGCTGACTAGTAAAAGAGTTGATGAAGTTTTGAAGTACACACCAAAATCTTTCTTCTTTCATTCATAAAGTCAAGCACTGCTTTCTTTTAGAAGGGATATTTTGAGATTTGATTGGGGTTTTTTTGCCAGCAGATATTTTAGTTAATCGGAGAAAACTGCTTAATATCTTTGCAAATTATGACATGATGCTGTGCTTGATTCCTTGTGGTAACTACTGCTGTGCACACAGTCCTACAGTTAGAGTCTGTCTAGAACATACAACTTCTAGCAAGACTGAGGTGAATTTATTTATCTTTAATGAAGTAGTTATACAGATGCGACCATTAGTGGGGACAGTTATTCTGACTAGAACATGCTAACTTAATGCCATGTTGATAGAGTGATGTTAACCACACCAGCACTTTAAGGGAGGCAAGACAGGCCTATTTTCTTTTTCCCCTCCTAGTCCTTACAGCAACAAGTGTAAAAAAAGAGCTATAAAATTTTAATAATACACTCTGAACTGTACCTAAAAGTACATTTTCCTGCAGTTGCTTTTTGTGTATGTATGTGCTAAATTACATATAAAGCTTGTTTGAAAAGACTTGATTTTGTATTCTTTTTTCCCCTATGGTTATTATTACTATACTCAAAAGTTCCCAGAAATAAAAACAACACTCAGATCTAGTCCTTAGAGACTGTCAGTAAAAAGGCATTATAGTGTAAGTTCACTATTATTATAAAGACTATAAAAAGAAAAACTACTAAGAATACTCCTGACAATACTTGTTCTTCATGTATTTTACCACCTACAAACTAACTACCTAATTCATCATACTAAACTGTATAATTTGTGCACATTTCAACTCAATACAAATTAAAAGAGATATCATCAAGTTGATGGAATAGCAATGACCTATATTATGTTATAAATTTTTTTTTCATGGAGTTTATATATAGCACTGAGCATTGTTGGCTGTTCTTCAACCAGTCAGGATAAAATAGTCAAATTTAAGATTTTTTTTTTTTAAGAGAATAATAATTCAGTTCATGTCATAATTGTCTTTTGTTTCTTTACATAAGAAACAACCAAGCAGCATAAAAAAGTAATTTTGAGGAAAGGTTTTGTAGTTTGAAGTATTTTATCACCCTTTTATGTTTACAAGGTACTCTCTCATTTCAGACCAACTTTGCCAGGGTGAAACATCCACTAAAAGTGAGCTTCCTGAAGGACACCCTGCTGAGCAGTTTGCAGGTTTACTTCATGGATCATCACCTGCATGTGACCCACCTGAAAACCCACTCCAGCTGTACAGCAAAGTAAACCCGTGCAGTGGGCCACTAGAGAAAAGCATTTTGAGCAAGAGTGCAGCGCAGCAGATACAGCTACGGAAAGAAAGCAGCTCTGATCCTCCTGTTAAGAAAAAAAAGCCACCAATTGTAAACAGAACCATATTTCATACTAAAAATAAACCAGCAGAAAATCATACCCTGGTTGGCGCGCCAAGGATAAGTGAACAATGGGTTATTACCACTGGGGGATTTGTGGAGCGAGCGTGCACGCTGGGCAGAATACGATCTTTACCAAAGACTTTGCTGGAAATGCATTTGTGCAAAAATGTTTCGAAATCTGATTCTAATCTTATCACCCATCCACCAAATGATAAAAAAGCAAGAAGCAATTGGAGTGAACCCACACCAAAGCCACAGTGCTCCAAAGGAAATTCGGAGAGAACACCTTCCTTCACATCAGAATGGGAAGAAGTAAGTTTTTCATTTTTTAAATACTGTGGTCTTGTGAAGACGCTGTTGTTGTTTTCAGTTTCATAGACAAAATAAAAAGTGAATCTTCCAAAGCCTCAGAGAGAATGTCACAGTGTACTCCGTGATAGCTCAACAGCTGGCACAAAATGTAAAACATTTCTGTTCAAATGCTGCCCACTCAATAAAGTCTATTGTTTCTGTAGTGAATGAAGTTAACCAGAAGTAATTCTGCAATTTTTTGTGGCACTGAAATTATTGTCTACTAAAGCCCTAACTGACACTAATAAAATTGGTAAAATCCTTACTAACTGTGCCTATTGTTTATAGACTTGCTAATTATTTCCACCATGGCAGTGCCCATCAGCAAGAGCCAGGAGAAAATGGCCTCAATAGAGTTGATTGTGCATTCTACAAACCCTCCTTATGTATCATATCCGCTAGCTGGTATGTAGCCTGTGTACTAAATCTTGGCACATACCTAACTGCTGTGTGAAGTGGGAGTACTCTTAGAGCTGCAATGAATTCAGGACTACTAAGAGAAATTTCCACACTGAATTTGTAGTGCACATGCTTGCTCATATGAGAGATTTTATTTTAGGTTTAGGATTCAATTTAAATTAACTTTTAGACACCTTTAGGTTTAATTTGTTTTTCCTGTGCTGAATTTCAAGAATGTAAATGGTTTTTCATAGACACAGAAGTTCCCATCTCATGGAGGTAAATTAAGTCTGAAATGTTTAGGTCTTTGCTGTTCCTACAGAGAAGTGAGCAAGTTCCTTTTAAAACTACTACAATGGGGAAATGCATCTATCTCCAGGGTGCTGTTGTGTTCAGAAAGAACCCAGAGTTTGATTATGCGGTTGGTTATTTTTCTAGGAAAGTATTTCAAGCTAGCCTAAATTTCTGATTTGATAGGACATTTTAAAGCACTTTTTATTGTAAAGGAGACACTCTCTCAGTGGAAATGTACTAAGGATATCAGGTTTTGATCTTTACAGCTTGGATATGTTATGATAAAATCCTGATTAGAGTCAGGTCCAGGTTTGCCTTTCTACATGGTCATCAAGGTTTGGTTATTCTTAAGAGTAAAAAAAGTGCAGTTTATATATATATATATATATATATATATATATATAATGAATTCTCAATCTGCAGATTCTGTCATAATTCCTAGACTTTCTCCTGTCACCAGTGACTAATACATACTTTTCCTACTAGTCCTAATATTAGGCTTATTAAAGTGTGTCTCTCTTTGTCTACCTTCTTAGTCCACAGCAACCTTTTGAATTACCTTTTGTTTTGTTCCATTCTTACAGAAAGTAAAATAGATATAATGGTTTTGACCTAGTAAGTTCAATATACCTTAGAAACTTGCGAGTAAGTTTTGAGATCGGTGCAGTGCTGTTTCACAGAGAATGTTGTTTTGCGGTATGTGGGGACACAGCTGTGTTTGTACCTATTCAGTGCCCATGGGGCAGATGGAAAAAAAAGGGGGCTAGGAAATTCTCTGGAAATATTAATTGAACAATTGATTTAATTGTGTGTATTCTGAATACTTTATAACATGCAAGTTAATATTTTTTATTCATTAATATTATTGCTTAAATAAACCACTAGTGGTTATACCTAGATGGCCAGAGTCATCAATATGAAAGAAACTTACCATGGAAAAAGAAATACTATTCCCAAGCTTTAGTTTTTGCTAGCATACAAATATTGCAAAATAAAAATCAAAGTGGAGGAATTAATTGTCTACCTTTGATTTATGTGTTTTCACAATTTTGATTGTTGTTTTCCTAATGAGAGTAATAATGCTACAAATCTATGCATGAAAAGCTAAACTAAAATAATGAAGATGGGATCCATCAATTGTTTCACTGTTCTCTCTTTTGTAGATTGATAAAATCATGAGTTCGATAGATGCTGGAATTAATACTGGACTGGGGGAGATGAAAGATCATGCTACAAGTAAGGAAAAAGAACCAACTACTGTTTAATTTTGACTTAATTGTCCATAGGGAAACTGTGGATAAGACATTGCTAAGTAAACCTCTGTGTTGAAATCATCTGTAGGTATTTGAATAACCATGAACAGAATCTATGTTGTTTACTGTTAGGGATGCATTAGGCCCAGTGACCTGGAGCTGTTGCTTTAAATAGCATCTTGGAGTCATTAATGTTGTTTTGAAATCTTACCAGACAAAATACTCCATTAATGTCCTTGTGCTGAAGTTTTTCTTCTAGGGGGGTATTTTACAATCTTTTTCAGATGAGGTTTTATTTGGAATGATGGAACTCTGAGTATATATAATCCAATAACTGCTGACACTTTTTAAAGTATTGTATTACGTAATGCTGCTTCGAAGAAATATTTGGCACAGGGCTGAAAATGTTGCTGACAGCCAGTGACTGGTGTTAGCAATGATGGGAAAATTTGCAAACTTTCCCTGCCATGGAGAATTCTAAGAACCCTAAGTAATGCCTAGCCTGTTGGTCTGTCAGCATAAACCTGTGCAACTGTGCTGATAAGAATTTTTAAAGCATTTTACTATGTCTTCTCCCTAACTCATGGAGGGAAAACTGACTTGCATGTCCGAATAATTTAGTCCTGAGGCAAAGCTGTGTTAGCTCACCTGTACTGGTACATCCCTGCTAAAAATTGCATTGGGTTTATGTGTAGGGCAGGATGTTATGGACCTTATAGCTTAAAGTGTGGAAAAGGATATATTTGGACAGCTGTCCATTTAATGGAGTATTACATAAATACAGGATGAAACTGTGTCTTATCAATTAAATATAATTGACACAACTATTTTAACAGCAGCTTACAGTGAAAAGGGGATCTTGGATAAAGAAAAAATAACTGAGTGCAAATATAATTGCAGATAAAACAAGAAGATTCAGCTTATTTTTCTTCTAGAAAGAGTAAGGGGCAGTATCATGAAAAGTGCTAGGCATGATGTACTGGCAGTCTGTTCTTTCTTACTGCAACTTGCAGTGTTGGAAAACAGAATTATTTGTAGGCAAACTCTACGTTAGGAGATAGTGAATAATTTCTGAAGCTATTATAAATAATTCAGGATTTTTTGCTTATTATATTTTATCCTGGTAGTTGTACTAAGTCTGCTGGAGATGGACTTATCTTTCCCATAGCAGCCTTCATGGTGCTCTGTATTGGTAGCTAGAAAGGTGTTCGTTCACCTGTCAAACACCCCAGTGTTTTGGCTACTGCACAGCAGTGCTCACTCAGCACCAAGGCTGCCTCTCCAACATTCCCCCCTCACCAGTGGGGAGAGGGTGGGCAGGATCTTGGGAGGGGACATACCCAGGACATGTGACTCAAACTGCAAAGGAATATTCCATACCAGACAAGGCTGTTCAGCAATAAAAGCTAAGAAAAAGGAGGGGAAGGCTGGATATCACCAGCTGATAGGAAGTAGAGAATAAATCTTTTGTTTTCCTTTGGTTTTGCTGTATTAAATTGCCTTTATCTTGACCCAAGAGAGTTTTGTTCTGTCTTGTTTTCTGCCCTGCCCTGTCCTGCTGAGGAGGGCGGTGAGAGCGCAGCTTGCTGGGCACCTGGCATCCAGCCAGGGTCAGCTTCCCACAGTAGCACACAGGCACCAAAGGCAAAATTGGGTGTAGGGTAAGAAGTTGCACAGCAAGTAAGAGGTATGAAAAGGAGACAATAGCAACAGACTGTGTTTGCAAATTTCCATAACTTAGTGATGTGTAAATACTACTCTATCTGTTCCTATGATTGACCACTGCTTTTCTTTTTCTTTTTTAAGATCAGAAAATACCTCGTTACTCTTGTCATCAGCCATTTGGTGGCTTCTACTGCATACGTTATTTTTCTTGACATTCAAGTATGGCATTTGGTGTTTCAACTCTTGCACCTGGCAGAAGATCTGCTCTGCTCTTTGCTTTTCCCAGAGTGGACATTGAGTCCCAACTTTCTATTCAGTGTGCAGCTTTCTGAACACCAACATTTTTTTCTTCCTGTCAACTACTTAAGGGTCTTTAGCTAGTTTAGGATGATAATTTGATTTTGCTCTTAATTAAGAGATCAAGCTACAATCAATCAAAATACAGCTATTTTTGCATAAATATGAGGTTTTTTAGTTTTTACTTGAATATTTGTGGAAAAAGGTTATCCAATAAAGCTTAAAAATAATGGTTTTAGTGTTCAGAGTGTGTAAGTTGAAGAAACTTCTACTGTTGAACTGAAAGCATCTAGATTACTGAGCACTGTATTCAGTAAACTCCACTTGTCTAATAACTTTTTAGCAAGTAGGAAAATTTCTGATAATATTGAAGAGCAAATTTAGCTTCCTATGGAATCCTTCATTTTAGGGTGTGCTTAGTCCTGTATGTCATATTATACTTTAGTGTTTTTATCAACTGCTAATAAAAACAAAAATATATACAATTCAAATGCAAGTACTCTATCAGTCATGAACATAAAGAGCTTTTTGTACTACATAGTATCTCATTCTCAGTGAAAGATATTTGAGAGGAAGTATGTCATATACTCATAATTAAATAGCTATATTTAAAATTAGACAATGATGACATCTTGTGATTAAATTCTTGAATGGACTTGCCAGAACTTTGGCCTGTATTTTCCTCCTGTTGATATCTGAGAAGAATTCTCTTATATCTCCAAGGAAATCTCTTAAGAAGCAATGAGAGGAACAGTAAAAGGAGAGATTCAAAAATGAGTATGCTCATGAGGACTTCATCTACAGCATGCATTCAGGAACAAAAAAATTAAAACCGAACTTTCAGTTTGGTAGAAGTACAGGTACTGGAGGAGTGAGCTTAAAACTACAGAGAGGAAGATGCCTGTTGATGTCCTCTGACAAATCAAAAGCAGGACCGCTGACCAGGAAGCAAGTAAGAACAAATCTTGATAACAGACAAAAACCCCAAACACAAGGAATACAAAATCTCTGTTGCCAAGAGGAAGTAAAAGATGCTGCTGGCTAATGATCTTCTACTCAAGATGGTGCAGAAACATCTGCAACACCTGGCACTTAAATTATGGCTGATGTGTTTCTTCACAAGAGTCAAATTTTGCCAAATTGCAAAGGATTGCACCAAGCATTAGCATAGGATAAAGAATAATAATGGTACTACTAAGAATTTTCCTAGCAAATCAAAAGTTCTTATCAGGCTCTGTGGCAGGGCAGTGAATAAAGAGGTTGAAGATTCAAGATAATATTGTGTCTTATCTCATGTCCAAGTCTAGCATCAGTCAGATACACCCTAAATATAACTCTTCTCCCTCCTGAGAGAAGTTTATAATGAGAACCATTTGGCAAGAACAAAAATCATAGTCTTAAATAAGGCAACTTGAACACAGGTCTCATCCCTGGGATTATTTAAAACGATTTAAAAAGTGACTAGAGAAAGTAAAGGGTCAGCTTGCAAGGTATCTTAGCAACACATGCATGTAGAGACATGTCAGAAATGACAAAGCACTCAGTGAGATGCAGCTAACAAGATTTAATATAACATAATAATATCAATACATCAATAGATAGAAGAAGAACAAAGAAATATTCGGCACATAAGAGAGCAACTGGAGGAAAGGAAAAGGTGCATGGAGAAGGTGCAGCATACAGTGAAGGAAAAGCATACAGTGATTTTTTTTTTATTACATGAGTTACTGACAAGGTTGTTGGTGAACATATGACGTGCACAGTTAATCCTAGACCTTGAACCTAAACTGTAGATAAGGAAAGAACAGACTATATAGGTTAGGTGGTTAGGTTTCTTAACTATCTGCAAAACTTAGGCCTATTAGTGGGTTTCTGTGAGATTTCTTGAAGGATATATCAGGTACCAAAAGACTAAATGAGAATGACATAGAACTTATCTTTAAAAGAGGAAAGGAAGAAGAATATGGGGAATTATTTTCACTTAATAGGCAAGTCAATGAACAGATATAGTACTTTAAGTAGCTCGAGAATAACAAAGAGATAAGTAATAAACAACATGGATTTGCCAAGAGCAAACCTATTAAAGCTATCCAATTCCCTTCTAGGAGTGAATATGAAATTTTGTAGGCAAGGGAAAAACAGTAGGGGTCCAGTATTTGGACATCATTTAGGGTTTTGACGTCTCGTGTTTTCCTTGCAAACGAATTAAGAAAGCATGAGCTTGATAGAAATAATGGTAGGTCAGACAGATGTACATGGTAGGTCAGACAGATTAATCTTATTCATAATGTCTAAATTCAGAGTTCTGGAGTGTGGACTGCATTGAACACATCTGAGCCACTAATGCCAAGTTAGATAAGCAGACGCTTTTTTGTTATTGTTCATCATGTCTAAATCTCTGAAGCATGCAAAATGGCACTGGGAGTGCCTTAGAGGACCTCCTCAGATGCAGCTGTCTAAAACTACCTAATATTAATCTCCCTCTTTTCCTCAGGACAAAATTATAAAGGTGATATAGTGAAGCATCCAAATAGATTATTAGAAAGATTATAACTTTGGTTACGTTCAGCAGCATCTTCAAGGCTTTTGAATATTTGCCAGACTGAGAAGGAATAACGCTTGGGATGTAACTGACCTTGGCTTGAGTCAGAGTGGAGTAGGTCGCTGAGTTATGCCCCTTTGAGTCTATTTTGTAATGATTCTGTGACTACTGTGATAACAGGATTTAGAAGGAACCTATCTATAAAGTAAAAAGAAGAAACACTACAATTTTGTATTTTCTTTGCCTAATTATAAAAAAAATTTTTTTCAACAATAAGAAGTCTTTCAAGACATACCTAGCAGTAATTCTGTGTTAGCTGGAGCTTGGTAGCTGTTTGCAGGTGCGTGACTCAGAGTTTACTTGTATTTGCAAACCACTTGGAAGGGAATAATCAAAAAATAATCCACTTCAAAAAAACCCAAACTAACATGGGTAATGGATATCATATCATTATCATGATTAAAGCTAGAATTGTTTGTCAAATCAGACCAATTAATATAATGACTAAGAAAATAATTGTTGAAAGTCATTCCACATCCAAATAGTCAACAATCATTTTAGGTTTGTGCGAGGCTTTTGAGAGAGCCACTTCTGTCAAATATATTCTAGCACATGGAGGGTGATTTACAGCTTTATAATTCTACTAATCATAAATTCTATTTTGGGTGCTATCCATAAATGCACTAAACAGTTGCTGTGTGTATACAAGTCAGGATATTTTTCGTCAGCTGGGCCTGTACCTACCCTTGAATGCTATCATTGTTCCACCTAGAGGCAGACAGGCTAGAGTTTACTGAATTAACTTAATTTTCTTGATCTAAAATTTTAGTTTGAATTGTAATATACTGAACAAGACTTTTTCTTACAGCTGAAATAAGCAAAGTTCTTATTGCATTTAGCAAGTTTGTATTTTACAGGGGGTTTTGTTGCCCTTTTGTGAGACCAGTGCCTTTTCCTGTGCTTGGAGATAATCCTAGCACCACATGCAGCATCTATGTCTTAATATCAATGTCAAGGCTACAAACCTTGCTCACTGACACAACCTGAGAGATTACCTTTCAAAGATTAATGCTGCTTTTTACTGGAAGAGATATATGAAACAGAATCACACTCCATGAAAAAAAAAGATTTTCAAGGGAGCTAGCAAATCTTGTGGAATATTTACTTAGCAGTGTGTATCCTCATGTCTAAAGCTTCAGAGAGACTCATGAGTTGGCTCTTTTAGGGCTGCTTTGAAAACAGAAGGACGCTGGATCCCTGAAGGCTGTGCCTGAGTTGACTGCACTAGTTGTATCTCATTTGAAAGCAGGACTGCACTACATTGTGCTGTATTCAGAATGAATTCTACAACTCCACTTTATGTCAAGCTTTTGCACAAATGAGACCTTATTGCTTCTCGATGTGCCCACTATATGTTTGTGTTTCAATGTCATGTAGTGCCAGGGACTGACAGTAGGTCACAGAGCACTGTATTAGAATATATTTTGTAGTGTTCTTTCTCAAATCTTCCATTTCAGGATGAAAGTTGCGGACAGTCATGATACAAAAGCTATTTTCTTTGTTTATTTACCTTCTCTACTGGTATGACCAAGGCTATTATTAATGATTTCTCCTTTGCAGTATGGGGAAAATGTTAAGAAATCTTACATTTCAGATTAGTGAGTGAAGTGACTTTGAGCACAAAGATTTGGAAATTGAAGTAGACGTGACTTCAGCAGCTTAGGAAAAGATGGAATCAGGTGGGGCTACAGCCAGAAAAGCTGAATGAGAAGCGTAAGGGTTTGTGTTGTGCCCTGCACAGCTGTAATATAATTGAAATTGGGCAAAACTCTTGACTGCCTGAAGCTACATGCTTGGTTTCCTCTCTTCCTTCCATCTGCTCCACTGCCACTGCTCAGACATGAAGCCTTCATCATTCCTGGTGTGGTTCTGCCTATAAAAGCTAATATATAGCTATAGTATGTAAGTCAAACTTTTAACAAATGAAGACTTGTTTGGCTGGCCCTTTTCTGTTTGCTGCCATATGGCTGCAGTTTTGGCAAAGTGGTTTTCCTCCAAAGCTGTTAATATCCTCCCTCCTCAAAGAGCTGAAAACTGATAAAATATAAGTACTTAATTAAGGCAGAATTTTAATTGGATATGTGTAGGCATGTTGGCATAAGGCAGATTTCACAGTGGTACATTATAGACTTAAAAGTAAATATTTTATTGTCATTTCATCCCTGTTTTCCAGCATTTACCTTGTCCTTTTTAAATGTACTTTTTGGTTAAACTAAGAGCTTTGATAAAGTGGACTTAATAGAATTTAGTAAAATAAGCCATGCAACTTCTCACAAAATGGGATGTCTCTTAAGCTTACAGTTTTGAACACATAACTATAATTTTGCAATAGCCTACCACAACAACCAGACTGTAAAATAAGGATAACATCTCTTTCCTCCCAACTTCCTTTTGAAGCTGATATGCTGTACAAAAAGACCAAAGTACCTGTGGCATCACAGACAGCAAAAAAGTAAAGACAGAGGGAACCTGACTGTGTAGCTGGTAGCAGAGGGACTGGATGAGATGAGGCAGCTCCAGCAGCTGGTGTCTGCTCCCAGTGCTGTCTGATGCCTCCTCAATAGGAAATGCATATGTAGTCTGAAATTATTAAGCTGCTAGTCTTTGAACTCTTTAGCAACAATTATAAGACCACACTTTAAGAAAAAGAGACACACATTTGTGTTTAGTTCTGCCCTTCCTTGCATCTTATTAACAACTGGAATGTGAATGTGGAATTTTAATTTGCAATGGCAGAACAGCTGGGGGGATTTGCATAATCAAAGTCAGTATGTGATGCTATGGAGGGCAAAAGGGATTCTTCTTTGAGATAAAACTGTTTCCAGTCAGTCAGATTCTCGTATGGAGCCTGTCACACTCAGTACCCAAAAGCACCGCGGTGTGCATGTGTGCGTGGCCAAGTTGCCTGTCCATTGTCAATTATGTGTGTTGTGGTAGGCTGACTATTGCATTCTTACTGTAGCTGTTGGGTTCCTTTTGATTAGGAAAAGCAAGTTAGTTTTTCATAGACCTTTAGAACTAAACCTTTGCAGTGGTATGGTCCAAAATTTTCTTCAGTGGCACTCATTGTTTTTGCTTCCTTTTCTCAGATATTTTAGGTCATGTTTTTGAAGTAGCAAAAAGATGAATATCACATGCATGTGCCATAATGTTGTTGCTGTAGTGCAGGGTCTTCTGCTGATAAATTGTCTGAGCTGTTGTTTTATCAGAGCACACTCCTCCTCTTGACAGGAACATATTCCCTAGTGTTTCACCATTGCCAGCAGTGTCCTTGATTATCAGTACAGACCACGCCTTTAACTCTTTGAGGCACTGTCTCTTCTGGTGCTTTCACATATGCATTTTTGTCCTTGCATTATTTGTACCAATCTTCCTATTTCTATTACTATTATCTTCATTTCAAATTATCTGAATTGTAATTTAAGTGTATGCAATCATCTAGATTATAAAATAGTGGAGAACAGAAGACATATAGCTATAAAATATGAGGAAGTATTTTTAACATTTATTTACTGAGAACATGATAGTCCTAATGTATTGCATGTCACTGAACTTACCTAAAGATGATATAAATTCTACAGAAGTTATCACATATAATTGGGTTAAATTTTTTTTGACTTCTACATTATAAAAACCTAAACAAGAGATAAAAATGCATCTGTTTTAATGATTCATTGAATCCCAAAACAAACCTTACAGAAACTGGGCAAACTGCAAGATAATTGTAGTGCTTTTAGCCATGTTTTATAATAAATGCAATGGGAGTTGGATGCAAAAAGCTGCAGGCATTTATTTTATTTTCTTATACTCAAGTATTCCTATTATATTAGCAATTTTACCCTGTAGTGTCATAAATGTAATATTCAGCTCTATGTTCTTCATATACCGATTTTGTTTGAGACATCATACTACAAAGGAAGACTCAGGCTAAACAGAAAATAGAGTAAAAATGTACGTCATCAGACCATATTTACCAAAGTAGTCTTTAACTCTGATACATTTTCTTTTTAAAAATTCACTCTCTCTATAAGTGCCAGTCAACATTTACCTTTTATCTCTGTCCATGCTTTTCAGTGTTAGGCTTCTTTTCCCAAAACTGTTGCAAAGCAATTCAGTCATTATATTCACAGATTTGGATAAATGATTTCTGGCATACGTCTTCTAGAAGCAATAGAGAATATTAATAGCAAACAAGGAAACTTAGGAAAATGGAACTATAATGTCATAAATATTGGCATCCATCAGAGAGTAAATGTGTGGCTTAATTCTTGTCAATTTTGGTGTAGTCTACTTGTGGTTGTCAGGCCTGGTCTGCAGCAGAACTGCTTGACAAAAGGAGCCTTCAATTGGAGGATTGATGTGTAATTTTGACTGACTTAACATGCTGAGACTTTTCAGCAGTATTTCCCCACACCAGATGCAATGTTTTATTGAAACAGCATAGGAAATTAAGGCGCTGTTTCAATAGTGATACTTTCTCCTTTTTAAAAAATAATAACTAAAAACCTCAGCAGTCTGGTCTGCAGTACTGTTATTTCTGAGCAACCAAACTTTTTTTTTCCCCCCCTCACAGAATACAAGTAATGTATTCTTCTTGGGAAAATTTTGTCAGATCTAAAGGTACTTATTTTCTATTTTCTAGAAATACTTCTTCTCAGAAAGAGGAGTAATGCATACTGAATCCCTGCCATCTCTTCTTTTATTTTGTTCTTAAACTAATAGCTGATCCATACATTCTACTGTTAAATATGGTTAAAAAAGAAGTCTTTGTGACCACAGACATGAGCAATTTATGTACAATTTGAATGCTACTGAAATCTATGAAAATTCAAATAGTGTACTTACCACTGTTATTAAAGCCTTGTTTCAGTATTTTAAAAATATTCTCACATTATATAATTTCCTTTTAATAAGTGAGAGATACTGAGTTTTAAAGAAGCTGTGTATGGTAATAAGTGACTATGTCATGATATTGACCTATATTGTACTCATAAACACCTCTAATATTTGTTTTGAGACAGAGTGTAGAATGGTATGAATACACAGAATGCAAAATTCAGAAAATCAGATTTTCAGTTACTTCCAAGGCCATGAAGCTCAAAAATACTGACAAATAATAGTAAAATGGAGAGTTCAGTAGCATGATGTTTAAGCATGTTCAGGGACAGTGCTTAGAAAAACTGTATATGTTACTCTACAGAAAATCCAAATTAAGTAAATAAAAGTTATTCTCACTTTAAAAGTTTGGATATACCTGCCTATGGCCTAACCTTACAAAATCACACTGATAAAAACAAATCGTGTTAGATGTCAAATAAATTGGTTGTGAAAGTTGCTTAAAAATAATATTGCTCACATTATGTCCTGGGTTCTATTGGTAATAAATGGGTCCCTTACTTAAAGTGGATTTAAAAACATTTTTGAGGATGATGTTAATGCTGCAATCTGCTCTTCCTGGTCAATTCTCTCCTCTGCCAGACCAGTTCCTGAAATCACCGAGCTGTATAGAATGTATCTTTTTCCTCCATGGGATTGAATATATGTCTGAGCTTTGCCCATCTAGATAAGAGATAAAAGGATCGACAAAGGAAGATTGCAGGTTTCAGAACTTGGAAAAAAAATGGACTAAAACATTTTCAAAGTTATTTCCAGTAAGACTGAGGTCTTGTCTGTTTCTCCACCGAGCCACAACAGTATGAGGGAAGTCCTAATAATCTGTGTCTTCTCCACAAGGACAGTTTGGTTGGTTTTCACAAAGTTAATGCCAGAGTGCTTTTCCAGAGTGCCTAAAAATGAGCAAACCAATGATGCCCTCATTCTATAATGCTCTAGTAATCATCCTACTGTAATTCCAGAGGATAAGAGAGATTTTTTTCAAACCATGATAAATGACATGAAAAGAATTATCAGATTACTTGAAAGTTTTAGAAATCATATCCTTAGATTCAGCTTTTTCCTTGCTTTTTAATCTGAACCTTGCAACTGTGTAGCCACTTACACGCATGCATGTTAATATTTTTATTCAATTTATTTGACTAAATTAAACAGCATTTATTTCTAAAGCAGAATCGAATTTAATACCAGGTTGAAAAAATGTATGCAGAATAGGAATTAGCACATCAATGGAATTAAAAATATCTGATGAAAAATGAGGCTTTTACAGCCTGTGGCCAGGAAATACTTTAAAGGCAACAGAATATTCCTAACTTCTAAAATAGATTTTACAGATTTGCCTTTAGTAATCAGTTTATTATTTTCATACATGATTGCTAAGGGCAAATCTCTAAAATTTTGTTCAGTATCTCTGGTGGTGTTTTGTATGAGGTGATAGGAGTGTTACCCTTACAAATATGTTAGGGTTGGAGATGTTGAGGCAAGTGAGACTATGGTGAAGTTTATCTTTCATAAATAATATAGAGCTCTAAGTCTACTAAAACTGTATTAATAACAGTTTCTTGAAAGTTCAGCTGATTCACTCATGTTTCCTTCTAGTAGTCCTTGGATTTAAATAGATGTGAATCCTTGGATTCATATTTCTAGTAATCACATTTCAAATAATCACAAGAACATCACATTCTAGTTGAAAAATTTTTGGCTTGTTACAGAATTTACAGCACACCAAATTGTTTCTAGATTTCATTCCACCTAGAGCAAATGAAGTAATTCAGAATATTGAACTTATTAAAGTGAATTCATTTACTTTCTCACCCAGACTGCTAACCTGAGTTTGCGATTGTAATGCTGGGGTCAGTATTTTCTTGTTTCATTGCCCTGTGTTCAGGAAGGTACTGCATTTGAATGCCTTCACATCCTTCAAAAATTATTTGCTTACTTACCACCCCTGCATCATAACTAATGATACCAAGAATTTTACAAAACTGTTTTTCTACTTTTATCCATTGCTGCCTTTAGCTCTTTATTTTAGGTTATTGCATAATGACAATTCTGAGAATGGCTGAGGTTAAATTATTGATTGCTAATAAGAATTTCCATTAAGTGCTAAAACTAGCATTTAGTCTAAAGTGGTGAATTGTTCCAGAAGCTATTTATAGAGTGTATTTATTATTCATTGACAACACTTGCACTTCATGCATGAGTTTAGATAAATATTTCTTACAAACTCTGCTGTTTGCTTTTCTATTTACAGAGTATGATGGCCTATCTCAGTTACTTTGTGCTACTTTTGTTTTCTGGTAGGCTATTTGAAGTGTTTCATAGAGCATAATTCTAAAGAATATATTATCATGTCAGTACACAAATCCCCCTATTAGCATATCAATATGGCATTTATATAGAGACCAGCCATTCTTCTCAAATTTATGCAAGAAGAAAATCCATGTTCATGAAATTTTTGAAACAAGTGGCAAGAAATGTGGCTAAACAGCTCTAGACAAGAATGTAAGAGACTAAATGTAGGTGTTGGGTTTGCTTATTAAACCAGTTCAAGTTTTGATCTGCTTTATAGTATAGGAAATAATCATTAACATGCAATAATAATTATAAAACATTAGTGGAACTAGTCTGATGAGTGCATTTTCAGGTGACATGTACCTGTAGGATTGCTTGAGCTCAATCTGAGTTCCTTTAGCCTTGACAAATGAACTAGGTGGGGAATGATTCTTGGAGAGCATTTTATGAAGCTTGTCTGAAGAGTTGTGTTTGTATCATTTCAATTTCTAAAACAAAAAGCCATGCAGGACTAAGTACAGTGCCATGAGAGGTATTTGCACTGCTGTAAGCATCAGCGCAGCTTCTTGAAGCAAGACCCTAGGCTCCAGAGGTGGGAGAGTGAGCTGTTGGCATGAGGGAGCTCACAGACAGGTCGAACTGGGTTTATGTAAGCTCATCCATATGCAAACAGTCCAGTGAGTTGCCAGAGCTGTGCCAGCATGCCACCCACTCAAGCAACGTCTTTATTATTCATTGAAAGATGCTGCAGTTTTCTTGTGGTGCTGCAGAGCCTGTGTTAGCAGGGGATAAATATTACAGAAGGTGGTTATAGAGTTTTTGTGTAATAAGGCAAGTTCCTGTTGAGAACCTGACTTTTTGTCAGGAAGCTGAGAGGGATGGTTGCTCCCTAAAAAGCAGGGAGCTATCTGCACCCAGTGGGCAGAGCCAGGTGATGGTAACACACTCCGCTGACCACTGAAGTTAAGTTAGTATTACCTCAAATACCAAATCCAACTCTAAAGAAATCTCAGGGGGTAATTTAATCTTAGATAAGTAATTTCATTTTTAAATGAACTTTTTTTTTTTGCCTGTTTTAAAAGATTTGAAAGGGGAAGTGGGAGAAGAAGGTTAGAAAAAGGAAAAAGACTGATGTGAAACAGAAAAACAAATTGTAGTAGCTGGAGGTGAATGATGACAAAAGAGCAAATGACCATCATTTACAAGGAGAATAAGAAGAAGTGAGATAAATAGGGAGCATAGAAAATGAATTCTAAAACAAAGTTATAAAGAACAGGAAGGAGAGAAGGGAATTCACCTGATCAGCTGTTCAAAGGAGGAATTCTCTCCAAAAGCTGGTGCACTGGGGGCAAGGGAGCCTCTGAACCCAGCTAGGCAAAAGCAAACAGAAAAAGAAGTGCCACACTGTCTCAGGTTGAATCTGCTTTATAAAATAATGCCAGGAGAAATCTTCAATCTTCCATCATGTATAATTTCACTATTCAGAATTTCAAAGATATGTGCCAGTATGTGCTTCTTGTTTCCACTGCTCTTCACAGGACCTTGCAGCAGTTACCAAATTTATGAAATCAAGGTTACTACTTATTTAACAACTGTATTAACTTCTTAAGATATCTCTGTGCAGATACCGTTTTTTTTGAGCACTTTCTTCAAATAGTTCTCTGTTACCTAGTTCTGCTTGTTTGCTAGTCCAGTGTTGCTTAGCACAGAGCTGAAAAAAGATTTGCTCAAATTTGAAATTACATGAATTTGGATTTATGGTGCCAGGAATTATAGTATAAAGGGTTGAGCTTCCTTAGTATTTTTAGAAAGACTATGCAGTATACGTCTTTCATATATATGCACTCAGTGTACTAGCTTTTAACAGTAGTCTAAAATTTTTACTGAATTAAGTAAAATATTTTGATTGGTCATGGTGTCATGTAAATTTTCAAGGGTTTTTTTTCTTACTAGACGAAAGCAGTGAAAATGATTACTCATAGGTGGTGAGTGTAGTGTTACTATTATCCCGTAAAACTTCCCAAGACAAGGACAGAAACTGCTCTGAGACAGTAACTCCTTTTTTCAGAAAATATTATTAACTTCCATTGAAGTCAGAATAAGGATGACTCTTTCTTAGACCATATTTCATCAACCACCAAACTGTCAAAAAAATACATAAATTACAATTAAGCATAAGGCACTTTCTCTTTCAGAAAGACATTTAGCTGCAAATTGCTGGAAAATGCTAGGAAAGGATCACTGGATGTCCATCTTATGCTCTTCTGTAATCATCTAATAGTAGTCACTGTGATCGAAGCTGATGATTGATGATCTAGATAAAGCTGTGTTCTGATCCAATGCAGTTGATCCTGTGGTCTTGCAGTGAAAAATCCATCTGTTCTTAACTAATTCTTGTGATTCAGTAGTATGCATCTTGTATTTCTGTTCTGTAAGCCAAGGATATACACCTGACTGAAGTCATGAGTGTTGCAATGCTATATAATATAGTTTGATTGTCCCAATGTCTTTAAAATATTACCCTCCAAATCTATTAATTTAAAATAAAATATCGTCCTAGTCCAGTGGCTGTGCTCTAGAAAACAGGTATTTTAATTTTCCAGTGAGATCTGCTCCTCATTGACTGAACAGCATGTGTTCTGAAGGAGGCTAAATTAAAGTTGTCAAAGCAATCAACTGAACATGAAAAATATTCTAACTTTGAAATGTCTGTGACAAATGCATGTTTCATGATATAGTGGAGTGCTTTGACTGAGCTCTTTCTGGGTAAATAGTACATCAACAGTCAGAAATGCAAACTCGTAGAAGGGCCAGTACAGTTCACAAAGTATAGGTCAATGCTGACAAATCATCTGTCAAGTAAAATGAGTTTTCTTTGTTGACTTTGAGGTTATAGTTATTATAGATACAGTACTTACATAATGGTAATATGTACTTACATAGTGGTAATGTAGAGTTATAATCAATATGGGTATAAAAATCAGAAAGGAGCTGTGAGGATGGTTTTTCCTAGTCACTGAGGGTTTTTCCATTAGCTTGATTAGCTGTGATCTGAGAGCTATTTTTGTGAGTTCTGAGCTACACATAAGCAATGGAATGTAACCTTTAGATCACAGATGCTAGATAGTGTTACTTAAATTCAAGCTGTCCCTGTTGATTTTGTTTTGTTTTATATGCCATGAAAAATGTCTCTAAAAGCACTTTCAGAGAAATATTCAGCATCACCAAATATTATCATCCACAGTGCCATCATCACCCAAAGAGCCAGGCTGCTGACAGAAGTTACAGATTTTATGTAAGGCATCCATTTTTTTCAGAGTTTTATGAAAAAGATCATTTAAAATCTCTAAGCCTTTGGAGTTGCCTTATAGTATAACCGAAATGTGTAAGATAAACCAGAATCTTGCATACACTTCTTGGAACCTAGTATGCTTCTCCCATAATAAAATTTATTTATAGTGGTCTTCTGGATGTTAGGCATAGTTTTTCTCATACAACATCCTATTCCTAGCTATCCTTATCTCCTCTCAGGAATACATGCATTAGGTTAGTTTATTCACTAGAACACCCTGCCGTGCTAACTGCTGATGCACAAGTTCTGTCACAATGCAGACAGGTAACTTTTTTATCTGCCTGAATTCATAAATATAAAGAGAAAAAATTTATCCCATTTAGCTTTGGACAAGGCTGAAAGCTTTAATTAAAAAAAAAACAAAAACTTTTTAGTGCTTACTCTAGCATCAATTTCTTCTCCAGCTTTGCTAAACTGGCTGCCAGCTTACCTAAATGATTCGTTCTTTCATATTCTCTACTCAGAAATTTTTTGGCCAGTATTAGTTGCTACTAAAATCCTCCACTTTTTGATTTCTTTACATCAGAAGTGTTTATCAATGTTTAACAGGTATTTAGGTACCAAAAAAGAATTGTTTAAAGTAGTCTATTCATAATGACTGGGGGAACACCTCCTCTACAAATAATCACAGCAGTTTCTTCTCCTCCTCCTCAGTCAAAAAAAACAAATGAAAAAAAATCAAGAAAAACTCATATTGTTAACAGTAAAAAAAATAAAATTGAGAGGAACTTAAATTTCTTAGCATTTAGAGCAGATCTGCCTTACAATATGTTTGAAATCATGTGCCCTCTGATATCACAGATTCAGTCAGTTCCAAACCCCACAATAAACATATTCTGAATCCCATTGGGAACAAGATGTCTTGTAGAAATTATCGTATAGCATACCAGATGGCATCTTTCTTGCAGACATCACTTCAGTGTGCTTCTTCTGTTGCCTTGGAGAAGAAAGAGCCAAGTACTGCTATCTCTGTAAGAGACCTATGTGTCAGTTTTCCCATGTAGGAATGGGTACATCTTTTCTGATTGTGGTATCACAGAAGGATTATCATGGAATTTATGTCCTTTGAAATGACAGGAAAGCATGGTAGTGTGTAAATATGTTGAGGTGAGACCATCTCATACAGTCTGCATGGTGTTTTTCAATGTCGGCACCAGCTGTAGGCACAGGCAAAGTGTAGGCACTGCCTGCAGCAGCACACTGGTGGGGCTGGCACTGAGTCATAGACTTAAAAAAATCAAGAGATAGCCTTTTAGTCTCAAAGCAGGAACATCTGCTCCAGGTTCCCATTGCACTGGCTCAGAAAAACTGCCCAAGCACCCCACTGAGGTAAGACACCTGAACTGATCTCTTAAAGAGCTGCAAGTTCCTGGCTCTGTTCTGTACCTGCCTTTGCCTTGCTACAACCTTTGGTGGGAGAAGGAGGGAAGAAAACTTGTAGATAACAGGATACTTTAGCAATGAGACAATAGTCAGGGATGAGGACTAGACAGCAAGCTGACTGTTTCTCCTTATTTTCTTTCCCCTTGCTGAGCAACCTTATGTTGTGTTGATGGGTTCAGACGTGTAGTTATACTGGCAAAGGACAGAGTTGGAGGAGTGCACAGTGAGACCAGCAGTGCTATAATCATCCAGTGCCGGAGCCATGGAGATAGTTAGACACAGTACCAACAGCTACATGAGGAAATGTGTCTGGGGAGCCACTCAGCAACTGAATTTTGCCTACACTGTTGCTAGGCATTGAGCCAAGCACTCCTCATCACTGGCAGCATAGCTTCCATGCCGTTTATAGTAAGGTAAGGAAGAAGCAGTTTGACCATGAAACTAGTATATTGATGGTTGTGTGTGCCTTTTTGTGGGCAGAAAATTCTTGGTATTGGGGAACACAATGCAGAGATATTTGTGTCTCTGCATTTATAGGAAATAGCGGAGCCAGTCATGCATAATCCATTCAAAGGGATTATGCTTCACTAGATCTCTTTCTGATATCAATTTTTCTGCTTACAGGGGAAAGGGGACAACAAAATCAGGAATCCTTTTCAAAGAAGTTTATTAATTCTCAGTCAACTAAGAAAAATTCAGAAAGGATATAACTCTCATTTTAAGATAACTTTGTTCTCAGTTTGCCCCTGAAGATCTTGCCCAGTCTTTTGAATTTTCCTTCTCATGGGAAGTCCCCTATATTTCAACTCAATATAGCCTACCCTTCTTCATGCTGCTGACTGGGCACAGTCCTGAAGGGATTATGATCTGTCTATATACAAAGATATTGATTCATAGTAGAGAAAACTTTGCAAAATAGGGATGATTTCCAGACATGTGTGAACAAATGCCTTTGTATCTCCATGAGTCCTGGATTTCCTATCAATTTGGTATACCTACTTTCTCCAAGAAGAAATTAATCATCCAGTCATTTATTTGAAGTACATTTAGCAATTAGAAAACTCCTAAAAGTTTCGTCAGCAACAGCACATTTACCAGTGCCTGATGAATGTTCAGTATTCTTTTTAAAGACCTAATGAACCTTTCATACTTTGTGTAGTAAATTTATCAAGTCAGTAAGAATACCTGGAATAATAGAAGGTGTTATAAGAGACCTTAGGCAACTTTCCAACCTCATGAAAGGTCTTCTATGGCTCAAAGAAAATTATGCTAGAAAAAATCATTATGGACTTCGGTTTGCATGAGATGTTTCACAAATCCAAGCATCAGTATCAGAGTGAAAGGTCATCCAGTTTTAGTCCAAGGACTAGTCAGATTAGAGTTGAAACTCTTAAAATACTGTTAATTCTAAATATTCAGCTATATTTAGAATCTGTTCTGTGACTGCTCAGGGACCTTCTGTGTGGTACTTGCAGAGACTTTGTAATATAATGTGTTGGTCAGACTGTAGGTTTGGATTTCTATGAAACAATTGTCTACCATAGTACCATCAGTCCCATATTATCCCCTTGACAAATATCTATCATTTCCTCATGCCTGGAATTAAATTCCTCCTTAGAGATGGTCATTGCTTGAGATTCACAATGGATAAGACAAACAAAAAAAGTAATTAATATGTTCAATAAATGAAGCACCGCTGACAGGATTCCTTCTAGAATTGTACCCTGAATATACCTATTTCCTGCCTTTTTTTGCTGAGTCCTTTCACACAGTTATGAAAAACAAAAGTTTAGTAAACATTCCTTTCAGAACAAAGGAATAAAATATTTCCATCTCAAGAGAAACTGTCTCAAAGATGGAATGTAGATAGAAAACACATCATGAGGTATTTGGTTTCTTATGCAGAAAATGAATTTTCCGCTCGTTTAAAATTCATGATCTTTTTTTTTCCCAGTTATAGTTGATAAAATTTAAATCCTCTCTAGAAATCATGTGAATCTTATATGTCTACTTGCTATCATTCACATTTTTGTGGGAAAGGATATAAACTTACAATTTCATTCTTTTAATTATTCATTTGAAATGGTGGCCTTTTCAAGATGAATTATTATATGTTGGCATGAAGGTTTTCTTGCGTCTTATAATATTTTACGGTTCAAGAAATCATGCAGATAATCTAATTACTTTGACTCAAATTGTTGTGCCTTTTATGTCTTTTGCTGTACTACACGAGAGAAACTGTGAAATATATTCATTATTGATTCATTAAAGGGTTTTGCCATTATATAAGCAGAGATGTGGACCACTACTTACCATACATTAAAAGAGGAAAAGGGAAGGCATAGTTAACCATGCCATGGGCTATGCTTTAAGTATTGCATGCCTTAATATCTTGTGAAATGTAAAAATCTACAACAAATAGATATGTAAAGCAAAACTGCTATGAAGATTCTATTCAGATTTAAGTGCTCTAGGTTGCTTTTGAATCTTGCTATTTTCTGCATTTGTTTTGACTGCTCTCATCATTCAAGATTGACGCTTGGATGGGTGTGTAGGAGGAAGCAGCAGCAGCAGGCTTACAGCTTGCAGACAAAAAAAAATCTGCCTTATCTGATGGCTATTATTGAAAATGCGAGGTGTAGCCTAGGCTGGGTAATGAAGGGGAGCGAGCGAGGGGGAGCAAGAAGCATGGAGCTGCATACTGATGAGTGTAGGAGTACTTGATAAAAAGAATTCTTGCTGCTGGCAGTGCATTGCTCATTGTGGAGTATTCCAACAATCACATATAACGGAGAACAGCTTAGCTGACAGCTTGATATGCTTTTTTTTTTTTTTTTCCCCCCTACTGTATGACGTACTGGTCTGTAGTAAAGATTAATAACCAGGAAATGTAGAGCTGCGATCAGATCTTGCGTTATATACTGCCCTGAAAACTATGTTTTACTTCTGACTTTTCTGCTTGCTGAAAACATTAATCTGTCAAGCTGGCGGGCTCGTTTGATACCAACTTTTCCAGGAACACGATGTGGCAATGCCACCTCTCAGCCCAGGACTACCGCTATTATCCAGTGGATGGTTATTCGTTGCTTAAACGCCTCCCTCTTCACCCTCCTACAGGACCCCGATGCCCTGTCCAGACAGTGGGACAATGGTTGGAAAATATTGGGCTACCTCAGTATGAAAACCACTTGCTGGCTAATGGATTTGACAATGTTCAATTTATGGTAAGAAACCTTCCGTGCATAGCTGTGTATATACACTGTAGCTGCCTTTTTTGTCTGTCTCTTACGTGCTCATAAAAACCTTAGAGCTATTCTGCATTGCACTAAGATCTGTTTCATGTTTCACTTTCCTATGTAGCTGAATTAATATATGAACTGTCTTTTTATAACTTCCAGACTGTACACATTACAAAATAGTCTAGCCTGAAATTTGGTAAAATAAAAACTGAATATTAAGGTTCTTTCTCTCCCTCATTAATCTTCTGATTAAAGAAGAAAAATGCACAGTTCTTTTAATTCATTGCAGGATTTTCATAGTATCAAAAAGCTGCAAACATCCCTTTCTGCAGTGCATCACATTCTTACTTTTATTTCAGCATTAACTTGTAATGATAATTAAAGAACATGCAATGCCATTCTTGCCTTGAGAGGTATTTTAATAACAGAAAATTATTTAATGAAGTGTGTTCTCTCTGCAAGTAATTCTGGATGTCTCGATTAAATATTTTTGCATCTTAGATAATCAGGCTATGGGATTCACTTGTTGAAACTTATGCCCTGGGAGAAAAAGTAATGAATTCCTATTAATTGTTCCATTTTCATATTTTAGCTCTAGGCATTTATCAGGAATATTTGAATGAAATGAAATTTTAGTTAGTTCAGGATTTACAGTATCACCATGTGGTGTAAAGTAACAGACCTGTCATGCACAAACTTTCCATTGAAATGAATATTGACACTAAAGAGAGAAGCTTACTTGGAAGGCTGTTATATAATCACTTTTCTACCCGCTTCAGTATTCCTCTTACTTGAGCCTCTTCCAAAAATCCTGACTGCATTTCTTAAAAAGTGTCAGGGCTTAAAACATACTTTAAAATATATTTTAAGTATCCATGTATACCTGGGAACACGTCTAACTTTTTATAACTTGTATCTGGTATATAAGAAACAGAAGTGAAATGGCATGAATATTACGACTATAAAATCATCACCTGAGTTGTGTTCTTCCTCTTTAAATTATTTTGCCAACATCATTACCTGCCTTTGGGCTACTGATCAAAAAATTAAGGCACATATCTCTGCCATTTACACATTATAATAGTGTAGAGGTTTCTTGCTGTTTTTACATGGCTGCCATGTGATCATTTGCTTAGATCAGTAAAAATCATTGTAATCTATACCTTTAAATATTCTTTAAAACAAAGCTGTGCTGTCAGCCCAGCAATATGGGGAAGAAAAAAAGAAAAAAAAAGTGTGTTTCATGCTGCAGTTTCGTAAAATGCTACATATTCTTACATATGTTGTAATATTGTAGCCTTAGTTACATAAGTAGGTGATCATTTGGTCTTAAAGAGGTTACAAAAGGAAATTGTTCACAAGAGGCTGTAGGAGGCATAACAAATGCAGAGGGGTACACCTACCACATGTAAATTAGGAGCACCAGAGAAGTAAAATAAACTGCCCTGGAGGGCTTTTCAGTCTTACCCTGGCTCTGGAGGGGCCTGAACCATGTTCTCAAAGAATTTCTAAGACTTTCCTACATCTCTTATTACTGTAATTATGTAAACATACAAATTACATACAAGATTTTATTATGCTGTATACAAATCAAACTTTTAATGTATCAGGCGGATTAAGTTTTGCCTGCATACTTCTGTTAGCCAGTGTTTTCTGGTCCTTTTAAGCCTTTTCTGATATATTACAGATAAAACACATAATTACTCTTCATATTGGCTGGGGTAGCATGCGTATGGGAATGGAGTATTAGACTCATGAATCCAATAACAAAAAAAGAGCTGGGAAATTGTATAGTAATAAAAAAATGTATAATTTCAGTAGTTTTATAATTTTCAATGTATTGATTTCACTGTTCATCATGCTTTTGCATATTTCAGTTTTTGTCTGTACCAGAAATTGAATATTTCCTAAATTTTATTGGAAATAAAACATCGATTTCTTTTTATATCACTCCTTTGAATACATTAGCATTATGTAAGAAAAGCGTCTCTTGAAAAATTTAAATGAGTGTTTTTAAAGCTATTTTTCCTCCTAGCCAAAATGTTAAAGGGAAAATGAAACTTAGAAAGTATATAGGAAAATGAGAGAAGAAACACCTGCTATGCTAAGAGAAAAATTCCGATTATTCCAAACTTAGTATGTTGTAGCCTTCCTTAATAAGACAGAACAGCTTTACCTTTATTACAGTGGTTTACATATTAAACTTGAGTTTAAAATCTTATTAACTTAAATGTTTCAGATAGGTTAGCTACTTTACATCGAAGAAATGTAATAGTTCAATGCACTAAAAATCAGTTAAGACATATTTCTTATTCATTCTGTACTATATTCCTGCTTTTGTTTTTCTGGAAGCACATTCTGACCTGCATTTATTCATTCTGTTGCCTAAGCAACAACCATCACACTCCTATTAAGTATGATTTAGTAGTACAGGTCTTACTAGCTGTTCAGAACAGAAGAGGGAATATCACAATGTTATAATTAATGTCCATGGAATAACATACATCTGAGAACAAATAGATCCTATATATACTACTCTCAACAGCAAAATTCTATTAATTAAATTAGCATTTTAATAAAAAGGTGGTTTTCTGATAAAAAGATTTCATGGTTAATCATTCATTAGATCATGGAAATTAACTCCTTGTGTTTAGTCTCCCTTGGGCATTAGGAAAGTTATTCGCTAGACTGTAGTTAGAATTAGGAAGATTTGTTTATCTTACCTGCAGTATGTGGACTTTATAGGAAGAAACAGCTGTATTCCTATTAACTTCACAGTATAAATATTTTTCAGTACTTTATCAATATGTATGTTTTAAAAAGACATTGAAACATAGTATTAAAAAAATTAGTGTTTTTT
Organism: Corvus brachyrhynchos; assembly: GCF_000691975.1. Lineage (NCBI taxonomy): Eukaryota > Metazoa > Chordata > Aves > Passeriformes > Corvidae > Corvus > Corvus brachyrhynchos. The sequence continues at coordinate 8,844,365 of NW_008238664.1, forward strand.
CATGAAATACTTTATTTCTACTTGCAGCGTGTTTGCGCACATAGCAAGTGCATTTCCTACCCACTGTCAGTGTCGTGCAGGAGTGACATTTCCATCATATTCAGTAGGCCCTGGGCAGATTCAGTCCCAAGACTTGGCTTGCGTGTGCTTGTAGTAGTATGACACTTGAATATGTATATGGATATGCAATCATCATTAACTTTGATCATTTGTTGTGTAATAGGCTGCAGTGTCCTTCAGATGTAAAAATGTGTAGTGACTTTGTGCAGATAATCTATATTTGAAGATGCAGATGATACTGCAGTTTCTTAATGTGAAGGCTCTTTTGCAGGTAAACCAATTCCAAAGTGCAAGAAAACAATTAGATCAGTCATAAATCACAGTATATGAATGAGATATAAACAATAACAAAACTTATGAATCTTTTTGATGCGTAGGTGCAATGGATATCCCTGGGACAAGCTGTAATTTTATGCAGACTTGCAGGCCTACATCACTTAGTATGCTGAGAAAAGAAAAAAAAGTTGACTTGCAGAGAAACAGATGTAAATATATAAATATGCAAGGTCACTAAAAGCTCTCATGCAGCTTTCTACAACTGTGAAACTTCATCAAAGACTCCATTCTGGATTCACAGAGATAAAAACAGTTCAATCAAATCACTGCCCAGTGGGGACTAGTTCTGATTAAGGACTGCATATGACTATCTATTTGTAGATTGTCCTAATAATTTAAGATATTCTGAAGTTTTAACGCTTACAATTGCAGTTTGATGAAAAAAAAGTCTCTTAAAAAGATCTATAAAGCACATTATGACAGAAACAGGGACCAGCATTCAAAATGAGTTAACAGAAAAATACGAAGCATTTTATCATATCTTTGGCATTCTAAAGTACTCTTCGCTGTCAACAGTTAATATTTGCATTAGATCCTAGGCTTTCATTCCTTTAAAAAGACATGCATCTCTACCCCTCCAAGTACTTCTGTGGCTTCCATTGCCTAATGATCTAAGTATTGCATAAGTGGTTTGGGTTTTTTTTTTTAAATCTCTCTTTTTCACTGTTGGGAAACTGAGGCATGGAGTGACTGCAGGGTGGGATTTAAAACTCTTACACATTTGATGTAAGAGGCACTAATTCTCAAAATACCTACTAACAGAATGTTTAACAGATCAAGTCAGTTGCTTAAATATAGGTGTCTAGTACCAATTGAAATACCATAGGGAATCCAGGAGATCTAGACAAGGCTGACAGATATTGCTGAGGACCAGAGACAGCCAGACCCTTCATGATTAGCAGCTCAAGTTCAGCTCCTCAGACAGCTGTAGAGTCCTGATGCTTAGGCAGCTGAAACAAATCTTAAATTACACAGAGTAACATGTCTAGAAACTGAATATAGATGTCTTGAGTTTCCATTTATTTGCATATGCATTTCTTTACCTTCTAATAATCTTCTGTATTTGTATTCATCATGTGAACTTACCTGCAAAAGTATTTACCTGGTTTCTCACTGCAAGGCATGGTCTAACTTCTCAGTTCCCCTTTGCTGACTGCTGTGGATATAGTTTTGAGTTATGTTTTGGCTTTTCTTTCTCCCTTCCTCTCTGTCTCTTTCTTCATTTCTTTCATTTTGTTACTAGTTCTGGAGGTTGATTCGGTGAAGTTTATCTGGAGACTCTTTTCTCTCACGTGTCATTCCTGGGATTTGCTCCTCTGGAATACACAGTAATGCTTCTTGCCTTTAATCTCTCTTGAGATTAAATATAGAGGACAGAAGCAATTTTATTTCCTTAGAGAGAAATGCACCTTTAAGAAAAATCTCTAAGTGCATTGGCTCCATGTCCTGCAGTTGTGGAGACCACCAGATCTTTTGACCAAAGATACAGATATTGGTGATTTGAGTTAGATGAAAGCTAAAAAAGAGTCTGTCAGTCTGCCAGCACCTTTCTTAAATTAACCATGTGGCAGGTGATGAAAAAGAGGCCAATTTTTGACAAGGGTTCTAGTCTGCAGTGACTTCAGTGACTTCTGGAAGCCAACTCCTAACATGCAGATCAACCTCTGCAGCATCCAGGCTATGAGCTCTCCAGGCCCATAATGGCTACCACTGGTACTCACCAGGGTACTCAAGCATCATCTGGACCCTAAGAAGATTTACAAGACATTGTCTGTGTGTAGTTTACCCAGAAATTAAGGCAACCTTAAAACTGGCTGTTGATAAGTTGATAATATACAGCAAGCCATACTTCTGGCAGAGTAGAAGGAATATAAGTCCCAGTGATGCTGGAATAAGCTGTGGTTTAAGATTTACTATACATCTGATAAAATCTTAGAATATATGCCTAGAACCATGAGTTTTAGTCCCCTCACCTGGACCTCACCCTCACAACCAGGATTTGCTTTTAGTTTCAGGGCAGATCTACAGAACTTAACACTAAAATTGTGGAGCTCCTCTCAGTACCAGTGTAGCCTTGGCTTTTCGCATGAGTAAAGTGACTTTGTCATTCTGGTGTCTTCTGAGTCTTCCTCTCCTTCACCTCAGTAACCTTTGCACCTGTGGGTCTTGATGGCAGGCCACCTTTTCCCTTAGCCCGAAAAGAACGGGGCAGATTTTAAGTTCAAATATAGACAATTACATGTCTATTTACAGGTCAGTAGGACTCAGTTCAGTTGCCCTCATATTTAAGTTGAGATGTCTGAGACATCTGTGTAGGCTTGGACTTTATGGTACAGGATATATAAAATAACCATACCTGTCTGGAGCTTCAGTCAGATTCCAAGCAACATACATTTGCAGCACCTCAGATGACTCTAAATTCATTTCTGTGGGTGACTAAGTGAAGCACCTAATCAGACATTAAAGCCAATGGAGCATAGAATGCAATTTAGCTGGGTGGCTGAATAACTATTTGGGTAGTTATTTGAGGATAAATTAAAGTAGATTCATCTGATCAGCTGAACCACTGCCTGGGCTGTATCGATGGTTTTGTACTAGATCTCCTGAAGCTATAATGTAGACACAAAAGTTTTGATGGTTCAATTTGGGCTAGAATCCATACAGGGTTCACTGAAAACAAAACACAAAGTATTTTTATCAGAGCTTTTTCTCCTCCCTCAGAACATTCAGCCCTGGGGCTTCAAGGTCTTCTTTTTCATCCTAGTAGGAATTCTTACTATAGAAACTGCAAATTAGAGCTCAGGTGGGTGCCAGAGCTGAAGATTGTGCCTGTCATCCTGCAACAGCAGTGGGTCTAACATATAATCCCATTCCACATGCTCCTGTTAATGTCTCTGTCATGGTATTCCTCAAGCTAGTCAAGAGAGAGAAGAGGTTATTAATGTACTACCCAGTATTGCATGTGTAAATAATAGCTTACACTGTCTTTCTCTCTTGAGGTGTCTGGCGAGTCTGCATCATCCTGCGTGAGTGCGTGCAGAAATGGAGAGGCAGTGCTCATTCCCCAGTGGAAAGGGAATTTAGAGGAATCTGCTTCATGTTTATATATCTATATATGTAATGTGTGTGTGTGAAAAACATAGCACTGCAGGCTGAGGACTGGTCCTGCACTGGACAGAGGACTTTATGAAAATTTTGGCAGTAATGATTGCCTGACAGAGAGATGAAGTTTTTGTGTATTTCACTTGAGTGGTTGATTCATAAGGAACACACCTCCAAACGGACTGTTGGCTTCAGTAAGACATCCTGGATATGGTGAATCCCTTGAGAGTCAGAGGGAGTATGTTTTCTTCTAAACCTGTCTCAGCAATTGTATCTTGAAGGTATAATCAGGGATGGGTCCATCTGCCTGTATGCTAAGTTCTGCTAAGTTAACCTTTAGGTGAGGGTTTCTCTGGTTGTTCTAGAATATTTGGCCATCTTCATTTAAGTGTTGTTCCACACAAGGTTGTACCTACAAGGCAGAGAGGACTTTGGGCTGCACTCCTGGTCAACAATCCAGGTACCAGTATCTTGAGTGGAATGTCCTTGCACTCACCTCTGCCATTCACGTTAGTGACATTTGGTGCATATGTGCCACTTTGCTAAGCTCAGACTTAGAGAAAAGAGCTTGTCCAAGGTACACAGCAATGTATTGGGCTCAGTCCTACCCTCCTGTCCTCTGTTTTTGAACACAGTGCCAAAGGAATTCCACGGGCTTTTTTTCTTTCTCTTGGACCCAGTTTTAAAGGCACAGAAAGGCACAGATTCATGTCCAGGCATAGAGCAGGCGATAGGGGATACACATCATAAAGTCACCCCAAGACACCTCCCTAGGAACAAAGACCCAAATCCAGATACTGAAAGCCATTGCATGTACAGTCACCACTAACAGTGAAACCATTTCATGGTACATATCTGTGAGTACGATATGTGGGGACGGGAATTAGTCCCATCTGTTCTAACAATATGTTAAATGTTAATGTTAAACAGCGTGTTTAAGCTAAAAGCCTGCCTAGTGCAGAGGGTGGCCTCATTTTGATGTACAAACACTGATGAGCTGTATTTTGAGACTACATATTGGAGGAATTGGCTATTGGCACTAAATGCAATTTTATGAGAAACTAGTAGCAAGTATTTCATCTGAAATTTAGTTTGATAAAGTGGATGAAAACTCTAATAATCAGAATGAAGCATGATGTTTTAATAACTTCTAGAATAACAGGTTTAATGCTAGTAAAATGATCTTGCTCTGTATTTATTTAAGGCCAAAACCTTCCAGCTGATTTTGTTGACCAAAAAGAACAATGGTCAAACTTCAAGAATTAGAAATGTTTGTGTATAGAGTGATATGTATGATGCTGTTCTCAATAACTGATGAAAGTTATGGAAAACCTGACAAGATACAAAAGTCATTAAAAGTAACAGAAAATTTAAGATTAAGAAAAGCAAAAAATCAAAGAGGTTTTATTCTTCAGAGTGAAAAACTGAAGATTCACAGGACAATCGGTTTTTAGTTCTATTTACAGTTTTAAAACTAATGTCCTGTATGTAATAAGAAGTTACAGTTTATTCTTAGTTATTGCATATGGGAATAATTTTTAATTAAATTAAGAAAAAAACCCAAACAGAATGAAAGAAATTCTCAAAGCAACATAGTATATAGTTGTGTATATTACTTCTTTAGAACAGCATTGTCCAACAAGAAGCAATTAAATGGACTCTGGAACATTAGATCAATTAATTTCAAACAATGACAGACTTCCCTGACTAAGTTAAAGGACAGAGCAGTACAGAGTGGCTTGATTACAGATAATGGCATGGTGGGACTCTGAAGGAGTTTTCAGGCAAAGATTAATGAGTACAAACAGATAACTGGAAATACATGATTCTCGAGCATGTTATCCTTTTCGAAGGCAGACAGGATGATATAAGAAAAGCTGAGGCAGTTGTAAGTATTAATGCTAATCAGAAAATAGAAACAATCTAAAATGAAGAAAGAATAATAAATAATAAAAATACAAAAAGGAAAAATAATTAGGGGAGAAAATGCTATGTTATTAACTATGTGACTAGAATATATTCAGAGAAGTTTTTATCAACATGCTATAGCTAAAAGGACTATTAAGAAAGTTACAACCACTGTTGGAATCTGATAAAATGCATTTTTGTTTTAGCATAAAGAACAAAATATAATAATTAGTCAAGTATAGTGTTAATGAAGGCCACTGAGAAATTGGAGGAAGAGAAAGAGTGAGAGTAATCATACTGCAAACAGACAAAAGAATACTTGGTTAATTAGAATAGCTGAATCATCTAGGTTAGGTGATGTTTGATGAAGAGTTTTAAGAAACTAAAGAGAAAATACCAAATCCTTTAGCAATCATTTTCAAGAACTTCTGGAGAGTGAATAAATTATTAGAGGACAACTAAAATATAAATGTAGTACCAATATGTATGTCAGATCACAGGATTCTTCCTCAGTACAGATTTCCAATCTCCTGAGCTGTTTGTTTTCAACCATTCACCATACAACCTTTGCCTAAATCAAGAGGGAGATGTATGGTGGTGTTATTGGCAATAGATAGTTACTGTCATTACGGGTCATTAGTACTGATACTGGTGGAGAGAAAATGGGGAAGTAGACAGAGTGCTGCAATGGGATCTAATGGGAAGAGAATAAAGCTAAATGAAGTAACTCAGCAGCTGGGAGATGAACCATTTAAAGGAAACCAGTAAAGAAACAGTTGTACTGTACAACATACTGTGCCCCCCATCATTTAGATGAGAAATTTTTTTCCGTCAAAAGTAACTAGAATTTCAACAAGGGAGACAAGCTTAATTTTGCTAGTAAAACTACAGCTACCTTTTAAAAGCTGGTTTAGAATGATGTACCAGAATTGCCATGCAAGCAAGCCATTCCTGGTACAGCGTTTGCCTGACTGCTTCTAAATTTCCTGGATATCTACATTTCCTGTCCTTCAGTTCGGAAATCTTTTGTTTTCCCACGTGTCGGTGATTTTTTTCCTTCTCCTGCATGCCATGCCCATATATTGTTTATGGTGCCAACACCCCAGCAACTGTTTTAACCTTGGCAATGACAAAAGCGGTGACACCCATGTAGCCTTATCACCATGCTGTGTATTTTGTCTGTTCACACACACACGCGCTCACGTTTGTGCATACACCTATTACACAAAAAGGTAATTCATTATAGTGAAATATTCTACATGCTCAGAAATAAAGAACTGCAGAGTTACAGTACCTGGGTGACCTCAGTTCACCCCTCAGATTCATGTGCTTTATGATAGAGTCTTCAGTCACTGGTTTCTTTACTAATTTTTTTCCCTCAAAATTCCTTTCTCACTAAGTGTACTGAGATTTGAGTATGCACAGGCACATATTTCAAAGAACTAGCAGTTAATAAAAACCCTGTTTTTATTTTTCTTATGCTGCATTTCTTAAATTTTACAACCTTAGCCCAACAGTCATTTAAAACAATAATTAAACACCTAAACTGCCTTCTTTTCTCATTCAGCAGTGATGTACACTTGCGTAGTGTTGTTCATCTGGAACATTAGAAAAAAATACCTATATATCTGAGGGTGCTTTTCATTTGCATTTTAGTAACTGGGTTGTAAAGAGTTAGAAAAGATAAAATTGTAATACTTCAGATTATGACTTTAGAAATTTGAAAATTAGTATATTCAGAAACACTTTTGTCACAATTTTTCAGAAGCTGAGAACTGTGCATCAGAAGTCACATCCAAAAACTTTGCCTGTGTTGCACATGGTTCTAAGCACAAATTCAGTTATAAGAAATTTTGGTATTCTTGACTTTATATGGGACAAAGGATACATTCTTCAATCTCCTGAAAGTAAGGTAAAGGCCCAGTGTAGACAAAGCAAGCTGCTGTTGTCTAAACTACGATTTTATTCCACATGTGCACAATTGATCAAATTAACAGAAAGCTTTTGTTCATTGAAAATACAAGGTCACACAATGAAATTCACACCTGGTCTCTGGTCTTGTTCTTAGCCCACTCCTGATTGAAATATATTTTCAGTAAAGCAAGAAATACAAATGCTACTTTAATCCCGAAATCATTTGCTTCTGTAGTCTTTAAAACACTACATTAAACATTTCAAATGTTTTATTCACCATGGAACACGTTCTATTCTGTATCTTTTGCTGTCCCTCATTAAACCCCAATTATTGTGCACATGGGATAAAATCTCCATGCAGCAATACACTGTATTTGCTTTAGACTGGCTAGTACTGATGAAACTGAGGGTATATACACTTGTTGCCTTGACTTAACTGAAACCTCATATTTCAGATGTTTATTACTCTTATTTTATGCAGTCTTTTATCGAATTAATGGAAATTGAACGCCTTAATAACATTATTGATGGGAACAACAATGGGTTTAATTTGCAAGATGTACCATACCTTCTCTAGATTTGTGTTGAATGTCTTTGATTAGATAATAATTATTTGAATTTTTTTGATCCAAAAGGTGGCAGCTTTGAAATATAAAAGCCAAAGTAATTGCCCAGGTGACAGAAGTTGAGAGATAATGTTACTGTGAATAGAAATGCTAAATAGTAAAAACTGGAATACCATGAATAAAAATACAATGGATAAATACATATCAAATGACCTTCCAATATAAATCTCAAATGGTATTTTCTCAGAATGCCTAGTTAGCAGCCAAAAATTAGCAAATAGTTGCCCCTCTGTGTGCAATCCCCCTTGGCAATCTGAAAGAAGGGGAAAAAGTCTGCATGTTATTCACTGGTATCTTACAGCTTACACTAAGAAAAAGTATGTTATTTGTTGCAGCTGGTTACAGCTCTTAAATCTCTGAAATGATTGATAGCTTCTGTTCTTCAGTAGCCACACTATTTACCAGCTTTTTCACTTCCTGAGGTTTGCTCTCTCCAAAGAGCTCCCCTTTTAATCACATAGAAAGGCCACTTCTTGAGGAAAGTTAAGATGGCGTTTAAAAAGAAATAGCAGTTCTTAGCTGCTATGCTGCATTAGGATAAAAGATTGCCCAACTGAGTTGGTTTTTAGCCTTGATCCATTTTTAAATATAGTATGAATATTATAGCCCTGTTAGCTTCTCTGAACTCCCTAGGCATCCCTCTTGTTGCCAGAAAGGAATTACAAATTGACAATGCAAGTTATTTTATTTTGTTTTCCATCTCCCTTGGAATTTGGAAATGTGTCTATTCTGTCCATGAGCTTTTTATTTCCTGACATTCTGATATTTTAAGTACTTGTTTTACTGCCTATAGAAATAGTAGATCTTCACTTTCTGTTTAAAAAAATAACTTTATGCAGCAAGAGTGGAATATTACACCAAAGAATCAACATACCAACAAATCTATTCTTAGTAATATCATGCTTTTTGTCAGAAAATTCTGCTCTTTCTGCTTGTGTGGTTGATTTCCCTCTATCTCCTAACTCTGCTTTAAGTATATGCATTTTTAAAAAGCATTCTGATTTCCCTCTTTCTTCAAAAATAAGAAATGGCGTCTTGGGGGAAAAGAGAATAAAGAAAACACTTGCTAGCACATGCAGAAGCAGCCTGGTCCATGGAGAATCCATAGGACAATATATCTAAGGGTCTTCTCTGAGTTTGGCTTTTGATTTGGATTATGAGTTTGGGGAAAATGCCTCTCTGTTCCCTTATCTGGCTAAGGGAAATTACGTAACTTTGCTGGCCTACATATATGAAATCAAGAGAGGATCCTGGGATAGACATATCTGTGTATTTTGAGCTATCTTGTGGACAATTATCTGCTTGTGTCTAACCTTTGATATCCAGATTTCTAAGTACCTGTAGCTGGGAAGAACACTTTCTCAGGAGGGAGTCAGAGGTAGCCAGATTACCTGAAGAATCTCACTGAGTACTGTCAGTTAAGTTCCAAATTAAGTCAGTGACAAGGATTGGACTTAAACTCAAAATAGTGCAGAATAACAAAACAAGTACTTAATAGTTAATTTAATAATTAAGCAAAATGAATCAGAAACCTTTTTCTGTGTAGGAGCTACGTAAATGTAATTTATCATTATTTTAGTCTTTAAGTCATGCATTTTATTCCATAAACCAAACTCATGGCAGAAACGGTTTCTTAACACTCCTCTTGTCTTCCCTGGACCTGCCTGAGTGCCACCCTTCCTTTCTTTTTATTTATGAGGTTCTCTGTGTCTGACCCTTTCCCCTTGTTTGGTTTGTGAGATCTCTCTCTGCCTCACCATTCCTGCAGGCTGGACTCTTCTTGTGCTGCCCATGTCCTCCTTTTCTCCCTTTGCTCTTTCTCAAGTAGAAATTACCATATGTCTTTTCTTTGGTTTCCAAATCAAAGGAGGGAGGGAAGGAAGGAGAGGAAAAAAGGAGATGGAATAACAGAAAACAGAGGGGTACATGTCTGCTTCACATTCATGTTCTTTTACTGACTTAAAACATCTTAACTTGATTTGAAAAGCAGTGGGACATTTAACTGGATGGTTTTCACAGTGATGTTCTTGTCACTCACTCCTTAAACCCAGCAGAGCTGGTGCTGAGTGAAAACTGACTTCCTTGTCTAGGCTTAAGGTGACTTCGTGCAGAGAGTTCGCCATGCTTTGCAGCATGCTTTGTAGTTCCATGTTACTCAGATTTTTCCATTTTCCAGGGTATCTCAGGCTTCTGATTTACCTGGACTGCTACCTACAAATTGTGACAAAGTTGTCAGATAAAACTCTTGCACTCAAAATCCTTTAATACACATGTGGAAGGGAAGGAGCAGATTTTGATTTGCTGAAGTGTGAATGCTCACAGCTAAAATTGAATGTAACTACAGTTGTCCCTTGAATACATATGTAGATAGATACCAAGTACTTACTGAAATGGAAGAAAGCAATCCCTGCATTTAGGCATTGAGTACTAATATATTGTATTTTTTTTTAATTCTAGCCCGAATTTGTTCTACTTTAATTCTTTATGTGTATAATGGGTATTAAAATGCCACCTTGCTTTGGTGGAGTCTTATAAAATACATTAATTCGTTGTTTGGAGCTGTCTAATATTATTTCAATGAATGTCTAAAAAAAGTCTGAAGAAAGTGAGTCATTCTTACTGGTGAGGTCTTCAATGGGAAACTATATATAAGACATGGACCCACACAGAGAATGATAAATGCTAAAAAAAGAAATATCAGCTGCCTTGTTTTCCAAGTACCATCCCATCCTCCTGTACTGAATTCTTTGATTATTCAGAAATATAATTATACTGTGTGTTTGGTGCCATGTGGGATATGGAACCCGGGGCGAAGGGTGGTTAGCCAGTGTTGAACAATCTGCAGTCTGGTATTTAGTAGCTTCGTGACATTCCTATAATGTATAGTGGGGATTATTAACTCTTATTTTGTCTGGTTTATTCTTTGCAATGACTTTTCCTTTTTTCCTGAAATCTAGAAATTATATCAAGTGAAGTCGCAGTCTCCCACAATCTTGTCTCACTAAATCAGGAGCATACAGTTGTATTGTCCAATTTGTCGGTAGCACTGGTCTGTTTGGACCAAATATCAGAGGCATAAGGGACAAGGGAAACTCACAGGTATTCACCAAACTATTAGGAGCAGTTTTTTATTGCAAAGAAAAGTTAAATTAGACAGAGCTAGCTCATGGAGCAATGTGTAAATAGTCAGGAAAACACTTGTCTTTAATTAGGATAGGAGGAGGCCCCAAAGGATCCCTAAATGTTAATTGTCAAATGCAGTATCCTTGTATAGAAAGGGACTGGTGGAAACACTCGTCACAATAGCATCAGGAAGAAGGGTGCCACACAAGGTGGACTGGATTGCATGAAGGTTTCCTTGTGACCGAGGGAATTAAGTACTAGAGTGCCAGATTCATGGACTTTGGCAGTAGATACCCCAACACCTTGAAAATCAGCTGTGTAGCAACATTGCAAAATCCTTCCATAGTGTTTTGCAACTGAATTACTCTGTGTACAGTTAATACTACCCAAAGAGTGTATCAAGGTGTCCTCTCATACAAAATACCTCTCACATGAATTCAGATTTTTAAGAAAATGCAGTAGGTCATGAGAAGAATAATGAGCCCCTTGGACAAAAAGCAGAATCAGTTTATATAGAAGACTCTTGAAGACAAGTACTGGTTGCTAGTCAGGATGGAGAGTTCAGAGGGCTATATCAAAGTGTTAGGACTGTGTATGAGACCAATATGTGATTTTAGGTTTCACAGACAGTACTTGCTTTGGCTGAACACAAGTTAGATAGTTCATTTCTCTGAACAAGCTTCTTCAAATGGATGGATTTTTTTTCCCCTTATATTCACTGGTAATAAGAGATTATGCTTGCCATTATATATGCAACTAATTTATGGACTGGTGTAAAAATGACATCTTGTGTGAGCATTTGTATCTTCTAACTACTCAGGTATAGGTAGAAAACACAGAACTGTGGTAGTCTTATTACTGCTTTTGTGTTGTATCTGAGGTAAACAATTCAAGAACATTTGCAAAAGAGTGAAAATGTGTAAATAAAGGAGAGAATGTGTACAGAATGAAAGGTCACAGTATTGGAACTATTTCTTAATAAATTATGTGGACTGGGAATAAGTTGCAGAGGGAAAAGAAACAGATATGAAGGAAAAAAAGGAACAGAAAGTAGACAATTTGCTATCTGACTTACACAACCAGAAATCTGATTTTGAATTTGTTTATTTTTTGGATGTGCTTGTTTATTTTTATGTTTTGGAATTACAAATGTTATTGTTCCGTGGCAAGGTACTTAAAATTCGTGGGCAAACTATTTTGAAGCCTGTGATAGTTAATATTTTATATGAGATCCAGTCAACAGCTACAAAGTGGTAGCCATTGTTTTTTTATAGGTTCTGGGTGACGGTTGCTGCATTATCCATGATGTAGCTAGACCATGCTACATGAAATGTTACTGTTTAATATTAGAAATATGTTGTCAGGCATTGAAAAAGGACTATTAAGAAATGTAGTGAATTGCTCCAGAGTGCACTTCTTACATATCAGTGGCTACCTAGTTGTTTTCCAAAATGGAGCCTTTACAGTTTAGATAAAGTTAGCATAAATGGGATGTATTTCTCTCATTCTTTGAGCTCATTCATCAAGTGGAAAGGGATTTTGAGCAACATGAAAATTGTCCCTGTGTGTGACAGGAACTAGACGATCTTTGAAGATTCCTTCTGACCCAAACCAGTCAGTGATTATGACTCTGTAGAATCATTTAGTTTGGAAAAGACTCTTAAGATCATCAGGTGCAAGCATTACCCCAGCACTTCCAAGTCCGCTGCTAAATGATGTTCCTGAGTGCCACATCCACATGTCTTCTAAATACCTCCAGGGGTTGTGACTCAACCACTTCCTTGGGCACTTTGTTCCAGTACTTGACCAACCTTTCAATGAAGTAAGTTTTCCTCATATACAATCTAAACCTCCCCTGGTGCAAGTGAGGCCATTTCCTCTTGTCCTGTTGCTTGTAACATAGGAGACTGACTGCCACCTGGCTACAGCGTCCTTTCCAGTAATTGTAGAGAGCAATAAGATCCCCCCTGAGCAACCTTTTCTCCAAGCTAAACAACCCCAGCTCCCTCAGCTGCTCCTCACCAGACTTGTGCTCCAGCCCCTTCCCCAGCTCCATTGCCCTTCTCTGCATACACTCCAGCACCTCAATGTCTTTCTTGTAGTGAAGGGCCTAAAACTGAACACAGGATTTGAGGTATGGCCTCACCAGTGCCAAGTATAGGGCTTGATGCTAAATATCCTTTCTTCCATGATCTCTACAAGTTTGGGTCTGCTTTCATAACACAGTTTTGAAGGGCATGCTTTTGCTTCTATTCTTGTGGATTATATCTTCCCAAAGTTAATTTGTAAGAAAGATAGTCCAGGGCTTCTGTCATCTCTGCAATACATAAAAAAAAAAAAAAAAAGAGAGCTTTGCAGTGCAGACATGTTTTGCTGCAGTCTAGAAAAAGCATGGTAAATCAGTTTCCTCCAAATGCTAAAGAGCTGCTGAATCTCATGTATCCATTCAAATTTATGGTAGACTTGTATTTAGGAAAATCAGGTCTTCTGCCTGCTGTATATATACATACATATACATACATACATATATATATATATGTACATATATATGTGTGTGTATATATATATATATATATATCACTCAGTCTCTGTTGTAGCTAAATGCCCATGTGCTTAACTTTAAATTAGCCCGAAGATGAGAGTGAAAAAAAAAATATATAAGGTAAATTATTGATATATTTTCCTTTTCTGGGCAGTTTTGGCATCTAGCAGAAACACTGAACCAATGAGTTAGGCAGACCTTTGCTCTCATCTAATATGGTCATACTGATGCTTCTGAACTGCAGCCTCAATTCAGATTTCCTGCAATGTTTCTGAGGAGCAGGGTCTGCTTGGTGCTGAATGTAGGCTTCATGGTGCAAACCAGTCATTCCTGAAGTCACTGCATGGGAAGTGAAGCACATCCTAAGGTGATGCTGCGTGATGTCCATACATGATGCACAGGATGACCAGTGGAACGGTGATCAATCCTCCTTTGTGGGAATATTGACATGCCTGTCCCAAATGGTTACTGGAGAACAATAGCACTGTGTAGTGACACAAAGTGCATGGGATTGCATCACAGCGATCTGCTGGTTGCCGTGGTGACGGGAGTGGGCCCGCAAAGCCAGCCTCCTGGCTGCTGAGTTGGAAGGGATAAGGAAAAACACAGCCCACTTCCCATGTGAAATGAATTACAAGAACAAGCAAAGGAAGAAAAGAAAAATGTCAACCCTTAATCAAATGTTCTCTTATTTTTAGAAAGGGATTGAAGAAAATGGAGACCATCTCTGCTTACCTCTTGGGCCTCAGGGATTTGGCTAGTAATATCTCTGTACATACTGTGTAAATAAATGACAGAGGTTTGTATAAGAAAAATCATATGTAAAAGGTATCTGTGTGCAGTGGGAGATGACAAAACCTTATTCAATCCTGCTATCTTTTGTGCTTGCTCTAGCAAACAAAATCTGTTAGAATATGTTAAAATGATTCTCAATATAACAACTATATTTGGCAGGGACTCTAAGTACACTAATTTTTAGCTAGAGGAAGGTAATATATTGCAGTTTCTTGTTATCTTACAATGTCTCTTACCTTTTACCTTTGCTGCACGGCTGCATATCAAAAGCAGCATGGTGGACTGTAAAATACATTTAAACATAATAAATCAGTGGTGCATAGAAAGCACCATTCATTTTCCAGTATTTCTCATTTTGGGGAGCTGCTTCATATTTTATTATAGTTAGTAATATTGAACAAACCAGCAGTTTCAGTCAACCTAACAACCTCCAGTTACTAGCACCTACATCCTGAAAATGATTTGGGTACCTGAATGTTAGGCAGTGCCTTCATTTTGCAGCACATGGAGTGGACTAAAAAAACAGCCAAGTGAGGCCTCTAAAACCATAATAAAAACACAAGTGAGTTGCAGGGATTTGTGAGCATCATGATGTTTGACTGTAGAATTCCTGTTTCTGGGAGCAGGATGTCTACAACTGAATTAGGCAAAGAAGACCCTGCATAACTTAACAGGAAGAGAAAGGCAAGTAGAAAAAGGGTTTGCAATGCTAAGCAGAGGAAGCCAGTGAGATGCTCCAAAGCAGGAGTTATATCTGAAAGTTGTGCCTCCCTTTGCCTCCCTGCATTAGACACTGTTTGGAGGCCGGATTTCCTGTCCTGCTCCCTGGATCTTGACATGCAAGTCAACCCTTTGGATAAGGACATCTGGTTCATTGTTTTCTTTCAAATTGAAACACAAGCATGAGCCTGTAGCTTAGAAGTTAGGGTACTTGGATGAAAGAAAGTAATGAATTTTTAGCTTTTTTTTCCTGCTTATTTTTTGTCAGTCGCTAGATATAAACTAGAAACATTTCTAGAAACTGCAGAAGAAGATCGATTTGCCACAACCAGCTGTCACTGGTCTAAAGGATAATATTTCTTTCTGGCGTACTGACTAAATCTCGCAGCAATTTAATTTCAACAGGACCAATGAACAACTCCTCCTCAACGGCAGAGTGCTCTTTCCTAACAGTTGATGCATAGTTTCCTCTGTTTTTAGGAAATTTGAGTATGAGAAAGACAGGTAAAACTGATCTCCCACCTTCCGCATGAATCCTCTAACAGGTCGGCTGTGCTATGAGAAAGAAAGGTAAAGCCATTCTTCCTCCTTTCGACACATTTTAAGAAAGAGCAGAAGCCAGTTCATGTCGTGCTCCTGTTTCTGCCTTGGGCACACTTTGAGACTTCCTACCAGATCAAGCTCTGATGACATTTTAGAGGAGGGCCTACTTTCTAGACTCACACAAAGGACTGACGTGGTTTCCTAGCTGCTCTGTCTGCTCAGAACAGAGAGCTTGAATACCAGACAGCCCAAATGTAAATCCACAAGTGTGAGCAGGGCTCAGTTGCAGGCAGGAGGTGAACAAGTGCTTGAAGATGTCAGTCATAACTTCAGGGCGTTAAGTGTGTGAAACGTATTTTACGTATGTTCTTGGGCATGTTTTCCTTGTTGCTATTTGACAGGCCCCTTCTGGGAATAACCTATTTTTAAGATGTGGATCCTGCCCAGAATTTTAGAATCTTTGACTTTGCATTTTGTGCTCTCTGGGGTGATTTTGGTGGCTCACATTTTAAAAAAAACATTATATTACGGTTGATAAAAATATGGAGAAGGAAATACTTGTGTAGGACAGTCTGAGAGGTGAACTGAGTTTTTACATTTCATAGAATCGTAGAATTATAAAATAGGTTGGGTTGGAAGGGACCTTAAAGATCATATAGTTCTTCTCCAGAAGAGGAGGGGCTGAACAACCCTAACTCTCTCAGCCTGCTTTAATAGAAGAGGTATTCCAGCCCTGTGATCATATTCAAGGCCCTCCTCTGGACTAGAGATCCATGTCCTTCTTATGCTGAGGGCTCCAGAGCTGGATGCAACACTCCAGGTGGGCTCTCACGACAGCAGAGTAGAGGGGCAGAATCACCTCCCTTGACTTGCTGGCCACAATTCTTTTGATGCAGCCCAGGATATGGTTGGCTTTCTGGGCTGTGAGTGTACATTGCCAGGTCATGTCAACCAAACCCTTCTCCTCAGGGCTGCTCTCAATCCATTCTCTGCCCATGCTGTGTTTGTGCTTGGGATTTCCCTGACCCACGTTCAGGGCCTTGCCCTTGGCCTTGTTGAACTTCCTGAGGTTCACATGGGCCCACCTCTCAAGCCTGTCAAGGTCCCTCTGGATGGCATCCCTTACCTCTGTATTGACTGTTGTTGACAAACTTGCTGAGGGTGCGCTCAATCCTACTGTCCATGGTGCTGACAAAGATCTTGAACACTGCCAGTCCCAGCACCAGTCCCTGAGGACACCACTCATCCCTACTCTCCACTTGGACATTGAGCCATTAACCACAACTCTTTGAATGCAACTATCCCGCTAATTCTTTACCCGGCAAGAGGCATATCTGTCAAGTCCATGTCTCAGTTTAGAGACAAGGATGTTGTGTGGGACAGTTTCAAATGCTTTGCACAATCCAGGTAGAGAACATCAGTTGTCCCTCCCTTATCCACCAGTGCTGTAACCACACTGCAGAAGGCCACCAAAATTGTCAGGCACGGTTTGCTCTTAGTGAAGGCATGTTGGCCGGCAGCAATCACCACCTAATTTTATTACAAAAGTTACTTTGTTATTTTATTATCATCTCCTTATTTGTTACAATACCACCAGTGTTAGCTGGTTAAAACTCCGTATTACATGCAGAGTAGGTATTCAACGTGTTTGTTATGTCTGAAAATGCCATCTTTGCCCCTTCCTGCACTCCACAGCTTTACACACTTACTGGAGAAAGGAATATTTTTCTGAGAATTTATAAGTCTGTTAATTAGCTCACAGTAATATTGATTTTTAAAGTGGGTCCTTTGAGAAATTTAGCATCTAAGCTAAGCAGCATTTATAGCGAGTAATCTGAATAATGGTACAATATAGACCCTCTGGAATTTTCGTTACTCAAATGAAGTGAAATTATCTTCACAATATACATTCAAGACATTAAGATGTAATTTAGGTAAGTATTAGTAATTATATTATTGAATTGTTATGACTAAATAGGTAGACAGAGTTGGGTCCACAGCATTAGCAATTAAGTGGGCCTAGTGTGACATCAGAGGTAATTTTTTCAATTGCCACCTTATCTGTGCAGCTAATTTGCATGTTACAATTGTGTTGGTTGTAATGAATCAGTGCTACATGGAGGAGGGATAAAAATAGCAGAAATTCTTCCTACAAGGATCCTTGTCCCAGCTATCTGTATTGTTTAGTTACCACTACACTTTAATTAACTGTTCCTGTTGTGTGAAATGTATGTGACTATATGCTCATTTGAATGTCAATATTTGAAAAGCTTTTGATGGCACTGGTTGCTTCAGGTTCATTTCTGGAAGAGCTGAATGTGAACTAGAAAGAGATCTTTAAAACTTAAGTTTTCAGGCCTCAGGTCTGCTGGGACTCCTTTTTGAACTGGTCCTGCTTACACCACCACTTTTAATGCAGGTTGCAAATTTGTACACAGAAGTGCTATGATCCCACCCTTATCTATGAGTGAAATGGCCTTTTTTTTAGTTAACATTTCAGCAGTAGTTTGTATGACACTAACATGGAAAACTCTCTTCCAGTTTTCTCTAGTTTTGTGGGTTTTTTAATTGCTAAGAAACTCATAAATGTAAAGACTGACAATAGAGCAAGGTGAGGATTGAGAATGAGTATCAGTAGTTGTACAGCAAATTAATTTTGGAAGAATGTTATCAAATTATTATTTTGCAACCTGCCTGGTCCTTTCTTCCTAACATATTTTATAATCAATCTCTTTCTCCCAAGACAAAATTCTGTGCTTCTGCAGGGGATTTTTCTAACAAAACCTTGTTGGGCTTTTAGATGAAATAATGTCTGCAGTATCTTCAGGAATCTGATAAATCTTTCTGACCTGAAAGTACAAGTTGGGCATTTAACTCAGTAATCATTCTTACAGATCTTGTTTTCATGTTAACAGTGGAAATACTAGTGAGAGGCAACCTTTTCACTTATAATGAAGCTTGCTAAATTCTGGTCATCTGCCAGTTCTTGTTTAGAAATTAAAAATGTGACACATTGCCTGAAATTTTTGCACTAATAAGAAACAATGCTCATTACTGAAAGTTACATTTCTCTAGTCCTTTCTTGCAAGTTTCTAAGAAATAAGTTCTTTTACCTTGTGGAAAAACTGTGTTGTGTCAAAAAAAAACCTTTTGGCATGTGCTTTAGATTAGGAAAAAGAAAAGTCTTAGTTATTCAGTGTGTTCCTTATTACATTGTGAGATGTCTTTAATTTGTTCCGAGTCAGAGGACAGTTTAGATGTCCACTGTATCAAGGGGATGCAGTTTGGAAGGATATTAGGGTTAGGTGGGTGAGAAACAAAGCAATTCAGATTGAGGAGGCTGGTTTAAGTGAGCAGTTGAGGATGTGCTTTGTAACAATCCTTATTCCCATTGGTACTAGATACATGCTCCCTTCCTCACCAGTTATGCATTTGGGATGGTAGAAAGTAAGAAGGAATAGAGATCTTTGG
This sequence comes from Corvus brachyrhynchos, assembly GCF_000691975.1. NCBI lineage: Eukaryota > Metazoa > Chordata > Aves > Passeriformes > Corvidae > Corvus > Corvus brachyrhynchos. The sequence goes on from NW_008238664.1 coordinate 8,863,505, forward strand.
TGCTGTTGATCTCAGTTTTCTGTCTCTGACTTCAGTCTACAACCATGTGTAATGGAAGAACATTCCCGTCTGCTCCTGCCCTGCTCCGACCTCTCTTATCTGAGTGACAGGAATGATGGTACTCTTGGATACTCCAGCTAAGTGTACAGCCCAGCAGATTTTCTTTTCTATGCCAGGTCATATTTCCAGCAGCCCTATAAGCCGAAGTATGAGGCCTTTTGCACAACTCCACTGAAATTCCCCAGCTGTGCTCCCGCAGTGCCGGGTCTCAGTCCATCAGGGTGAGACTCAGTGCAGTACACTTTGGTACAGACATTGGCAAGGCACTTCAAACACCCACCAGACCTTGTTTTTCATACATATACACCGTGATCCCACCCACTGCTGCATGCTAGATGCCACCTGGACCAGCTCCTCAGAGTCCCTTCTGATCTCATTATGTTGATGGTGCCACAGATTACTACATGGATGGCTGGGAGGGGGCAAAGGAGAGTGTAAAGTGCTCCCTTCACACTGGGAGTGATGCAAGCACCACTGCTGCCCCATCAACCCGGTACTTACCTCAGAAGTCATCCTTCCGTTAGCCACACCAATCCTGTTCTTTGTCAAACCAGTTTCCAGTATATCAGAAGCATAAAATGTTACCAGAAGTTGTTGCTACCTCCAGTAGCACTTTGTATCTCCAGCTGACCTTGGTCTCAATAGTGGCTGCGCAGCAAATGACTTCAACTCAGTCTGTTGAGCAGCAGCTCTTACACAACTTTAGGTACCAGATTTGCTACTTTTCTTCCTCTGCTGACACAGATGAACACTGAAAGAACTGGTTAAGTTTGCATTGTCAGCCTAAAGGCAAAACCCCCCCCAAATCTTCTATTTCTAATGTAACAGTCTTTTTCCTTTGCAGGGGAGAAAGAAAGCTTTAAATGCAAAATCAATTTGTTCTCTTTTTTTCAGTCAGTTGTTTTGTTTCCCACAGCTCATCTCTTCCAGCTTCAGTGGTTGAATTTTCAGATAAGTCTAGTGATATATCCGCCAGCTATTTTAAAGCTGCTGTACCGTTTTACTTAGGCGACAGAACCAGACATTAGAATTTTTCGTGATAATTCTCCAGCACAGAAAATATGCAAAGGAAGATTAAAAACATAGGTACAAAAGGAAGAATGGGAAACACACAGTCATGCCTGCCATTCTAATTAATATGTTCTTCAATCACCATATTTTATTATCTTCAGAGACAAATCTTCAGAGTTCTTTTGTTCCTGCAGGAGGTAGAATGCATATGGGTCCTAAGGTGTAATCCAGAATTTTTGGGAAAGACTGTATTTAGGTGGAGAATGCCAGAGGTGATTTTGTATTGAACAACCCAAATAAATGCCAGTGACATCTTTATCTCATAAGATATCATTATGCATTTTATTCTGAACTTATTTATAGGAACTATCTCAGAATTTTGCAAAATTTCTGGGTTTTTAAAATTATGTTGTTTTTCATATGCCTCCAGTCTCCCACATGCAGAGTCTTTTTTCCTTCGTTCTTGAGCCCAACTGTTCCGTGAAGCTGCTGCCTTCTTGCTCAGGGGATTGGCTTCCTGTGTGCACTTACAGGGGAAAAGCTGATGATCCTGGGAGTCATGCAGAACCACAAGTCTGAGGGGTGGAGGGTTTCAGATA